>NC_056729.1:360851228-360946915 GCF_019279795.1 Protopterus annectens | reverse complement strand
GCACCACTGACATTGGCCTTGACTTCAGAGAAGTAATTGCCAAAAAGGAGCGGTCAGGACTGACCCCTGAGAGACTCCACTTGTGACTGGTCTCTTTTAGTGGTGAACTCCCAATTCTAACTTCCTGAGTCCTGTCTGTCAGCCAGTTGGCTATCCATTGGGTGACATCTGAGATTGAACCTAAGCTTTTGAGTTTGTCAACAATGTCCGAGTGGGATTGTGTCAAATGCCTTGTCCATGTCAGGGTAGGCAGTGTGAATGATTTTGACCTTATCCATTGCTTTGGTGACCTTCTCGAAGAAGTCCACCAGGTTGAGTAAGCATGTTCTGTCCTTGACAAAATCAAACTGGGTTAGGTCCAGTGTCTGGAGGTTTACTATATCTCTATTGATCATTTCTATGATAATGCTTTCCATGGCTTTACATATAAGACTAGTGTGACTTATGGGTCTGTAGTTTCCAGGGTCTGTAGATGGTGCACCTGTATGCAGAGGGATCACTGTTGCTGTTCTCCATTCATGTGGTATAAAGTCTGTTTGGAGGCTATAGTTAAATAGCAGTTCCAGAGGCCCTGATAGGTCATGTTTCATACTATTCAGAAGGCATCCTGGGATATTGTCTGGGATCATTGATGCAGTGTTCTTGGCCTTAGACAGAGCATTAAGGACCTGTTTCCTAGTGATAGCAGGGGGAGTCATATTAGATGGTATTTCCTGAGGGAAGGTTGAGGGGGAGAGAGGGGTAAAATTGGAGCTGAATTTATCGGCCAGTAGGTTCACTATATCTTCTGGTTCAAAATAGGTGGCTCTATTTACAATGAGCTCTGCACACAATTGTGTATTGCCTTTGAGATTGTGGACCTAGCTGAAGAATGCCTTGTGGTTGTCCTTGGCCTAGGAGGTCAGATTCACCTCATATTTGGCTTTGGTAGACTTTGTCCTCTGAGATGTTTGTTTAGCTTGATGAGAGTGATTTTATCCTGCTGGGTGCTGCACCTCCTATTTTTTTCCATGATTTTCTTCCTTGTGTTATACAACCTACTGATTTTGTGATTCCACCAGGGTAACTTGTTTTTTGAGTTAGTTCTGTAATTCTTTCTGATGGGTACAGCTGCCTCTATTCAACTATTAACATGCTTGTACAGGGTTTCTGTGAAATGTTCTGCATAGGCAGCAGTGTTCTCAGGGTTTCTGGGGGCTTGAAATTTTGCCAGGTTATCACTTAATAGCAGGAGGTAAGCCTTACAGTAGTTCCAGAACATTGCAATTTAGCTAGGGATACAGGTTTTATTTTTACTTCAAAGGAGACATTTTGTGGTCTGAACCTACCAGGGAAGACATTACAGTAGGGGATGTGCAGCACTCTCCCATATTACTGAGGACTAGATCCAGTATGGTTGGTGTATTGACTATCTGGTTCAAGGAGTTTGTGTTTACAAAATCCAGGAATCTCTGTGCCTGTACATTTGGTGTCATGTAAGATTCTCAGTTAATAGTGGGGTAAAGTCGCACATGAATATGGTATTGGGATGGATGGTTAGTGTTTCTAATAAGTTTAAATACATGGTATGGGTTTCCTGGGTTATAAAGGGGGACCTATAGCTGGCAAGGAATTCATACTGGGTTTTACCTATGGTGATTTGAACATGGAACAGCTCAAGTGCATTGTCCTGTTTGACCAGCCTTGAGGTATATATTTTTTATGTAAATAGAGACACCTCCACCTTTAGTCCCTGTCTGTGTAGTAGCTGGTCTAAATATGTGGAAGGCATTATAACTTTGCACTGTTGATGTGCTCTCCACAGCTTTAAACCATGTCTCAGTGACCACACAGACATCAGCATTCTCTAGGGTGAAGAGATCTTCTAGGGTGTGGAGTCTTTTGTTTAGACTCCTAGCACTGAGCAGTAATACTTTTAGATTTTCTTGGTTTTGATTTGCTATGTCGGAAGTACTTTCAGATTGTCATTGCCTAAAAAAGGCAATATGGGGAAGACAATGTTTTAGCTAATATTCAAAAGCCTAGAGGGGAGAGGTGCAGACTATCCCTGACAAAGCAGCGTGGTCTGTTGACCTTCTCCTTCCAAGATGACAAATATTGCACCCCCTTAGAATGACACCAGAAACTAAGCCAATTATTAAAGTCAATCATCTTTTGTTCGTATTGTGGCATCATCCTTGGAGAAGGTAAAATGCTGCTCAATGCTAGGCTCGTACCAGCCTGAGACACATAGTCTAAGAGCTCTATGACGTCTCTCTTCATATAGTCTAGGGAGGTACGTCTCAGATCATTTACTCCCATATGGACTTTGACTGAGTTATACTGGTACTTGTGGTTCAATGACCTGAGTGCATGCATAATGTGGCAGGTCCTAGCCCCTGATGAGCAACTGACCGTGACATTCTCCTTACTCAGTCTGGTGAGAGGGACATCAGTGTGTTTCACAATGGAGTCTCCAATGACCAGAATGTTGGACTGTGTGGTGGCTTGCCTTATGGGCTTAGAGGTAGATGCTCCATGAGATGTGGCTCTATGTGTTGATGTGGGTGTTGTTTTGAAAGAGTGCATTTGGGGCTGCTGAGGGTATTTGTTACATGTACTTTGTCTATGAAGTCTTTGTGGTTTAAGAAGGTTAGATTTAAGTGCTTCAGCATATGTGGGTCTGTACGTCTGCTTTAATTGTGTATGATGGGTGCAGAGTGTGTATTACTGACAACCTTGTTTACATTAGAAGCACTTTTATGTGAGAGCTTTGCGTCCAATGACATTGTGTAAATACATCTCTCACATACCATATCAGTTTGTTTGAGAATTAACTGGTTGTCAGTAAACATGAGGCAATTTCCACATTGCCTCAGGTTGCCCATATCCACCAAACTGGTAACGGAGGCAGTAGGAAAGTTCATATCCATGGCAACAGACCCTTTTTTATTGATTAGATAGATGGAGTAAGAATATAAAGTAATATCAGGAGTATTCGGTTTGCAACTCTGGGAACAGTGCTTGTTACTGCAAACTAGTTGTACTGTGTGCAACTAGGTACTGGAGAAATTTACAGGAAAAATGTCACTCAAGGTATATTAGTTTGTACAGGGCATGACCAAACACCTGAGGGGAAACTAATACTTGGATACTGAAAATTTAAGGATGAAGTATTTAGGCAGATATTCTGAAGTTAGAAACAAATCAAGCAGTACTTACTGAAAACAGAGTTAGCTTGTCAAAAATGATGAAAAAGGGGAGTCGCATGAATGGCTACTGCCAGGCTACTACTAGTACTGGTCTCAACACAGCCTCACTCTGCTGGGATACAATGCTCTTATGCTTCTACTCAATGGGTCAACCTATGATCTTAAGCCCTTGAGATGGAAGTTCAATCCTTTCAACAAGGCTGAATTTCCAAGGTTTTTTTTTTTTTTTTTTTTTTGGAGGGGGGCTTTTAATGTCTCCTTAGCTTCCCATGGGTGTGACTATAGTTTTTATCCTAGATGCTGCATCTATATTGGAATTCCTAGCTGAAAGAACTCAAAAGGTGAGACACAAATTACCCGGCCAAGGCTCCCTGTAGTACCGGGCATTCAGTGAGCCTTTTCCTCAATCCATGCCCCAGGCATTCCAAAACAGTGGATATCCATGGTTCAGGGAATTCCTTTAAACCATAAAGAACCTGCAGCCATGCTCAAGCCCACCTGTGTTCAAAGTTTCCTCTGGTAAAAGTAAGATGGAGGCATCTCCTGAGAATGCAGATGTTCACTCCTCAGAATTTGAAAAGGAAGATGTGGATTACATTTCCCAAATGTTCTCCCCTTTAGGATATGACAGTGAAGGCACAGTTTCCCCTACCTCATCCACAGAGGAAATCTGATGTGGAAACACTCTTTGTAGGGTGAAAGATTATTTCAATTAGGAAGCTAAAGTGGTATTTGATGCCCAAAAAAGATACTTTCATTTGACCTGGTGGATCTTAGTGCACCAAATATGTAGCTATTCCTGCTGTATTGGAATCCCTTGAGGATGCTTTTATGGCACCATCCAAGGACCCAGACTTTGAGACTTCTGCCCCAAAGATGCCTGACAAGTTCTATACAGAATGCAAGTATCCTACAGATTCTTTTATAAGAACCCTAGGATGGATCCAGCACTTGTGTATATGGATTCAGAGAAGTGGCCCGTGTTAGTTTGTGTCCCAGTATGTTTTCAAATAACAAGATAAACAGAGTGATAGTCTGATATGGAGAAAAGCATACACAACCACTACTCTTTTCTTCAGACAAATATGACAAAATACCATGTTTCTCTGCTAGACCAATTGATGGAGAAGATTTGTGAGGCAACTCGGGGGACCCAAGAGCAAAATTACTAAAGTTATCCTAGAATGTTGGTCAGATGGAAAACCTTAAGTGTGGCTATAATGCAGCATATACAGCATCTAGGGTGATAACTACAATCTCGCTCAAAAAATGACATGCCTGGCTGAGGCTACAACTCCTACCAGATAATGTCAAAGAGCAGCTTCTTAATACCTGACAGGATGGGTCTATATTACAAGATCGAAACTTTAGATCTGAAGTAGGATATTCATTTGTCTGCAACCTGTGGGTTATGGATCCGATATCGGATCCGAACCGGCATGGTTTTCCAGCTATGGATCCAAGCTCTCAGCTCCTCCCCTCACCCATAATGCCCTGCTCTACCCTCATGACCTCAGATCTCGTTTGCCGCGCTGGTGACTGGATTTGGGTACATAGCTCTCAGCTAATTGAACTCTTTTCTTGTAAAAACAGAGAATTTTTTTGGTTGTTTGACTGAATTTGTGTGAAAGTTTAGGTTCCCCTTTAATATAGAGTATTTTGAGTTTATTTTAAGTTAAAGTAAGTAAATTTTATTCCCTCCCCTCGCTGTTGTGTAGAGTGTGTGTGTAGGCCTGTGTGTCTTTTTGTTTTAAGTTACTTTCTGTAACTTTTAGTGTTTTATAGATTATGGCTGACCAGCCTAAATCTATATTTTGAAATGCTCGAGTGTGGCCATAAGCTCTCACCGGCAGATGGCCACACTCGGTGTGTTAAGTGTCTTGGGGTTGAACACCTCACATCTGGTTGTTCCATTTGTGCAGGGTTCAACCCCAGGGCACTGAGGAGCGGAGGTCCAAGCTGGTCTTGGCGGGTCTTTTACCGCCAGACTCGGCTCCGGCCTCTGCTCGCCGGGACTACTGTGGCTGCAGTTGTTCCCCTGTGGCACCACCTCCTGCTCCTGGGACTCAAACTCCCGCTTCTGGAGAGGAGAGGGATGCTGCTAAAAGGACCGGAGGAGAAGCACCTAGCGGCGGGCGAGACCTCTGTTTCGGCCCGCCAGCCAAGCAGGCTTCTCCCGGCTCCGTGTCGGTTCGGTCTCCTCCTTCTCGGCTCCGGTCCCTGTGTGCTTTTCACGGGTCCTGAGGAGGAGGAGACCCGATCTCCGTCGAGGCTATCGAGGAGGCACTCCAGGCCTACCTCGGTAGCCTCTTCGAATCTACCCATAGCCTTTCTGATGCTGATCTGGACGGATGATGAGAAGGTTCATCCAGGCCCAGATGCAGATGGGAGTGCTCTTGCCTCCCCTCGGGGAGCTCAACACCCTTTTAAGCCTATTGCTCCTTCTCCGACCCGCTATCCGGGTTGGAGCAGCTGGAGCCGAGCAGCGGGCGGGGAAGGTCGGAGCCGATAGTACTTGGTGCCGGACCCGACCCTGCCCTCAGTGCGTCGGACCCGATCTCGGAGCCTGGATCCGAGCCGGATCCGGGGATCAGTGCTCCTTGGCGCCCGTCTGTGTCGGGCGCACTGTCCCGGATCCGAGTGCTTGCGCCGGCTCCGATCCACTCTTCGGATCGAGGGGAGCCGATTGCCGGATCCTTTGGTGAGGTCGGCTCCCTTCGCCTTTGATGTAGTGGAGAGGGCTCTGTTGAGGTCTCCGGACCCCGGCACTTGCTTGGCTCCGTCCGCTCCCTCTGCACTGGGCCAGGCTTCCACCATCCGGCCCTGGGACAGCCCGTTTCTGTGCCCCAAGTTGCTCCTATGGAGCAAATTGCTGCTGCGAGGACTCCTCTGACAGCCCCCAGAGGAGGCCCCTGCAAGCATACGCAAAGGAGGCACATTGACTCCCGAGTCTCTCACAGAAGACACGGACTTGGAGGAAGGGAAGGCTCCCCACGGTCACCCCGAGGATGTCTCCTTGGAGACATCATGGAAATACTCCGTATTAGGGGGTGGTCTGCCCCAAGTCTTCCTCGACGAGTCCGTGTTCTTGGAGGCATTTGAAGCGGGCCCGTCTACCTCTTGGGTGTCCCCTGCCGACCCCTGGTGGACCTTATTACCACCAGGGCGTGGAAGGAACCGGACACCGTGGAGCCAATTCCCAAAAGACGGATAGGATCCTTAGTCCGCCCTCCGACAGGACCCATTGGAGTAAGGGGCCTCCTGTAGATGCCATGTTGATGGCGGCCACAAAGAGGGAACTGGCTCAGGAGAGTCCCTCAGTCCACTCACCGAGCAAGGAGTCTCGGATGATGGACCGCTTGGGAAGCGGATGTTCAGTTCGGCGACCTTCTCGGTAAGGGCGCTGAACTATTTGGCACATGTTATTGGATGCAGCGAGATCTTATTAAGGAATCGCTGCATCCCCTGAGTCCATTTCGGAGGAGGACAGAGTTCTGCACTCCACCAAAATGGCCACTCTTAGGTCAGTTACAAATACTTCTATCGGCTACTCTCCCATGCAGCGGAGGGCCGCTAGAGCTCTTGAGGACAGGACTGGTCACTAGGCGTCAGGCCTGGCTCCGTCACTGCGATTTTCTGAGCCCTTCAAGGCGTTTGTGAACGCCCCCTTTGATGGTTCTGCTCTGTTTGGCAAGACCGTTCGCGAGGCGTTGACCCAGGCGAGAAGGACGGGAAGGCGCTGTCTGCCGTCGGAATCCGCTTCTCTGCACCCCAGAGGCCCTATTCTAGGAACCAAAGGGTCAGAAGAAGATGTGGTTCCGGAAGTCGCAGCAGTCCCAGCCTGCTCGGACAACCAGTCCTTCCGTGGCAGAGGAGGACAGGGAGGACGCCGCCCTAGAGGCAGAGGGCTCCCAGAAACTTCGGGTCCAGGGAACCTTTCTCTGAGCGGCCCGCAGCAACCCTGAGGGTTGCCCGACTGCTCTACTCTGGAGGCAGTCGGGGACGTTCCGGGGCACCTAGCGGCATGGGAGTCCATAACATCGGACCGCTGGGTTCTCCAAATCATATCCAGGGATATCGCATTCCTTTCCTTCACCTTCCAAAGTTGAAGTCCCTCCCAGGCGTCCCACCCGGTCAGCGGGAGGCGCTTTGGCAGAAATTGGCCATCTGCTAAAGAAAGAGCCATCAGCCCGTTCCCCAGACCAGATCGGATCAGGGTTCTACTCCAGATTCTTTTTAGTGCCAAAAAGACGGGGAACTAAGACCAATCCTAGACCTCTCTCTCTTGAATCTGGCAGTCCCCAAAGAAAAATTCGAATGGTCACTCTGCAATCTATTCTCCCCTTCTGGGAGAAAATCACTGGATATGCTCGATAGATCTCAAGGCAGCGTACTACCACATCCTGATGGACAGGCGCTCAGGAGGTTTCTCCGCTTCGGCTGGGAGCCAGTCACTACCAGTTCGGGTCCTTCCCTTTGGTCTCACCACAGCCCCCAGGGTGTTTACCAAAGTACTAGCAGTGGTAGCGGCCCACCTGAGGCTTCAGGGGTGCAGGTCTTTCCCTACCTGGACGACTGGCTCCTTACCGCCCCAACAAGGCATCTACTTCTCTTGGCCTTGAGACTCCTTTCTCCATCTTGCTCCATTTCTGGGCATCACAATAAATACAAAAGTCCAACCTGGCCCACACAGCTCTTAGATTTCATAGGGGCCAGACTAGACACAAGGAGTTCTGAGCCTTCCTCACTGCGGACAGAGTTCTAAATCTGCAGCTCCAGGTGCGGCCATTCTCCATTCAAGTTCTGTTCCAGCGGAGTTGGTCCTGAGGCCTCTAGGGTCCATGGCTTCGGCTATAGCACTTCTTCCTCTTGCCAGGCTCAATATCCGCATTCTACAGTGGGCGCTCTTAGTACAGTGGTCATACCTTGCTCTCCCCATGCATCATCCCATAGCGATCAGCAAGGCTTGCAAGCGGTCCCTCTTGTGGTGGCTCCACTCCCGGATCTCCACGAGGTCGCCCATTTTGTGCTTCTCCCCTCTCGCCACGGTGACCACGGGCGCCTCCGCCTCGGGTGGGGGCACTTTGGCGGACAGTCCAAGGCACGTGGAACGATTCAGAGACCTTACTGCATATCAATGTTTTAGAGATGAGAGCAGTGCTCTTAGCGTTGCTAGCACTTCAGGACTTTCTTCCCTTGGGAACAATTGCGATTCAATCTGACAATATGTCTGTTGTCTGGTACATCAACAAGCAAGGGGGAACAAGGTCTTACCCTCTTTGTCGAGAGGCCATGAGAGTTTGGGAATGGGCAATCTCCACCAATCGCTTTCTCATAGCAACGCACATTCTGGGTCGGTCCAACATCCTAGCGGACAAGCTCAGTCGCACCATTCTGACCCCTTACGAGTGGTCTCTCAATTGTCAAGTAGCGGGCATATTCGCACGGTGGGGAACCCTTCATGCGATCTTTTGCTTCTCCCTCAAACACCAAGTGCGACAGTTTTTGGCTCTAATACCTCCTCCGGAGGTACCCCAAGAGGCAGCTCTGGTGCATGCTTGGCCACCCGGTCTTCTGTATGCCTATCCACCCTTGCCTCTGATGCTGCAAGTTCTTCAGAAAGCCTCTCGGGTGGGTTGCAGAATGATTCTCATTGCTCCATTCTGGCCTCGACAGATCTGGTTCCCCTTCCTAAGGTCTCACTCGGTGAATCCTCCTTGGATTCTAGATCCCATCCGGATCTGATATCCCATCCATCCTGCATTCCTCCTCCGAACCTGGACAACCTGAAGCTGACCGCTTGGCTGCTCCAGTTCCACTCTTGATAAGGACTCGGTATTTCTTCACGGTAAAGGCTATTTTGGTGGCGGCTCATAAACCATCCACTAGAAAGGTTTACGAAGCAAATGGAAACGTTTCTCTGTGTGGGCGGAGCGGCAAGGCCTAAATCCTTCACTGTTCCTCTCCCTGTAGTGCTTGATTTTCTAACCTCTCTCTTTAATGATGGTGCCAGCAGTTCCACAGTCAAAGTTCAACTGGCGGCAATTTCTCACTATCACATTGGTCAAGATTCTAATCCTCTTATGTCAGCCAAATTGTGTAAAACATTTCTTAAAGGTACTTTCCTTCTCAGGCCCCTATAAAACAAGCAGTTCCTCCTTGGGACCTTTCTTTGGTCCTACAGGCCTTGACCGCTCCTCCTTTCGAGCCAGCGGCTCGGTGGATCTCAAATTCTTGTCCTACAAGACAGCCTTTTTGGTAGCCATTACATCAGCCAAGAGAGTTTCTGAACTTCAAGCTTTATCAGCTAAACCTCCTTACTTGGTATTTCATCCGGACCGTGTCTCCCTCAGGACCAACCCGTCCTTCCTTCCTAAAATCGCTTCTGAAGCAAACATCAATCAATCCATTAACCTCCCTGTTTTCTTCCCTAAGTATGAAAACAAAGGTGAATATAAGCTACACTCACTAGATGTTCACAGGCAACTTAGATTTTATCTCAACAGGACAGCTGGTCATAGGCAATCCGACCAGCTGTTTATTTCCTTTGCAAAATTCAATTTGGGCAAGCCAATTTCTAAAGTTTCTCTGTCCGCTGGATTTCACAGTGCATTTTATTGGCTTATCAGGCGTCAGGAAGGCCGCACGGGGTGTTCATGCCCATTCAACCGGTCAGTATCTACCTCGGCAGCCTTCAAGGCTAGGATTCCTCTAGATGATATTTGTGCAGCAGCCACGTGGGCTTCATCTCATACATTTATTTCCCACTATAAGTTGGATCTTGCATCTAGGGTAGAGCATCCTTTGGCTCCGGTGCTCGGAATATCCTTCCATGATGGCGCCCAAGATTCAGGTAGCTGGGGACTCTGTCCCACAGGTTGCAGACAAATGAATATCCTACTTCAGATTTAGAAGTTATGTACTCACCATAACGTTCCATCTGAGTAGGTGTATTCATTGTCTGCAACCATCCCGCCCTCCTATCCCCCTGGCCTTTCAGTTTCCTGCATATTCCTTGTTACCCTTTTTAGGGTATTGTTGCTTTGGCAAACTCGATCTGAGGTCATGAGGGTAGAGCAGGGCATTATGGAGTGAGGAGGAGCTGAGAGCTTGGATCCATAGCTGGAAAACCATGCCGGTTCGGATCCGATATCGGATCCATAACCCACAGGTTGCAGACAAATGAATACACCTACTCAGATGGAACGTTATGGTGAGTACATAACTTCTAATTAATTGAATAACTAAAGATCAATCGTGTAATACTGAAAGCCAAAAAATGCGAATGGTTGATTTAACACAGGGAAACATTTCACTTGGCCGCATGAAAAAAAAAACTTTTTAACCCAAATCAAGTGGGGGGGGGGGCTTCAGCCCCCCACCCCCTAACTAAATATACCAACTCCAAGATCGCTCCACATTCCAGAAAAGGGCATAATCCGCATAATGGCCAAGGGAATTGTTTCCCTGTGTTAAATCGGCCATTCTCGGTTTTTGGCTTTCGATATTACAAGATCGATCTTTAGTTATTCGATTAACTAAAGTTTCAATCTTGTAATATAGTCCCGACAGGACAAGGGGCTGCGCTTTTAGAAGCCCACCACTGAAGTCTTTAGGAAAACTGAGGTAAGGGACAAGACTACAGAGAGTGTTAAATATTTTTTTAAAATATTTTTTTCACTTCATCATGCCCTGGATTACAGGAACTACCCATTTGAGTCTGTCCATTACTTTTGCAGGCAAGGGGAAAGTTAGACTAGTAAAAGAAAAAAGTGGCCAGTACAAGAAAAAGTGGCAGGGAAACTACAGAAGAATATCCCGTTTTGTTTTCCTCTGGGAAGATGTTATATGACCTATAATAGCAGGAAAGGTTATCTAGTGCCTAAATAACTGGCAGCATATTATAAAGGACAAGTGAGTGTTATGAACTTTATTTTTCTTGAATACACACTACAGTGTCATAAGGCGACCAAAGTGGGCAGTTCTCTCTAGTGTACCAAATGATGAAATATCATTTAATTACTCCTATCCTTTAAGAACTGCTGCTATTACAGGTCATAGAATGTCTGCCCAGAGGAAAATAAAACAAGGGATTTTACATAAGACTGTTCCTGGTACCCAGAAAGGAAAGGCCATGGAAATCCATCCTGGACCTTTTCAAAGCTGAATACCTACCTCAAAGTGCCCAAATTCAAAATGCTGGCATTAATGACCCTGCTACCACTTCTGTTTACTCAGCCTCTGATAGGCTTCTTTGAGTTTAAAAGTGACTATCTCCACATTTCCATTCACAAGGACCACTGTTGTAGTTCAGGTTCAAAGTAGGGGGCTCACATCATCAGTTTATCTCCTTGTCCTTTGGATTGGCTGCTGCAACCAGGGTTTTCACAGAGTGCCTGGCATGAGTAATAGCTGAATACAGATCAAATGGCATTCACATCTTTCCCAATCTATATGACTGACTTATTCAGGCACCGTCATAGGAGGAGGCAGATAGGTCCCTCCTATTCACCATGGACCACTTTCAAAGTCTCAATTTTTCCTTCGACATGCCCATGTCAACCCATACACCTTTTAAAAGAGTGGTATTTCCAAGGGCAGTCCTTGACTCCAGCTGCCTGAAGGCCGTCCTCCTGCAATAGACATTAGAACACTTGGAATAATACTCCAACAAGATTACACAGGAGAAGAAAATGTAAGCCAGAAAGTGTCTCAGGGCACTGGAGAGCTTGTCATCCACTGCTATGGTGATACTCTTGGAAAAGATACATATGAGAACTTCAGTGGTACTCAAAATCTATTTGGAGACAGCACTCACAGTCTCTGGAAGAGATAATACCTATCATCCAATGCACATGTTACAAATGGTAGTAGTAGTAGTCCACTCAAGTCAGACAGAACCTGAGAATACCATCCAGGAGCCCCACAACTTCTTCCTAATGATGAATATTTCAGATGTGGGGTGGGGCAGACATTCAGACCTTCAAAGGCCAAGGCCAGTGCAACACAGCCCAAAGAATGGAAAACATAAATGGAAAAGATATGGTGGCTCTGGACAAATCAAGGTCTTCAAGATAGACTGGAAGAAAAGTGTCCTACAAATGACAACAGACAATACTGCAATGATGTGGTATATCAAAAACAACAGGGAACTTGATCATACCCTCTGTGTATGCTGACCATGACTGCCTGGGGGATATATAGGCAGTGAAAATAATGAAAAAAATGTATGGGAGATTACACTGAATGCTGACATCAGAAGAAGTATCAATGACAGCCAAGCTGATGTTAGTGAAACCAGTGTCAGAGAAAAGGAGAGGTCAAGGTTTGGGGACCTAAGGACAACATTTTGTTTGTTTGTTGTTTTTTTTTTTTTAAGTGTAGCAGCCAACTGATATCAATGGACTATATCTAACCAAGTCTGATGATCAATACTAACTCATAATTGTTACCAAATCCCATTTTAATACTCAAATTCTCCAGCAAGTTCTGCAGTAACTAAATGATTAGTGTACTAATCACAGGCTTACCCACAGCACCAAGAAATGCAAAATAGTTTCCTTGGTACATCTAGTATTACTGTTGTGTACTTTACATATAAAAGTCCACATAAATTTGACAAGGTCATCAGGAACTTGGGTGTGTATGTTGATAACAGACTCTCTTTTGACCACTAAATCTCTAGGGTGGTAGAAAATCATTCCACCTTGCACAACCTATCCCTTCATGGTATCTCCTCAAAGTATAAAGAAGTTATAGACCAACTTTATATATGTAGTAGGCCCACCATGGAATATAATGCACCCACTGGTATGCACCTCATTAATCACCTGAATCACCCTAAGAGACCTCAGCTTTTCCTCACAAAAAAACCTCAGGTCTCAGTTTCTTTAGCTACTCTCATAGGCTAACAGCTTTTCCCTTTAGTTAGTGTCATACAGATTTCTGAAGGGTGATTTATGTTTAGCTTTCCATGCTATGAATGACTCAGTACTCTCTGAACTCCTTCACCTAAACAGAACCAGTGCTAAAGAAAATTCCTGTTCTAGAGACCTAAATCTATGCTACCACAGCAACAATAGCAGATGGCATGACAGATATCTAACCTAATGCATACCACATTTCTAAAACAGGTTGCCTTTACCTATTAAGCAAAATACTCCTCTAACAAGCTTTAAAACCAGTCTGGATGACCAGATGGGTGAATGCAAATTTTCACCAGGAATATGTGAAGAAAATCTCCTTAGTGGAAGACATTGACAGTTTTCACCAGTACTAGGTAATGTGGTGGAGCTTCTCACTGGTCTTCTTTGACTGTAAGCTTAGTAAGAACCTAAGGGTCATCCAATATTGGAGCAATGAAAGAAGACCTCCTGAAAGGACATAATGAAGAAATGGCTGGTGAGGAAGAAAAGACTGGTGCAGGAAAAACAGTTCTTAAAGCCTCAGAGTCTCCCCAACCACTTCAAGAATTTCCACCATGATTAAAGGAGGGAATTTTAATTTCATAGCCTCAGACTGCTCCATGGTTTCCTTAAGTACTGATCTGGACAAACAGCATGAGTGTAAAACAGAAACCTTGTTAACAGTATCAGCAGCTGCTACCAAAGAAAATTTAGAATCAGACATCCTTCTGACTTTTTGTCTAAGGAGATCTTAAAGTAGAGATTGTCTACATCTTCAGATTTATGTGTATGACCATGTGTTTTTAGTTCATATGGAGACAGGGAGGGGAGGAAGATTCCTTTCATGACAAGCACTGGGTGCCAAAGCAGACAAAATATGGGATGTCAGGCAGCTTTTCAAGACCTCTTACTACTTTTTTTGTCGCACTGCTAAATCTAATAACAAACAGCATGATTCTCAAAGTCATGACTCTGTCCGCAATTAATCAAATGTTTAGTGTGCCTGACAGCAGGTAGATTTTCTTTGTCAGATACATACACAGTGGCATGGGAAGCAATAGTAACAGCTTTTAAATGGGACTAGGCCCAAACTGATACTGTGGGAGTGGGCAGATATCTAAAAAGAGCGAGAATTTTTAAGATATAACAAGTATCAACAAACAACTGTTAACAGGAAAGAACTTGAGAAAGGTGATACGAAGAGGGATGGTGTAGGATATGGAGGTATGAGGTGCTGAACCTGAAAAGTCTTTTCTTGCTAAGTTGTTCAGATTCCTGATAAGGATTGCTGTGATCTCACATCTAAATAATTTCCTACAGAAAAACACAAAAATACTCTACCAGAGAAGATGACAGCGCACGTAGCACTATCCTAGCAAGTGAATGGAAATGTTTACCCAGAGCTAGGAAAAATTGACAATGCTTCTGGTTTTAAACTATGCAGATCACCTCAGAATTACTCTACAATGCTTTAACTGTAACTTTGCTTAACAAACCAAATCTGCCATGTCTTTAACAAATCTGCCACTACTGAGTCTCATACTGCACTGAACGTACTGCAATAAAATGTAATCCCTCACCACTGTTGCACCAGCTCTCTATACTTATCAGTTACAATCGTATTCAGCTTCATGATATACGGATTTTCCATCTCTTATTTCTATCATGCATTAACTGTTTGAAGACCTCTTTTAAAACCATTGCCTTTTAGATTTCCCATCAATCACATATACTGAACTATTTTGAAAAGTACTTCATCAGTCTTCAATCCTTATATACAGTGGATATAGAAAGTGTACACACCCTTGTGAAAATGGCAGGTTTTTGTGATATTAAAAAATGAGACCACAATAAATCATTTCAAAACTTTTCCCCTTTTCCCACCTTTAATGTGACCTATAACCTGTACAATTCAATTAAAAAACAAATATGTTAGGGGAAAAATATAAATAATAAAAAATGTACAATAGGCTGATTGCATAAGTGTGTACACTCTTAAACTAATACTTTGTTGAAGCACCTTTTGATTTAATTACAACATTCAGTCTTCTTGAGTACACACCTGCCATCAATTAAAGAGACTCCGATTAACCCCAAATAAAGTTCAGCTGTCCTAGTAGGACTGTCCTGACATTTACTCAGTTGCCTGCTAGCCAGCACAAGCCATGGTTTAGAGAGAGCTTACAATGCATCAAAGGGATCTCATTGTTGAAAGGTATCCGTCAGGAGAAGGGTACAAAAAAATGTCCACAGCATTGGATATACCATGGAACACAGTGAAGACAATCATCAAAAAGTGGAGAAGATATGGAACAGTGACAATTCAAAGAACTGGACGTCCCTCCAAAACTGATGAAAAGACAAGATGAAAGCTGGCCAGGGAGGCTGCCAAGAGACCTACAGCAACACTGAAGGAGCTGCAGGAATTTCTGGCAAGTACTGGTTGTGTGCTACATGTGACAACAATCTACTGTATTCTCCATATGGTGTAGGGTTGCAAGACGGAAGCCTTTTATCACACAGAAAAACAGCCAGGCCTGGTTAACATTTGCTAAATACATCAAGTCTCCCAAAAGCATGTGGGGAAATGTGTTATGGTCTGATTATATATATATATATATATATATATATATATATTTCTAGGTGCACATGCCTGCAATTCCTTAACTTACTTCTGCATACATACATATGACAATGTGATTATCCTTACATATTTAGTATCCTATGAAAATAAAGAGGAAAAAAGAGAAAATGGAAAATACTTACTGCAGAATTCGATCCTTCTCTGCTGGAGCTGCAGTACCCACCTGGCAAGTTGATCCTTCCTCTGCAGGTCATCATACCTGTGCCAACATTGCTATTCTGGGCGGGGGGATCTCTATCGAGGATAACAGGTAGTCCCTCAACTCCTGCCACGTCTTTTTCCATTCAGTGATGCTGCTGCCCATTCCAGCTTCTGCAGTTATGTTTCCTGAAAGAGGCAGAGGAGGATTTTGGTGGTGGTCTCACATCAATCTGGATCATGATCCTGGGCCTTTACAGTTGCTGCTATCCTATGAATTTCCAGTATAAAAGTAAAGTATGTAAGTACAGGCTAAATGATAACATCAGCATACTAAACTCATGCAAACATATAGGGGTCTCACCTTTGGAAGTGACAGAAGTTTCAGTGTTGGTTTACTAGCTGTACTGAAGTAGCCACATGGGCTTCCACATTTGCTTTTCACACCTATACCTTATTTTACTATGGGAAGGGAAATTCATGAGCAATCCATGAAGTGGACATATATTTCAGTGGTTATGTCTTATGCACAGGAATGTTCTGTCTAGGCTGCAAGAATGTCATTATGTTAGTGATGTAATAATTTATGAAAGCATGACAATAAAAGTATTCCTGGTGATAGTAATTTCATAATTGCTATTGTGTAAATTCATTACATTAATAAAGTGTTTACATTTTATTTCTGGCCTCATTCAATGTAAGTTGAGTGTCAGTAAGTGAGTGGTATGGTTTGATGGATGTGTGTGGATTCACTCCAACCTAAATAATAACTCACTAAAGACATATCTCCTATTGGTATGGCATAATTATATGTGATAGAGACATGCTATACACTAGTGCACAATCTCACGTTGAGCTCCCCTCAGTGCAGCTTGGGCATGACAACTTATTTCATGCCAAATAAAGCAGATACACCAACATGTAATACTGAAATTGATAGAAATTAGCTCAGCTGGGCTTCATGTGCATAACTACAGCAGAAATGGCACAATTCTTGCCAATAGTCATACAGCTATCATTTTTAACTGTAGTCACACACTTGTCAGCAAGTGAATTGGGAAAGCACAAAATAAAGTAAGATCACAAATACTTAAAAATGAAGATTAATGGAAATTCTGCAAATTAAATTCAGTAAATAATCTTACTGTAGTATTATGGTAAGGTGAATTAAATATACAGTTGCTATATACTGTTACTGTTTGTCATTTTTTGCATTTAAGTTACCTGTAACACATTGCATTTAAGTTACCTGGCACTTGCTCACTAAGTCAGCACTAAAATATTAAAAGCACTACACCCTCACAAACTCCCCTTGAGTACCTTGTTCCCCATTGGCCCTTTTTTCAATTATAAAGGAATTCCCAATACTATTCTAGCATGTCCAAAGGTCAGTTGTCAATCTCCTCTCCGGTCCAGCTGGTGAATCTGGGAATCTTGAGGCAATGTTACAACTGCCTCATGTACACAGACAACCCTCTCCTCCTCCCAACAAATTCCAACACATGTGAGAGATGCAACCATATAGCCAAACTGGAGGCTAAGCTCTCTCAACTCAGTACTGGCGTAACCAGTCAGGAGAAGGAAACCACACTCACTTCAGTTCCAGTCTCACATAGACCTACCACGACAGCAAACCAAACACATAAACACACAAAAACATACTCAGAGGCTCTAAATAAAAATCTGCCTAAGCAGCAGAGACCTCCAAAGCAGACACCCAAGCAACCGCTACCCCAAAACAAAACACATAGCTCACAAAGCCAGTGTGCCGTACAGTCACAGCCCTTAAGGCTAAACAACACACCTGATACACTTGTAATAGGTGTCTCTATCGTCAGGCACACTGACGTCCCACTCACCGGGCTGAACAAGGCGAAGGTCACGGTGAGCTGCCTGTCGGGCGCTAGGATCCGCCACATAACACAAGCACTCAGGTCACTCCAAGGCAAGTACAAATATGACTCAGTCATTGTCCATGCTGGTGTGAATGACCTGAGACGTACCTCCCTGGACTACATGAAAAGAGACACAGAGGAGCTCTCTGAGCATGTAGCCCAGGCCGGTATGACTCTGACCTTGAGTAGTATCTTACCCTCACCAAGAATGATGCCACAATATGAAGACAAGATGATCAGTTTCAACAATTGGCTTAAGTACTGGTGTCATTCAAAGGGGATCCAATGCCTGTCAGCTTGGGATGATATGCTCGACAAGCCACGATGCTTCACTAGGGAAGGCTTGCACCTGTCACCCCTGGGCTTTTGGATATTGGCAAAAGCTCTTGCTACCCCCATAGTGCCTTTTTTAGGCAAGGCTCAAAAGACAAACCCACCTCCATAGGTATCACAAGGGATAAGAAACTAAGAGTAATGCTACTCAACACCAGAAGTCTAAACCTCAAGATGCACGCACTCAAAACTCTCCTTAGCATGGAGAACATCGATATCTGTGCAGTAACAGAAACCTGGTTCAAGGCTCCCAAGAGCACCCCAGCACTACCAGGTTATACCTCATGCCATGCTTTTCGGCCCCAAAACTTGGACCGAACCACAAAAGGAGGGGAGTATCAATATTTTAAAGATACCCACACCTCCAGGTTGGTGGCACACGAAGCATCAAAGACTATCCATGTGCAACTAACAGTGGGTAAAACTGCCTTCCAGTTTATAGCCTGCTACAGACCACCCTCCCAAACCCAGGAACCCCACTTGGCCTTCCTGAGAACACTGGAAAATATGAAGGTCTCTCCAAACACCATTATATTGGGCGACTTCAACTACCCAAACATAGACTGGGGGCATTACTCTAGCTCCAACACCCTAGCCCAAAGGTTCCTAGAATTTATAGACTCAAATGCTATGGAACTTGTTACCACTCCCACAAGAGGGGAACACATACTGGACCTGATCATCACCAACATGGGGACTCTATGCTCCAGACCAGAAGTGTATCCCTCACTGGTAAGATCAGACCATAAACTAATCACACTGGATATTCGCATCCCGACCCCAACCCCTGCCCAGAAAACCACAGTGAAAAACTTCTCTAAAGCAAATTTCACACTCCTCAAAACTGAGGTAGAATCCTTCAAAGCCTCTGGGTCTGTGGAAAATACGTCCCAGACCACAGAATCCTTTATAAACGCATTCTATGAACACCTTCAGGAATGCATGGATCATGCAATCCCAAATAAAACCAAGACTCAATCCTCCAAAGGCAGACGTCCTGTCTGGTGGACCCCAGCCATAAAAAACTATACAATAGAGGAAGCTACTACATGATAGAGCAAAATCCCAAAAAGGGAAGGCATCTCTGATCAGTATTAGCAAAAAACTATGGGCACTCATAAAATCGTCTAAGGCCAGCTTCGAGAGAAAAATTGCACAGGACACTAAGGATAATCATAAGACTTTCTTTAGTTATGTTAGGAACCTGGGTGGGAATTCCCAGATATGCTCAGAATTAGTCCAAAATGACAAAAAATACACCGAACCCACAGACATTGCCAACATCCTAGTTGACAGGTTCAGTGTAAACTTCTCCCCCCCTCCTCACCAAAACGGCAAATATCTATCCCAGCAGAGTGCTGCCCCCCTGACATGTCAGATGCTCAGGTAAGAGCTGCCCTCTCCAAAGCAAAAAACACAGCATCAATGGGACAAGACGGTGTCCTGGGCTGCATCCTACATGAACTCCAAGAAGAGCTAAACCCAAACATAAAACTACTGTTCAATCTCAGCCTTACTACAGGATATGTACCCAAAGAGTGGCGTACAGCAACAGTGGTCCCTCTCCACAAAGGTGGTGCCTCAACGGATCCTGGAAACTATCGCCCCATAAGCCTGACTAGCTTGGTCTGCAAAGCTATGGAAAGGATCATCATGGACCTCATAAATAAAGATATTTGGGACCTACAGACACTGGATCCTACCTAGTTCGGCTTTGTCGAGGGCAGATCCTGCCTCTTAAACCTGGTCGATTTCTTTGAAACAGTCACCAAGGCCATTGACGAGGGGAAGGTGGTCCACACAGCCTACCTGGACCTCGCAAAAGCCTTCGATACAATACCCCACTCGGGCATTATAGATAAGATCACCAGCTTAAATATAAACCCCTATGTTACTAGATGGGTTGCAAACTGGCTCAAGGACAGAACCCACATGGTTAGAATTGCTGGAGCCATGTCAGACTCCAAACCAGTTACAAGTGGCATCCCACAAGGCTCAGTCCTGGGACCTCTCTTGTTTGGTATATATTTCTCAGAGGTACAGGCCAACACGGAAGGACTGTCGCTGACCAAGTTCGCAGATGACTGCAAACTGGGTGCCATAATCGACTCTCCAGCCTACACAAGCATCCTCCAAAAGGGCCTCATAGAAACAGACAACTGGTGCCAGAGCCATGGCCTCAAGCTAAACACCAAAAAGTGTATAGTCATCCCCTTTGGCAAAAACAAAGTGCCCACAAATTACCACATAGGTGGTAATCCATTAAGTACAGAAGAAGTAATTAGGGACCTGGGGACCCAAGTTGATAGCAATCTCTCATTTGACAACCACGTGGCCAAAGTGGTTAGAAGAACATTTTATATAGCCCACCTAATCATGAAGGGATTCACATCTAGATCAGGGGAGGTCATCTTGCCTCTTTACTCATCCCTCATCAGGCCCATAATTGAGTACAATGCCCTTTTTGGGATGTACCTTACCAGACACCTGCTGCAACTGGAAAGACCCCACAAGTACCTCACCAAGAGGATCAAAGGGCTCAAACAGATGCCATTATGCTGCCCGGTTAAAGAAACTCTAGCTCTACTCAGTGGCATACCGCCTGCTCAGAGGCGATCTGTGCCTGACGTATAAAGCCATGTCCAACCCAGAATTAATGGACATGCTGCACCTCAGAAAATCCAAATCCCATCGAGCTCTGGCTTGAGAGACTTGAACCCCAGCACTGAAATAAATAGGACATGCTGGAGGGACAGATTCATAACCCAGAGGCTCCCTTCACTCTGGAATAAAATCCCCTTCCAGGTTAGGCAGAGTCCCTCAGTGACTCTCTTCAAGAGGAATCTTGATGAGTGGAGGGAGATCGTAGGTTTACCCTGGGTATCACTTCTGTGTCACTGTTAGACAGAGGCACAGTATACTAACCTCAAAAAAGGGCATAGCAAAATTAATTTAAAATGGGTGGCGAAAACCAAACACACTCTGGCTAAGCTTATAAATGCCCTAGGGCAGATAGCCTAGTGTGAACCTATGAACCTATACGCCTGGTAAAAATGTCATTTTTTTTTTTTGGTTCCTTTCAGACCTCATTTATACTGGCCCAGTCCCCATTTCCCCACATCCATAACAAGTCTACCAGCATCTGTCCAATGTTAATTTATTTATTTTTTTAATTTTACATGCTCTACCTACTTTTCCCTTTCTCTGCCCCCATCCCCCTCACGCTCACTGGTTGCATCTGAGAGCAACTCCCCTCCTGAATCACTCCTCCCCTTAGGAAGCATCTCCGGTGAACACCCTTCCCCCAGGATAAGCATGCCCATGCCTTCCCTGCTGCTTTGTCCATCACCTGAGCCACTAAGCAAACTGGATTGGCTGGGCCATAGCTAGGGTTTCATCTCTGTACACACTGGAGCAGCCCAAGTACTGGTAAAATGTTAAGTGTTATTACTTGTGCATACATGGCTGTGTAATATGTCCCGGATACTTAAGGGAAGTGGACATTG
Source organism: Protopterus annectens (assembly GCF_019279795.1). Classification (NCBI taxonomy): domain Eukaryota; kingdom Metazoa; phylum Chordata; order Ceratodontiformes; family Protopteridae; genus Protopterus; species Protopterus annectens. Next base: position 360,925,303 of record NC_056729.1, on the reverse strand, counting down.
AACATTTTGTATTTTTTGCTGCTCAGGTTATGAGAACTACATGATGATACTTTAAATAATATATGCTGGTACTGCTGCTCTGATTTATAAATGAAGCTGTAGGTTCTCTACAATTATTCATTATGACAGGATGGACTGGTAAAAAAAGGTTTGCTTTAAAGTTACGTGAAATAAGTGTGGAAGTCTGTTTTACATTATTAAATTAGAAATGTTATCTCATGTTGTAATATTGCAATGAAATTAGTTGTTGTTGTGTCTTTCGGCTTTTCCTGGTTAGGGGTCACCACAGCGGAACTCCGGTCCGCTAATGATTGGCAGTAGATTTTTACGTGCCGAGTTGCCAGCCCTGACGCACAACCTTCAATGAAGGTACGCCCATTCACGCATGTCTCCACACAGAAGACGCTCTAGCTGAGAATCGAACAGGACGTCTTACTGTGAGGCGACAACGCTACCGCAGCACCACCACTGCAGTTATTGCAATGAAATTAGTAGAAGTGGTATATTCATTCCTAATGTTAATGCTAGTATGCTCTTGTCCTGAACTTGGGTGTTAGGGGCCCTGGCTATTACCATATTTTAGCAAGGGACCTGGATGTCAGGACTGCCATCTTCACTAATACATTTACTCTGGATGATGGTTTAAGTGATGTGTTGCATGGCTGATGAAAAGGTTTCATGTCAGTAAATCATCTTTCACTAGGGGCATTCATGGATGCTGTTTTAGATGAATGCATGATGCAGCAGCAGCAGCAGCAGGGATCAAGAAAGAGGAAAGACAACTTCAGCCGTGAAGAGAAACACAACCTCATGAGGCTCAAACAGCATATGGAAAACACTTTTTTGGCAAAGGAGGGTCAAAACAAGCTGAGTGGAACCAAGTGGTTTTGAATATAAATACAACTGGAGAGACAGCAAACTGACACAGTGCAGAAAAAGGGCAATGACATGGTGGGACATGCCAGAGGAAAGGCTTGGCAGAACGCAGTTGCCTGTAGCAGTACTGATGTGGGACCTTCTAAACTGATCCCATTAACACCCAATAAAGAATACCTTCTCACCATATAATGAGATAAGTACGACACTAAGGCATAATCAGAAGTGGTGTGGACACTGGCAATTACTGACCTCAGCAACTGCTGCAGTCATCCAGTTAGGAATGTTAGTGTGTGCCCACTGCTAAAATCATGTACTGAAAAATATTGCAGAGAATGACTGAGTCATATAACATGTGGCATTTCTCTTTAACAGCTGCACTCTCCATTTCTGGCCCTCAGCAAAGTGCTCAGAGTATGCATTGTAAATGTGCTCCACATCCAGTTAAACAGAATTCATTATTGTGCTCCAAGGTCTCAGTAGCTATGTCATCTATTACTCTTTTACAGAAAAGAGCAGTTCCACAGGGCCAGCACAGCATGAAGATGTTTGACATCAGAATGACTGCTGATGATGAAGCCATAACAGTTATATTTAGGACACAGCCTGAGGACAGTGGCACACAACCACCAAATGTAATGTCAGTATCACACACCCCACAGCAGGTAAATAATTCTGCAGTCAGTGACACAGACTCACATAGTCAAGTACATGAGGGCATTACATTGCAGGTGGTACAGACAGGGACCCCACATAGCTTAACACCAGTCTTTGCTGAACCACAGGACCTCCTTCAGGAAGACAGTACAATCTCAGAGATAGAACTGTCCACCGTAACACCTGCGAAAAGGGGTGCCAGGTGAAGACACTTGTCACAGCTAGCTCCAGATACAAGAAAGACCTTAGCTGCCAAGCAGCAGATGTGATGGAACATTGTTCAGGTGCAGCTCACTGCCAGAGACAGTCAGCTAGGGATGGTCAGTGTACTGCAGTGTGTACATGAAGATTTCGACCACTACATGGAAATGATAGAGATCAGGGATAATAACATGATCATACATGCAGTACAGTGGCACCTGCAGCAGCCATCTCCACTTCCACATGCACACTAGTCAGGACCTACCACTCTCAAGTAGGAAAGAGTGGTGGATGAGGATGGGGTACTGTCAGAACATGTGGAAGGTAGAATAGGTCACACACCATGTGATTCTCAGGGAAGTACTGGAAAAAGTGTGACGGGGTGACAAAATCCAAATGAAGACTCACAGGCCTCATCAGGGTTAAGCTACATGTAGCATAAAGTACAGTTGTGCAACTAAACTTACCATAACAGTAGATGCTCGGATGATTACTGCTGCAGAAGCATAAGCTATAGTGATTATATCCTGCACAGCATATAATAGCCAGACAGCATCTAAAGCTTCAGGACACCTGCTTTACATCTAAACCATTAGTCAGCTCAAATTGAACTGACTAAAAAGACAGGTGTGGGTGCCAAGCTCTTTAGAGATTTCATTTCAACTGAGAGAGGGGCCTGAGAGAACATTGCTACAAAAAGAAAAAGTATATGCCCCCACCCTGGCATAAAAGACACACCAAAAAATAATAAGGGGGATGGAGGGAGCGAGTGGCTACTGCAGCAGTGATCATTTGAACATCTACATTTACGGTAAGTTCTACTTAAACAACTGTACTATGTTCTTCATACTGACCACTGTTGCAGTAATCAAAGTTATATGGGTAAGAGTACCATAACTTAGAACAACTGGGAGGTGGAAGGAGATAGATCCAAGAGTCCCTGGAGAATGGTCCTAGAAAAGCCAATCCTAGACCTGGAAAAGGAATCCTTTTTTTACAGTGCTTTGCAAAAATAAACACAAAAGACCAAGTTGCTGCTTCTAGAATACTTCTAGAGTCCAACCCTTCCCAAAAATCATTGATAAAGGCAAGCCACCATTAGACTGAGCCTTAACCCTGCTGGAACAGTCTTGTTGTGGTAAGAATAACAAAAGGTAATAGCCTGACAGAACCATTTGGAAACTGTTTGCTTTGAAACAGGTTGTCCCTTCTTACTTTCACAAGAAGTGATCTGACTGGAAGCACTGAAAGATTTTGTTCTGTCAAGATAGTACCTGAGATGTCTGTGGACATATCTGAGGTATGAAGTATCCTTTCTCCCTCATTTTTACAGTCTGGAAAGAAAACAGGAGATGGATAATTTGGCTTAAAATAAACTTGGATACCACTTTAGGCATAAAAGATTAGTTCTCAATGAAACCCTGTCTTATTCAACAACAACATCAGTTTGACCCACCATAAGAGCTTGCAATTCAGATATTCTTCTTGCAGGGGTCAGAACAATCAGCAAAACTGTTTTCCATGTTAAGAACCTCAAGTCTACCAGAACTGGTTCAAATTGACTAAGTGTTAGCTTCCAAAAACCAATAGTTTTCTGGGAGGCTTCTTATGCAGCTTCTCTTTTAAAAACATTTTCATATGAGATTGCACTGAAAGAGGAGGATCATCCATGAGGCAGATATGCTGAAATGGGTGACAAATGAACCTTGACATGAGAGTACCACAGTCCATAGAATAGCAACTCACACAAATACTGCAAAAACAGGGAAACACTAGCCCTAAATGGGTGCTGGTTGTTTTGTTGGCATCAACTATAAAACATTTTCATTTGCTTACATATGACTTCCTAGTAGTAGGCTTTATTGGTTCTGTTAGTACTTGCTGCATTTCCTCAGAAAACAGGTGCATCAAAGGTGTTAAGACCCTATCATCTAGGCAGCCAGTTGTTGTTTGGGGTGTATCAAATACCCCTGATCCTGTGCGATTAAATCCAGTCTGTGAGGAATCTTGCAGTAACTGCTCGTGGCCAGTTCAAAAAGAAGGGAGAACTATTGTTGCCTAGCCAGAAGGGAATCACCACAATGATCTTTGGGAATTCCTTCTGAACATTCAGAAGTACCCTTGATATCAGTGGAAAGAATGAAAAAGCATACAGAACATTCCTGACCAAGGAAAAAAAAAAGTACCTGTCTTCTAGGCCTTCTTGCATGATGCCAGTTGATTGTTTAGAGAGGAGGTCAAAAGGTCTACCTGAGGAATTGCTCACAGATGGATCAAATCTTGGAAGACCCCATAATCTAGTTTCCATTCGTGAGAGTCTGCCTTTGTCCTGTTCAACTTTTTCTTGTTCCAGAAACCTTGAAATTTTATTCTCTTTGACACTGTTCCCCAAGCAAAGACCAAGGTGTCAGTAGTGACTGGCTGCTTTGGAGCAAGAGTGGGGAATGGAAGATCCGGATTCAGGGATATACAATGTCTCCACCAAGTTATTTCTATTTTCACAAATCCCAGAACTGGAATTTAAAAAGACAATGAATGTTGATGCTGGGGCCGAAGTAATTTCAGATACCATTTAACCCTGAGGTGTTCCTTTGCTGTGACAGTAGTCTGAGTTGGAAACCCTGGAATAGATCTAAATTTAGATTTTTTCCTGCGTAACAAAAGGTCTTTCTACTAAAATGTCTAGCAGGCACTACAGAAAAACAATCCTGTGTGATGGAGTCAAAAAAGACTTGTGAATGTTCTCTTGGAATCCCAGCCTGTGCTGGAGATTTCTTACCCAAGTGAGAGATTACTGACACTTTGCAATAGTCTTGCAAAAATAAGAAAGTCATCTATATATGGTAAAATGTGGACACCTTATAGTCAACAAAGCTGTGACAGGAGCTAGACAATTTTTGAAAACTCTTGGAGCAGTGGATAGCTGAAAGGGTAAGGAAGAGAACTGATAATGAGATTCAGACACTCAAAAGCTTAAAAAACATCTGGAATCTGGATAAATAGGAAATCGATGATCTGCACTTTTTAAATCTAAGGTTACTAAAAAACTAAAATGAAGAAGAAGGGGCAACAGTTTGTGAAAGTGAAAGCATGTTGAACTTGGCCATTATCACAAACTAATTCTGGGAAGAAAGATCCAAACATGTCAAGAAATTTTCTTTCTTCGATACTAAAAACATTTTTGAATAAAACCCTTTCTCCAATTAGGAAGGAGGATCTGCTTCTATTACCACCTGAGAAAGCATATGATGTAGGACAGGAAGGCAGAAATGAGTTTGATCTTGAGGATGAGGCAGAATCCCCTGAAAAGGAAGAATTTCCACACACTGCCAACTTTATCTCAAGTGGATCACATTCAGAAACCATTTATCTGAAACATTCTGTTGCCAGAGAGAGAGAGTAGTGGAGATGCAGGTTTTCTGGAGGCATAGGGATTGCCGTGGGGGTTATTGCCCTTTGTTCAGAGAGTTTTTGGAACCTTCTAGCTACTGCTTTTTAAATGTCTGCTTACCAGAATTTTGCTAAGACAGTTTGTTTCTTTTCAAAATTGGACAAGGTAGCAGAAAATCACTTGAAATTTTAGAGAAGCTGTCTAAAAAATCTGAGAAATTCCCTGAATCCACTTTCCTCTCTCATCACACTTTTTGATAGTCTCTGCAACAGAGGTTCCAAAAACTGTATCCAAAAGAAAATTAAAAATCTAATTTTTGACATCATCTGTGAGGTTCTGAGAATTCAGCCAAGGAAAGCTCCTCAAAATAGTATCAGCGGCAGCAGGCCTGGAAGCAGTATCTACAGAGTCATAAGCGCACATCAAACAATGATTAGTGATTTGAGAAACAGAAAATTAGACTACACAAAACTGATTTTTTCTCACAAGAGGATACTGGCACCAAAATGGTCCTCATATTTTCACAATTAGTCAGTATAAATTTTAACATATGAGCCTGACAATTCTGAATTCTAAAAATAAAAGATGTAGAAACATCATTTTTTTCCAAAACTTATCAATAGCTTTACCATTCTTGTAAAGAGGAGAAGGATTAACATAAAAAAGTTGAAAGACTAAAGGTCTTTGCACATTCAATCTGCTTTCTTATGGGAGCGCAGGTTAGCTGTCAGGTAAACCACAAGCTATGACAAAGACATCCTCCAGTACTAACAGCACTGGGAGATAGGTGAGGGTTCTGGGAATTCCAGCTGTAGCGATTCATAGTATTTTCTAAGGACTGAGAAACCTCAAGTGTTCTCTCACTGAAAACACTAGTTCATTCTGGAAATAGTCTCAGAGAAAGTGAATCTCTAAAGGGCGATAAAGATACTATAATCTCCTCAGAATCTGACTCAGAAACCTGAGGAGAAAACAATGCATTTATCCTTTCTCATTCTCATACAGATTCTAAATCTTGAACCTATTCAGGAAAACAGGAATTCACTTTTCTTTTAACACAAACTACCTTACAGGTACAAAACCCTGAGCCAAGCACAGTGAATTACTCCTGTTCTCAGAAACTGACACAGGAGATGTTAAATGTTTAGATTTGGATCTCTTTATAACAGGAAAGTTAGAGCAAACAGACCTAGTATTGCCAGCAATGGCTTCCCCAGGGATGGGCACTACATTCTGGATAAGCAGGGGTACATGCTCTGTCTCTTTTCCCATGACCAACAATTGTAGCTCTCATCTACCCACTTGGAGACCCCCAACAGTCAAACAGGAGATGACTAACCCCCAAATCCATGATGGCTGTATGGACAGCACCAGAGGAATCTGAAAAAAAAAATTGAATGGGCTGAGGAATCAGTTTTGGCTACAGCAGAGTCATCCACCTGTGGCTGTGGTAAATTACTAGCCTGTTGTGATGGCAAAGTCTGCTTAATTAGCCTTTTCATTTTGTGGCTGGAAGAAAACTGACCAAGGGACCGGTTCCATGGTGAAGCTGAAAAAAGTGATTGTTTCCACGGAAGATGGCAGCAATTGTAAGTAAAACAGGAAAGTATTAAAAAAAAACTTTTTTCCCACCAAACAAAACAAATAAATAAATAAATCTAAAAAGCACTTGAAACACTTTCTCCACCTCTAAAGATAAAATAATCAACTTCCCCTACAGATAAAAGTGGTTTTAAACAACTTTTAATAACTTTTTACTGCAAAAGTAAAAAAGTGTGCTCCCGTTTAAAATACATAAAAGTCATGAAACTGTCAGGAAAACTACTTTTTTTCTAGCTTAACAGTAGTTGTTTTTCACAAAAGACTTAGTATAAATAAATTCAAAAGTAATGCAGAAGTTTTTTTTTTCCTGAAGGGGAGTTAACTGCCCAATGGAACAGCATTAGCTGACCGTCAGTTCTTGAAAGCCCACAAAGGAGCACTCTTTGCATTGGCAGGAAAGCTTTGAAGGGCTTAGCGCCCCAACCTGTCGTTTTAAGCATATTAGCTTGAGCTAATGATCTGGGCATGTGGAAGGCACCTTGAAGATTTGGAAGCTGCCTGGTTATTTCCTATGCAGGATGTAACCCATATAGCTTAGGGTACTGCAGCAGTAATGAACATGAAGAACATCCTCTCTTTTAAGGTCTTGGTCATGAAGCACCGTCAGTGTCTGTAGGATCACTGACAGTGCTGTAACTGAAACTTGGATTAAACCCAGCATAAATGACTCCAAAGTTATACCTCCTGGCTATAATATCATTTGTAATGACTGTATAGAGAGGAAAGGTGGTGGTATTGCTTCAATATTTCTCAACACCTACCACATTTCCCCTTACAGCACACCAATACCAAAATTCAGTTCAGCAGAGCTTCTTATTGCTTTCCTCAAAATAAACACGTATAAACAAATATGTATTACCGTCCTTTACATCCCTCCTGGTGACAATACTGCTATACTACTATATATATCCTACACTGGATATTCATAACATTTCCACAAGAAAAAATACGACTACTGATGTGATGTGAATGTCAATTGGTTGGGCATAAACTAACTCCCTACATCTAGCATGAACTTATACAGTTTCACACAACTAATTAATAGCCCCACACATTACAGCAAAACATCAAATTCTCTATTAGACTGAATCCTAGTAACAGACCCTATGATATACACCACCACAGGTACAATGTCAGGTTTTCTCAGTGATCATCTCCCAATCTATACGACCTGACATCTAACACATCAAGTTAAATAGCATATTTATAAAACAACATCCAACCTTTCCAAGTTTAACCCAGAAATGTTCATTACTACACTATCATTTATTAACTGGAACTTCCTAAAAAGACAATGCTGTAAATGAATTCAATACAACTTTTCTAACTATCCTAAATATCCTTGTACCACCTAGAAGGAAGAGACTAAAAACAAATAAGTCAATTTGGCTATCCAAAAAAAGAGCAGAATGCTAATGCAGGACAGAGAAAAAGCATGGAAAGAATAGCAAAAATATAAAACATCTCAATATCTTGAAAACTTCAGAATGCTTTGCAAGCAATCATACTAAAAAGCAAATAAATTAATATAAAAACTATACTATAATCATTTTCAGAATAATACTAAACACAACCCTAAATAATTTTAAACATCAATTAAAGAATTCTTACATCCCAGCCAAAAATGTAATCCAATCCCCTCTCCTGATAACTCACCACTCAAAACTGCAACACAGTTCAAATCTTATCTTACAGATAGTATAACATCTCTAACCAAGGATTCCTCAGCATATAATCCCAACCCTGCCTAACACCCACATATCACCACATCCACTTTCACTTTCAAACCTGGGAAGACATCCTATATAAAACTAATCTTAAACAAACTTAAACCATCGTCTTCTTCAGCTGATGACCTTCCAAACAAGTACCTAAAAACAGCAGCCAATGGCAATGCCTATCCTGTCTCAATCCTTATAAATAGGTCATTCCAGGAAACCCATATTCTCTTTTTCTGGAAAAGTCACACATCATCCCTCTGCACAGATGAGGAAATTCAACAGACATTAATAACTTTAGACTTATAGCAATCTTATCTACCCTCGCCAAAATACTTGAAAAATGTATTCAAAAACAATTGCTAGACTATCCCCTGCAGGAAGAACTCCTGTCCCCTACACAGCATGGCTTCTGTCCTTCCCATAGTACTTGCTCTATGTTCTAACTTATCCAGACACTGTCAATAAAGGTAGAGATAATGGAAAACTAGTCTCTTCTATTATTTCTAGACTTGTCTAAAACCTTTGGCACAGTTTTCACATAAAACTTGTACTTCAAATGTCCTCACTAGGTCTCTCTCAGTCCACCCTTCTGTGGTTCAAAAGCGACCTATCCAATAAGTATCAGTCAGTAAAATGGCACTCCATGCTCTCTCCTTACCTCCCAGTCACCACTAGTGTACTACAATGCTCTATCCTTGGTCCTCTCCTCTAACATTTTCAACACCCTATATACAGCCACACAACAGGGAAGTCTAATACAATACTCAATGATACACTCTCATTTGCACATCTGACAACATGGTACACCTCCAAAAAATTACTCAGGAAGCTTTAACAGCAGCTAGAACATGGTGTTGTAACTTACAACTCATGTTCGACACAAAAAAGACCAAACTACTACTTTTTTCCATAAATCCCTCTCTCATGAAAAAACAAGTTTAAAGTCCTCTCTCTTGATAATGCAACCACTGAAATCACTTCTCATAGGTTCATAGGCAGGTACTAGGCTAACTGTCTTTGAGGGTCATTTTAAGCCTAGCCAATTACCCTATGTGAGAATCAAACCCTGCACCTTCTGTTTATAAGGTAAACACCTTAACCATTATGTCAACCTCCCACCTTGTTTAGGCCATTTATCCTTTTAGTAAGGCACCTCTGTAGGTGTTCCAGTTGTTTCATGTGGAAAGACAGATACATGCCAAAGAAGGAAATACACTCATTGGTTGGCTTAAAGAGGGCTGAGTAAAGGGGGGCAATGACATCCCTATACCTAGACACTATTTTTTTTTTCATAATTTGTGCAATATAGAAGGATGGGCACATGTTGGCCAAAAGTTAGCTCACTGTCCACATAAGTTCGCAAATCACAAACAACTGGGTCAACTCTTAGGGGAGTATTGTCAATGTGGTAGTTCCCTGGGATAGATGACTTCCCAAAGGATAAAATAAAGCATTTTTGGCATTTAGTTTCAGTGTATGATTTTAGCACTGGTTATTTATTTGGGACAAATCTTCCCGCAGGATGGCTGAGTCATTTGAGAATTCAGTGACTGCTCCTAGCTTGCAGTTATATGCAAACCTAAGTCAGCCAGAGTCCTTTGTTATTGGCTTTTACTTCAGAAAAGTAGATGTCAAACAGGAGAGGTCCTGGCACAGAACCCTGTTGGGACTCCACTAGTGACTGGTCTCTTTGTGGAGGTAATTTCCCTGTTTTGATTTCCTGTGTCTTAATGGTCAGCCAGTTGGCAAGCCAGTGGGATTATGATGTAGTGTTTAAGGAAAACTGATGTTTGGCTTGTAGCAGGCACATGATAATATTTTAAGTTTAACTCAAAAAGATCAGAAATGTGTGATTTCTGTATAATACTTTTCTTCTTCCATTGTGAATATAGCAATTAATATGAATGTGTTGTATGAAAGTAACAGATATAGGTTCACAGGTGGTTAATGGGCTATTGACCCAAAGGTCTTTATAAGCTTAGCTGGGCATACCCAATATAATACTAGAGAAACCCAATATAAAGGATCTTGCCTAAACTTGGGATCTTAGTAACAAGTGCCCATATCTAGGAGGGTCATAGGTAAATTATGCCTACTGATTTTTGTTTTCTATTTATGACAAACATTTCTTTAAATAAAAAATAACAGCACTTTTGGAAAAATTAACAATGGTGTCAAATCAAATGGATGAACAATTGATTTCATGCTTTATATATAATAAATATTATATTTATAAAAAACACATACTTAATGTAAATAAATATCTTTATTAATTAAATAGTAAGATAATGCTTAGCTAGAAATTACAGTGAGAAGCAAAAAAAAAAAAATAATGTAATAACCCTACTGTACATTTATTGTTATATGGTAATGGCAAACTATGATGTATTATTGTGTCAATCTATAGCATATTTAAAAAAGTCTTTAGAGGGCATATGGACCCTATCTTAACTTAGCCTTTGGCACCTGCCATGTTCCACACCACAGATCCCAGGGCCCTGGTACCCTTTGCATATAACTGGAAAAATATTATTTGTTAACCCTTCTATGCATACATTAGTATATGGCCATTCTGAAATGCTAACACCTACATACCCTATTTTCCCCCAAGTCAACTTTTGTTGGTCTCAAAGAATTACATCAGACCTAACAATTACAATGGATTGTTAAGCTAGTGCTTTTAAATCCATATTCTGTCCTTGTAATGACATGTAGCTACCAGCTAATATTTGTACCCTGCCATTTTTTGACATATGGTATACCAAAGATAATCTGCTCAGTGTAGGCCACTACAATACTTTCTTACTTTTGGTTGGTTGTCTATCTGATAACAATCAGTTGAGATGTCCTGCTAAGTAAAGCATAAAGTTTGTGTATTTGCTTTCAGTGGTTCTTCCACACTCTAGCAAATCGTAGCAAATTATTAAAGGGTGATAGTGGATGATAAGTTTTTCTTATGCGATTTTGTATATGCAGGTCAAATGTAAACTTATGAAAAACTAGGGATGCTTTACAGAGCCAAAAACTTTCACACCAACTAAAACTATGCTTGCTACTACTTATGTCTTCCCCACACTTTTTCATGGCACTCCCATCCTTACTAATTTCTAGGCTTTACAAAAATTATAACTCGAACAATACTACAACAAAGTTGCTATATTTGCAGCAAATACCCCTTTCAGAACCCACCACTGTATAGCACCAAAAAGCCTTAATTGGTTAGAACTGCCACATCAACATATACACAGCTTCTTACCACCTATAAAATTATCTAGCATTCATTTGCCTGTTCAGCAGTAAAATCATCCTACACAATTATGTTCCTAGTCACTGTGATCCAGTGACCAAAACCTCCTGTCTACAACCCTATCGAATCTGCTGGACATTTTCTGTACTCGTACAAGGCTGCTAAGGTCTGGAACTCCTTCCCCGTATCCATCAGGTCAGTACCCTCCATCTTGTCTTTCAAAACTACTCTGAAAGACTTCTTAGTTAAAATCTGTCTCTGTTGTTTTTCAAAACCAGGATAAACTATATCTTTAAATATGAACAAGTACCTTTTCATTCATTATACCTCCTTACTCTCCATTCTTTTATCACTTATGACATAGGCACTCATACATTTAGGGGTGGGAGGTTGGCATAATGATTAAGGCATTTACCTTACAGGCACAAGGTACAGGGTTTGATCCTCACATGGGGTAATTGGCTAGGCTTAAAATGGCCCAGAAGGGCAGTTAGCCTAGTACTAATCTATGAACCTATATACATGAAAAAAACATATTTACATGATTTTATTTGCAAACATTATACATCACATAATCTATCCAGTTATTGTCAGTCAATTACATAGCTCATTCAAACCCTGCCTTCTTTTACACATCATTCCTCCTCTGCAAGTACTATTCCCACAATTTCCATTATTTCTATGTAACTTGCTCCTATCCTTTTCTAAAGATCCCAATTCCAATTGTTTTATCTCTGTTATTATATTCACTACTTCTAGTAAAGTTGATTTAGACTTTGATTTCCATTTTCTAGTATTTGCTTTTTTGGCAGCCACCATAATTAGACTCAGCAAGGCTTTACTATGTCTAGGCAATTCTGATTCTGTATCATATATCAAAAAAATGATTTCCTTAATTACATCAATTTGCTGATCCAGTATCTCTGATAGAGCAGTCTGCAGGGAATCTTTAAAGTCTCCCAACTAATTACACTTCCAAAAATACATTCCCAATTACCTCTTTCTTCCCCATCACACCTCTAGCATTTGCTGTCTACCTCAGGAAAAATTCTTTGGAGTCTATTTGGGGTATAAAAATACCTATGTAAACACTTCCAAGCAAAGATCCTAAATCTTCTATACTTTGTTGCATACCTGGGAGACATACATATATCCCCATTGTTTCTTTGTCAATTGCTTATCCAATCTCTCTTCTCAATCCTCTCTAACCTCCTCTGATTGATTCTTATAGTTAACATGCAATATTTTATATGCTCTAGTAATTATTCATTTTTAACAGCATCTTCTGTTTTTAGATTCTACTAAAAACTCTACCACTGCTGGTTTTTACCTTAGGATTCCCCTATTTCTTTCTCTTTGCCAATACTATAATATCAATCCTTGACAGGGATGGCAATCTCTAGCCTGCAGTCCAAATAAATTCTTGGCCTCTTCCATTCTTTTACTTTTCCCTCTCTAATTATTTGCTCCTTATACCTTGGTTCTTTTGTCAGTTTTCTCCAATAAATGTCAGCCCCCTCTTACCTATTGTTTGCATCCCCTTACTCTCCCTTCTTCATTTACTTCCTTACTTCTATCAAATTCTCTTCCCTGAATTTCTCTCTAAATATACCATAGGCCTGTTTTTCCTTCAGTTCAAATTGTTGTTATTGTTTGTATTAGCCTAACTTACCGTTAATTTTTCTAAACAGTTTAAAACTTCTATAAATATTAAATGATTGTCATATAACTAGTCTCGATTCTTAGCCAATGTTTTTTATATTATCTCTAGTTTGCTATAATTATATAAACTGCAGATGTTTTTGTTTTATTTTTGAAGATTGTAAAATTATTTTTCTTATAATGTTCTGTAATAATTTGGAGCTTTTCTCCTTGGGCCTCCGCTGAAAATGGGCTTCTATCCAATCAGACTTTTCTGGTAATCAAATGTCACCTGCATCCAGTAGGTCATGTAATTGCAGCAATTCAGCATCAAGCTCACACGCTGGCACTTCCTCACAGTCATGGGCACATCTCCCTCACCTCGGACAAACAAAATAACTGTTGAACCAACAAAATGAAACTCCAATTCCTAGTGCAGGATAAATAATATACGGTGCAGCTCGAACAGGACAGGAAACTTTTATTAAATAAGACAAATCCACAGGTTAAGCGCTTTCATCTGTTCATATACAGACTTCCTCAGAACCAAAATAGCCCATCTCTAACAAAGTTTATATATCCAATTTAGCGCCAAAATTTTAAAAAGCCTTAAAGAGCCTTAAAGAAACATACGTTCTACTATTCCTCACATTCACAAAACTAATGACATTTACATATTATCTAAACACTTAATCCAGATGCTTGTAAGCTATATACATTAATTATTATACTCTTATAAAAAATATATACTTGTAAAAAATATGTATATATAGGAATAACTATAATAAATTGCTAATATATGTTTAAATACACAATGAATGCACAGAAGAATTCACATAATTATTTCTATACGATACTAAAATTCAATATTTTGTACTTAAATTTATATAATAAATATATGTATACATATATAGCAAAAAAATCTAAAAAGATATATATCATATTTAAAAATCATGTTTAAAAATCATGTTTAAAAATGTAGAGCAATTAAAAGTACAGTTTTGTACCTACCATAAATGTAGATGTTCGAGTGCTAATACAGCTGCAGTCATAACAGATGGGTTCTCCTGCCGTCAGGCGGGTCCTCGGTCGGCCGAATTCCAAAGTCTAAGTCCGGTGTCAGTTGTCGTCGCTTCTTCCCTGACGTCAGTGCGACAGGGGTATAAATGAACCAGCCAACGCCATTTTCTTCAGTTTTTCTTGCCCCAGATGTCAGGTGCCCCCAGAAGGAAGGCAATACATAAATTTGTGCAATAAAGCAGTGCAATATAATCAAAATACAGTAGTTGCAAGCAAATACACCATAAATGAATACCCCAATCAGGTTGTATGAGGATGTGTTAGCCTACAGGCCTGTCCCAAGAGGGGAAGGAGGGAGGGAAACCTGGACTGCAGCTGTATTAGCACTCGAACATCTACATTTATGGTAGGTACAAAACTGTACTATGTTCATCGTGCATACAGCTGCAGTCATAACAGATGGGTAGAATCCCAAAGCTAAGAAAGGGGTGGTAGGCACTAGCTGGAACTAGGAGGAGCCAGGATGCCCTGCAAGACTGCAGTGGCAAAGCCTGCTCTAGTTTTGGAGTATAATGGTAGGTGGTAGTGCTTGGAGAAGGTATGCACAGAACTCCAAGTGGCTGCTTCCAAAATATCTTTGGTAGGAACTCCTCTGAGGAAAGCTGCAGAGGTAGCTGTGGCCCTTGTGGAGTGAGATCTGATGCCTGTAGGTACAGTTTTGCCATGAAAAGAATAGCAAAAGCGTATGCAGTGGGCTATCCATTTTGAGATTGTCTATTTCGAAATTGGCTTTCCTTGAGCTCCTACAGCATAGGACACAAAGAGCTGTTCTGATTTTCTGAAAGGCTTTGTTCTGTCCAGATAATAACGTAGTTGTCTGTGGATGTCCAAGGAATGTAGTAATCTCTCCCCTTTGTTTTGAGGATTAGGATAAAAGGTAGGTAAGTGTATGGCCTGATTCAAAGCTACCCTGGATACCACTTTAGGCATAAAGGACGGGTTGGTTAGTAAGGAAACTCTGTCCTGATGGAAGATGATAAAAGGCTGCACAGCCATGAGAGCTTGTAGTTCTGAAACTCTACGAGCTGAGGTAATAGCCAGAAGGAAAGCTGTTTTCCAGGACAAATATTGCAAATCTGATGAGGCAGCTGGCTCAAAGGGAGGCAAGGTCAGTTTTTCCAGAATGAAATTGAGATCCCAAGCAGGTATTGGTTGTTTTCTTGGGGTCTTAGATTCTTAGCCCCTGAGGAACTGTCTTAAGAGAGGGTGAGAGAATAAGGGTGGATCAGTGTTGTATTCTGCAGAAATGGCTGAGGCATGGATTTTGATGGAGGAGAATGAAAGTCCACTGCTTAGCAGCTCAGCTAAATACTGTAGTATTTGAGGTAAATTCAGTTTTCCAGGATCCTGGCCCTTTTTCTCATTCCAGACACAAAACCGTTTCCATTTTGCGGAGTAAGCTTTTCTAGTTGACGGCCTTCTGGC
Source organism: Protopterus annectens (assembly GCF_019279795.1). Classification (NCBI taxonomy): domain Eukaryota; kingdom Metazoa; phylum Chordata; order Ceratodontiformes; family Protopteridae; genus Protopterus; species Protopterus annectens. Next base: position 360,909,462 of record NC_056729.1, on the reverse strand, counting down.
CTCCAAAATGACATCCTGCACCTCCTTGGAGAGTAGGGTCTGTTGTGATGCTAAGGAATCTTCCATGCGGCTAGATTGAGTGTTTTTAGCTGGCTGTGAAGAGTTTTGAAGCTGTGCTGAGTCAGAAGAAGAGGCATTAGAGGCAGGGTCCATGATGGGGAATGTGTCAGGCTCCTCAGGAGTGGGTACCAGTGTTGTCTTGGCCAGTCCGGAGCAATGAGAATTATCTTTGGTCTGTCTGCTCTGGTTTTCAATAGAACTTTGGGCAGCAGAGGAAGAGGTGGGAAGGCATAAACTGTCATTGATGTCCAACAGAAAGAGAGAGCGTTCACTCTCCAGGCCTTTGGATGGAAAATCCTTGAGCAGAATTTTGTCAATTGGTGATTTTTGTGGGAGGCAAAGAGATCTATGTCTGGCCTTCCCCATGCTTGGATTATTTCTGTAAAAACTTTTGGATGCAACTTCCATTCGTGTGGATCTGTCATATTTCTGCTTAGGTTGTCTGCCAGCGTGTTTTCCTTGCCTGGCAATTCTATTGTCTATCAAATATTCTTCAATAGCTAAGTCAATTCTTACATACAACAAAGTGTTGGATGATAATCTAACTAATAATGAACGGAGATGTTTAGAATCACTTATTAATAATAAAGAAATCAGAATAATGAAGCCAGATAAGGGAGGAGGCATAGTAATATACAACAGTTTTGACTATAATGCCAAGATACTTAATATTTTACATCTATCAGGGAACTATGAAGCTATTTCTTTAAACCAAGTGAATATAGGTTATAAAAGAATTGACTTAGCTATTGAAGAATATTTGATAGACAATAGAATTACAAATGAGATTTATGAATTTATTAAGTAGAATTCCCTATAGTGGCGAACATTATAGGTATACCTAAGGTTCACAAATGTATGGATAACCCTCCGTTCAGACCCATCATTTCTGGATCTAGGCCGAAGATATATAATTTGGGTGTGACAATTGACAGATGGACAAAACATGTATATGAAAATATCCCACATCTAACCAAGGATTCTTGGAATTTTTTAAGTAAATTAACTTCTGATATTTGGAATGATGGGTTGATTTTTTTGACAACTGATGTCATTGACCTCTTCTCATGTATACCTAGGGATGTAGGTCTGGAATTTTTCTGTAATAGTTTGAGAAAAGTTTCCAAACTAACATGGGACAAGATTAATTTAATCACGGATATGATGAGCTTAGTATTAGAACATAATTATATTCAATTCCAAGGTGAATTCTTTAGACAGAGTAGAGGTGTTGCTATGGGTGCCTCATGTGCCCCAATCTTTGCAAACCTCGTAATGTTAGAATGGGAGTCCAAGTATGTGTTTCAAAGTGAATTTAACCAACATATTGTATTATATACGAGATATTTAGATGATTTATTAATTTTATGGAACGGCACACAAGAAAAAATTAATTCATTTATTAACTATATTAATGGGACAACTGAGTTTTTTAAATTTACATATAATACTAATAAGGAAGGTATAGCGTATTTAGATACATATATAGGTCACACTAAAAGTGGGTTTGCATCTAAAATATATAGGAAAACTACCTTTTCAAATGACTACATAGAGTTTAGTAGTTGTCACCCCCCATACATATTTAAGAATGTGGTAAAAGGACAATGCATTCGGGTTGCACGAATGTCTTCAAGTAAAGAAATAATGGAAGAGGAAATAGATTTATTATATAATTTGTTTAGTAGTAGGGGCTATCCTACCTCTATGTTAAAAGATGTCACAGGTTATATGGGACGACAATGGGGCAATACGTTTTTCCCATTGTTAGGCATGTCAAGTGTAAGTGGCAAGGATATTGATAGGAGGGACACTACAGTAGAAACTTTTAGTAGAGTGTGTGTGATCATGTACACTCCATATGCCAATCATGTGAAAGAAATATTAAATAGACACTGGGATTTGATTACTATTACAGAAAGTATAGGTATTACATTAGGTAAACATCCCAAATGTGTATTTAAAACAGCCCCCAATATTAAAAAGTTACTTGAGAAGACAACACACACAGAAAAATATAAGTCAAATTCCAAGGAAACTTCGAAATGCGGCTCTTGCAGCCAGTGTAAATATATTAATGAAGAGGTGCGATTTAAGTTGGATAATATCAATAAGACACACATTAAAAGTAAGGTAGGAAATTGCAATACTAGACAAGTAGTATATCTTGCGAAATGTGTTGTATGCCCAGCATTCTACATAGGTAAGACGGAGAGGAATTTTAAAAAAAGAATATATGAACATTATTATAAGATTCACACTAAAGATATGAAGAATGCTTTGTATAAACATATATTCAGCAAAGGGAATCAACACCATTTCAAATTTTCTATTTTAGAACATATTGACAGTAGTATATGTGGGGGTAATTGGAAAGTGTATTTAGCCATGATGGAAAGTAAGTGGCAGATATTCACAGATGCCACAAGTTTTCCAGGCATTAATGATAGTATTAGTATGAAACCATTCCTTATTCTTGACTAATATGTGGTTGTTATGGCATTGTTTAGTACAACCATTATATCAGTTTAATTGCTCTACATTTTTAAACATGATTTTTAAACATGATTTTTAAATATGATATATATCTTTTTAGATTTTTTTACTATATATGTATACATATATTTATTATATAAATTTAAGTACAAAATATTGAATTTTAGTATCGTATAGAAATAATTATGTGAATTCTTCTGTGCATTCATTGTGTATTTAAACATTATATATTAGCAATTTATTATAGTTATTCCTATATATATATATATATATATATATATATATATATATATATATACATATTTTTTACAAGTATATATTTTTTATAAGAGTATAACAATTAATGTATATAGCTTACAAGCATCTGGATTAAGTGTTTAGATAATATGTAAATGTCATTAGTTTTGTGAATGTGAGGAATAGTAGAACGTATGTTTCTTTAAGGCTCTTTAAGGCTTTTTAAAATTTTGGCGCTAAATTGGATATATAAACTTTGTTAGAGATGGGCTATTTTGGTTCTGAGGAAGTCTGTATATGAACAGATGAAAGCGCTTAACCTGTGGATTTGTCTTATTTAATAAAAGTTTCCTGTCCTGTTCGAGCTGCACCGTATATTATTTATCCTGCACTAGGAATTGGAGTTACATCTCCCTCACCTTCCTTACAGGACATTGTGTATTTTACAGGGCATTTAGTGAAAATATCACAATGAATAATTCAGCAACATATGTTTGACTTGAGTAATGTTACTGTTTCAAATGACAGGAAAGTTTTAAAAAAGATTAAAAAGTCTGCAAATTGCAACACACAACAGTATTAAGGGCCTAATGCACAGTGGAGATTAAGCATTACAGCAATAACACTAACCCTGCCAGCAACACTAGCACTACTGCCAGTTCAACCTCAGCAGTGCAGAGATGACTGCTAGTTCTGATGACACAAGGATTGGTGTCTGTAAAAGAATGAATTAATCTGATATGCAGTACTTTAAAAGAGAAATAAATGTTTCTTATTTAACAAAAAAAAATGTATAACGACTTTAGACCATACCATTAGAAATGTTATATAATTTTCCCTTCTGGTGGAAAGGAGCATCTCATGAAAACTGCAAGGGGGAATATAGCATAAAAACATGGTTAAATACACATATTTCTTCAATTTACTAAGTGAGGTCTTCGAAGAGCAATTATCATTCTAGCATAAGCAGTCAATAAATGAAACACATACAAAAATACAGTAAAAAATGACATTCTGCATTTTCATCCTTCCAGTGCCATTGACTGTCCAGATTTCAGTGAGCAGTCAGACATGACTCTGGATATATACTGCCACTAAACAAAAGAGATATATAAATTATAGAACTATACTTAAAAATCTTTAAAGATAAGCGGGACTGTCTGTTATATTGAGACAGTAAGCCTTGCACCACACAGCCTAGTCCAAACATATATCAAGATACTCTATGTGCTTTTTGAAATAGAGGTAACACTAATCTGCATATTATGGTCTATAGTTATGGACAAGACATCACTTCTTTGCCTGCACAGTCAGAAAAAATATTAGAGAGATTAGATAAGCAATTCACAACAATGCAATAGGAAGACATGTCTGGCTCCCAAATATACAACAAAATCTAGAAGATCTACGATTGTTGCCTGTAAGTCTTTGCATAGATACTTGTATACCCCAGGAAGACTCCAAAAGGATTTTTCCTCAGGTAGATAGCAAATGTTGGAGGCTTGATGGGGAAGAAAGAAGTAACTGGGAACATATGTTTTGGGAGTAATGAGTTGGTACAGAGAACTCTGTCAGGAATACTGGGTGAGCAAATGAATGTAAATAATGAAATTATTCTTTTTTAGCTTGGATACAGGATCTGAATTGCCTAGGCACGGTAAAGTCTTATTAAGTTTAATTCTGGTGACTGCCAAAAAAATATATATATTAGAAAATGGAAATCAAAATCTAAACCATCAAAACTTGACGTAGTGAATAATGTAACAGAAATAAAAGAACAGGAAGTGGGATCTTTAGAAAAGGCTAGCTATAAATAACATAGAAAAATTGAAATTGGAATAATACATTCAGAAAAATATTTTGGAGGATGAATGATGTTTAAGAGAAGTCAGGAACTGAATAATTTATGTAATGTTGCTTAGATTGTACATCACATATATTGTTATATATCCTATAATGTTTATAAATGTGAACTTGTTAATATGGTTTGATTACTTTCATATAAAAGTATGCTTTTGCTTGTGTCACAAGTGATAATTCAATAAAGGTGTTTAAAATAAAACACAAAAAAATAAAACAAGCCACCCTGGTGGAATCCCAACATAAACAGGCTGTATAACGGAGGGAAAAAAACATGGCAAAAATTAGGAGGCTTAGCACCCAGCAGGATAAAAGCACTCACATAAAACTAAGCATATAACTCGGAGGACAAATAAAGATTACCAAATCCAAAACTGAGATAAACTTGACTTTCCAGTCCAAGGGCAACCACGAGGCATTCTTTAGCTATGTCTGCAACCTCACAGGCAATACACAATTGTGTGTAGAGCTCACTGTTAATGGACCTACCTATACTGAATCAGAAGATATAGGAAACCTACTGCTAGACAAATTCAGATCCAACTTTAATTTACCCCCTCTTCCCCTCAACCCTCCTCAGGAAATACCACCAAATATAACTCCCCCTACTTTTACTATGGAACAGGTCCTAAATACTCTTTCTAAGGCCAAGAACATTGCATTGGTGGGCCCAGACAATATCCCAGGATGCCTTCCAAATAGAATGAAACATGACCTATTAGGCCCTCTGAAATTGCTATTTAACTCTAGCCTCCAAAAAGGCTTCATGTCTCATGAATGAAGAACAGCAACAATGATCCCTCTGCACAAAGAACGCCATCTACAGACTCTAGAAACTACAGACCCATAAGTCTCACTAATCTCATATGCAAAGCCATGGAATGAATTATCATGGAAGTGATCAATATTAACACAGGAAATCTCCAAACACTGTACCAAACCCTGTTTAGTTTTGTCAAGGGCAAATCATGCTTACTCAATGTGGTGGACTACTTTGAGAAGGTCACTAAAGTAATGGATGAGGGCAAAATGGTTCACACTGCCAACATTGACCTTGCCAAGTCATTTGACACAATACCCCACTCAAGCATTGTGGACAAACTCAAAACATTAGGTATAAGTCCTTATGCCACTCGGTGGATAGCCAGCTGGCTCACAGACATGACCCAGGAAATTAGAACTGGGGAGTCCACCTCTACAAAGAGGCCAGTCACAAGTGGAGTCCCTCAGGGATCAATCCTGGGACTGTTCCTTTTTGGTGTTTGCTTCTCTGAAGTAAAGTCCAATGTCAAGGGCCTCTGGGCTAACTAAATTTGCAGATGATTACAAATTAGGAGCAGTCATTGAATCCCCCATCTACATTAATTTTCTCCAGGAAGGGCTGACACAGACCTATAACTTGTGATAGAGTCATGGACTAAAACTAAATGCCAAGAAGGGCATAGCAGTATCCTTCTGGAAGTCCTCTGCACCTGGTAACTATCATATTGACAACACATCCCTACGAGATGACCTAATAGGCAGGGACTTGGAGACACATGTAAACAGTAATCTAGCCTTTGACCACCATGTGTTTCCAGTACTAAGGAAATCATTCTACATTGTGCAACAATGGTATGGCAGCAAGGTCCAAAGAGGTCATTATACCACTGTATTCAGTATTCATCAGACCTATCAAGGAGTACAATTCTCCCTTTTGGCACGTACCTAGCCAGGAACATCCAACAACTGGAACATTAACAGAGGTTCCTCCCTAAAAGAATTCAGGGCTTAAATAACAAACATCCTTTGCAGACTGTCTCAAAGCCCTATCCCTGTATTTTAATATTACTGAAGAATATAGCACTGATGGAAATTGAAATTAAAGAACTTAAGATTTATCCTAGGCCACTGGTAAATAACTCTTGGAAAAAAGTTTTATCACTGATTGATACTTTGCAACTAGAATCACATTCGCTCTGATAACTGTAAATTGTTTTTCCTATTCTTGTTTTATGAATTGCTTGATTTCATTACTTATGTCAGGTTGATTGTAAATATTGTACACAGTTGTTCAAACTGTTACTATAATATCATGTGTTTTAATAATATTATTTGAAAATAAAAACTACATGAGTAAAAAAGTAAATTAGATTTATCCCCTGAATAGGGAAGGCTAGATAAAGACAACTGTTGCATACTGTCAAAGATGGGTAACCAACCCTATGAAAAGCATATTTTAGCAGGGTCTGGAATAGGATTCTTGCAAAGAAATGTATGTATCAGGTGACATGTAGAATCTGCCAGGTTATCTAAAAAGCAGTGAGCGGGGAATCCAGGAAGAGAGATAATGCATTGAAGGCGTACTCTAGTACAGGTAGGATGGTTATTGGCCTTGGGCTGTTCATGGTAAGGAGCTCAATATACCTTTTTGAGACACTGAAACCTCCTTACTCTTAAAGAAATCTTTCATTTTAGAGACTCTCTCTCCAGAAGAGATTTCCTTATTAAGAGAATCTTAGGAAAGAGTATCCTAAGATCTAGACTTACAAGGAGTAGGGGAAGATAACTGACATGCAGACTCTAAGCCATCATCATCAGAGTCATAGAAAGTTTTCACTTCAGAGGAATGAACAGTTCTTTTTTTCTTTTTACAGGGTTAACAGCTAGAAGAGAAACCTGGAGAGACAGAATGGCTTTCAACAAGCCTTGCACATAACTGAAAAAAATCCATCCACCTGTGTACCTTTTTAACAAAAGGGGTAGGAAGAAGTAGATGTGTGTTTAGTTTTCTGTGTCCTTTTTTGGGGGTCTCAAGCCTTATGGTTCTGTGAGAGGTCTCCTTAGGTTGGACCTCCCTATGTAACCCAGTCACGTACCTGGTACTGGCTGTCCTCACCCTCAAACAAAACAAAACATGTTTTATCATTCCCGGTGAGGTCTACCTGACAAAGTCTGAAGGGATGTGCAATGTTCACGGGCCTTAGTGGCCTCTGGAAGGGATGCAGCAGAGGGACCTGGAGAGATAGACAGACAGACCGACCAAGGGCTACAGAAGCACTTCAGCTAGAGATGTCAGTCACAGACAACAGAAAGGAGGTAGATATCAGATACTCTTCACTAAGCTCTTTACCCGACTTCTCTTCCTTTTTCTGCTTGGGGGGGGGGGGTGTCAGCTGAAAGAGAATCCAGTGCTATGGTCGTATTTGCCATGTCTCTGAGGCACTTGTTTTTAAGGAGGATCTTCAGAGAGCTTAACCTGCTCATTACTGTTTTAGAAGTAAAGAAAAGACAGCTTTTAACAGGACCTGACATTGTACTGTTCACCCCAAAAGACACAGCTAGTATGAGCATCCTTACAGGGGACTTGTCTACCACAAGAACATTTGCCCTTTCTGACAGATATACGAAATTTTACAAATATTTTGAGATAAAGAAATGTTTCCCAATGGAGATACTTATCTGCCTGAAGTTTTGGCTGAAGCCCATCACCAATACTAACACAGCTAAGGTTATGATAAGTCTGCACAAGAGTATACATGAAGAAAGTTCTGGGTTTTGGCATGCCATACATTCATATCATACTAGCACATATTCTCACACTAAGGGTGGATGTATGGTGTGCAAGGAAGAAGACTGAAGTTTATAGACTAGCCGGATAGCTGATATTCTTGTCTGGTATTTCCAAATAGTAAGGGCTACTGTAACAGTGTTCTAATGATGAACAACAAATGTTCTTTATTTGCCATCAAGATTTAAAGTGTCCCATACTTATTATAGCACAGCATATACAAAACACTTCACTTTTACTTACAAAGCAGTCTATGTGCGATTATCAAACAGTACAAACTGCAGAAGTCTAAAAACTGCTGCTAACTGTCATGCAGTATATAAATGCATAAATGCAAACCATGTCATAGTTTCAACTTAAGAGTGGATGCAAGCTCTCTTCACCTACTGTAAGAGTGATCTAGTGAGACTTTTAAATCAACTGCCAGTGCCTCCAGGTACTGGTAAGTAATTTCAAAAGTCTGCAAATCTTTGTCTCCTATTTAACAATATCACCTTGGCTACACCATCTTTTTACTTGGGCAGCAACAAGTCTCAGGCAAACTCTTCAGCCACTATTTAAGAATTTCTACTACACTGAATAATACTTGGAATTCTTCTTCTTCTTTCGGCTTTTCCCGGTTAGGGGTCGCCACAGCAGATCACTGTGGTCATGATTGGCAGTGGTGTTTTACGGTGTCGAGTTGCCAGCCCGACACCCAACCTTCCACAGAAGGCACACACACACACACACACACACACACACACAGACACTCACGCCTCGGTCCAATTTAGTGTGTGCAATCCACCTACAACATGTCTTTGGGATGAGGGAGGAAACCGGAGCACCCGGAGGAAACCCACACGACCACAGGGAAAACAGGCAGACTCCGCACAGAAGCACCCCAGCCGAGGATCGAACCGGAGAACCTCTTGCTGTGAGGCGGCAACGCTAAACGCTGCACCACCGTGGTCACCCACTGAATAATACTTGGAATAAGCTACCTAAAAAGGGAATTTTGCCACATTTCTAAGAGTAAGCATGATGAACTTTCTTGATTTTTGTCACTCAGTCACTCGCTCGCCTTTTAATGAAAAATAAGCCTCTATTGCAAGTTAGCCAAACTGTGCAAGCTTCAGATGGCTTTCTCCTCAGAGAAAGGAGGGGCAGGCTGACATTCTTACTAGCATTAAACTGCAGATTGTGAAACAATAGACATTTAAGAGAACCTCCATCAAACTCCCTCTCAGAACAAATACTGTTGTGTAGTGGTTTACAGACGGATGTGGTTTAAACCAGTCGGACACAATTTCAACTGATCACATCTATATCCTCGGGGAACTGTGCTGTTTACTGAGGGTCACAGATAAGCATGTGCATGCAAATGTGTGGATTTACTTTTTTATGCATCAACATGCACTAACATTTAGTCATAAAATAATGATTTACTAACCACAATGACCAAAATATGTTTGTTTATACTTCTAAACAGGTATGAAAATGTTACAATAATGAAAAGCACAAACATCACAACTACTAGAGTTTGACTTGCTACACACTGTTGACACATGTAATATGCTCATCTATTGACATGCATCTTTGATTTTCTATTGAGGTTTTCTCTCAGGATTCCATTGAAAAGGGGCAATTACGCTCAAACGGACTACCCTGCTAAACAAATGTAACTAAACATCTAAAGACAGCAAGCAGAACAGAAAGCGTATAAGCCAGGATAGAGCAAATACATTTGGTGCAGTTGCATTTTTTTTTTAATCACAATTCCTTTCCTGCTAATTATCCAAAGAAAAGTGTGTGTGTGCGCGTGTGTGTGTGTGTGTGTGTGTGTGTGTGTGTGTGTGTGTGTGGTGTAGTCAGTTGAATCATTATGAATTCAATACTTAACAGAATAAATTCAAATACTGCTTCAGCACTGCAAAACAACTTGAACCTCTTATAGATTTCATCTATCGCTGCAGCAAAATCAGAAAAAAGGATTAAGGGATCCTAAGCTACAGGAAAGCTAATGTTTAGCTCATGAAATACTGTACCCAACATTAACAGAACAGTGATTATCCAGAGGGAAGCAGAATGTAAGAAAATGCTGCTCTTGTTGGTGGGTCTTGATGTAGAGAAAGCATTCAACAGAGTAAGTTAGGATTTTATGAGTACGGCAATGGAAGCATTTACATTCCTCAATACAACAGTGTTAATTAGGAGGATACATGAGGTACTCAGAGGCAAAAATGAAAGTGGAAGGGTTCCTTTTTGTTAAGTTGTGTTTGAACAAAGGAACCAGGCAGGAATGGCCTCTTTCTCCTTTATTTGCTTTATATTTAGAGCCACTGGCAAAAAGAATACGGGACTCAGAAATTCAAATTTATAACTGGTATGATAATCAAGAAAAGTTGCTTTCATTTGCAGACAATAATACTTTGTATCTGATAAAACCAGGAAAGGACATCTCAGTGTTGTGAAACATGAGACAGTTTCAGGTCTTTTGGGGATATAAAATTAATGATGAAGACAATAGCTGTAAACTATGTACCTATAACATAAATTGGTTCAGCAATAACGATATTTATGGGAACATGAAAAAATGAAATATTTAGGAGTATGGATTAAAAGAATTCTGTTATAGCAGCTATGGATATGTAGGAAAAGGCTAAACAAAACATATTTAAAAAAACTAAGACACTGGAGGCTCTTGTTCATGAATATGGACAGCAAGATATAAAATAAAAAGGTTTTTAGTCCCTTTAGTTTTATGTACTTGTCAGGCATATTTTTATCAACTAGAGGAGAAGTTGTGGACAATAATTAAAGATTTGAAGGAATTTATCTTGGAGAGGAGAAGGGCAAGGTTCAAGTGGGATAAGCTGATCCTTCCGAAAGAACAAGGTGGTTTGGGATTATCTGAGAGCTACAAGGTTAAGGCTCATATACATAACACAAGCAGAAAGTTATAATTCAATGTGGAAAGGGATGATGATGATGAAGCAGGGGGAACATTCAAGAAATAAGGAGCAAATGGGATTCTGGATGCAGATCCATAAGGAGAATAACAGCAATACAGAATATTATATTCATAAAGTGGCAGAAAGTATTTTAAGAACTAAGCCAACACAGGAATGGCAAGTGGATTTTGCTGAAAGATACGACTGCAATTAGGGTACACAGAGTAAGAGGGGGCTGGAACCTACTGGAGAAAACTGGCAAAAGAACCAATATATTGTAAGCAAATAACTAGAGAGGGAAGGGTAATAGAATGGGAAGAGACCAAAAAAAAAACCCATTTGGACTGCAGGTTAGAGACTGCCTTCCTTATTACGGATTGATAGAGTATAGGCAAAGAGAAAGGGATAGGGGAATCCTAAGTGAAAGACCTGTTCTGGTAGAGTTTTTAACTGAATCTAGAACATAAGCTGCTATTAAAAAAGTGATAATTAGTAGGGCATATGAAATATTGCGCGATAACTATAAGAATCAATCAAAGGACGATAGACAATAATGGTATGAGAGACACTGACAATTCACAAGGAAACAATGGTAGGACACATATATGGCTCCAAAGTATACAACAAAATCTAAAAGATTTAGGATTTTTCCTTGGAAGTGTTAACATCAGCATTTTTTATACTCCAAGAAGACTCCAAAGATGTTTTTTCAGGCAGAAGCCAAATGTTGGAGGTGTTATGGGGAATAAAGAGGTAACTGGGAACAAATGAGTTGGCAGACTTTAAAAATACCCCTCTAGAGAATTCTTGTCAGAAATATAGGGTGAGTAAATGGGTGTAACTAAGTAAATTATTTTTTTGAGCTGGGATACATGATCTGAATTACTTAGACATAGCAAGACCTTAAGTTTAATTCTGGTGGTTGCCAAAAATGCAACTACTAGAAAATGTAAATTAGAAGTCTAAACCAGCTGTATTTGAAGGTGAAGTATCAAATGTTGTAACAGAGATAAAAGAACTGGACATGGGATATTTACAAAAGTGTATGAGCAAATGACAGAGAAAATGGAAATTGTGGGAACAACACATGCAGAATAATGTTTTGGAGGAGGAATAAGGTTTGAAGGTAAGCAGGAACTGAGCAATTTATGTTATATTGGTCAGATGACAGTTATACATAAGGATATATGTGATGTACGCTGTTGTAACTCGGAACATGGTAATACAGTTTATTTTCTTTGAGGATGGGATTGGGAGTGAGAGTTCACCAGCTCACATCCTGGGGGGAGGGAGGCAGCCTAGGCTTGTCGTAATTGCAGCATTAAAAGCTGGGTGGGTTCCTTGTTCCAAGCACAGGATTGCCACCTTTCGTTGTGGCTAAAACTGGAGAAAGGACACACCTCTCACATCAGCTCTAACCCCACCCATTTCAACCCCCCTACTGTCCACATTCCACCCATTTTGTGATGTCTTCATGACATCAGCTGATGGGGAATGCCTTCTTTTTCCATTCATGATGATTTACCGTGCTTTTCTGTATAAAAAAAAGCATAGTAAATCTGCCAATTTAACAAACTCAGTCAGTTTCTTTTTTGAAACAGAATACCGAAGTTTGTACAGTGTTTTCCCCACTACCAATCAATCTGTTTGATTTCTGGATAGTCCAGAAAAACAACATACAGGTGGCAATGCTAACCAAGCACCATACTACTTCATTGGGAGCAGAAGCATGCATGCACACCCTGAAGGCAGCAACAGTGTTGTAGTTGTTTGCAAGGCTGCTGGAGGGTGGGAGAGGGTTAGGCGCATTTCCTGACAGCGATATGATGCTGCACTAGCATCCTCGATGATCTCATCATCTCTGGGTCTGGTAGAGCAGGTGAATGAGGACAGGAGAGAAGGCAGCTAATAAAGAAACAATGAACTTCTATAATGATTAAGAATTTTGCTGTAAAGTTAAGATAAAGATGCAAATTTTAAGTACAGAGCAGACAGTTCAAGCTGTAACTATGGACACCATAAGGATGTATGAGAATTAGCAAAATGCATGCACAATACTAAAGCTTTCACATCAGTTGTGAAGGGAACAACTGCATCTAAAGATTCCTCAGTGGAGTCAAATGATGCAAACAGAAGTTAAACAGCAAGTCTATACACACTGATGAGCTGGTCTAATGAACCTCCATTTACTTTTAGAAGCACATTTTCCACAATAAAACTGTAATGCTTTTCTGTTATGTAGAACCTATACAAGACTCATTTTAATAAGAATATTTTATTACCTCAAGTAGACATTGCTTTTTATTAAAATGGCAAAAGAAGACAGCATTAACAGGGTGTTAACAGAGTAGTACTTTTGATCAGTCTGTCACTGAACAAAAGAGTGCCAAATACGAATGGTTCCTATAAATGCATAAAAAAGGAAAATGAATAATGTGCAATGTTTCACAAAATCAACCATGTTAAACACTGTTTACTACAAAATGCAGATCTTCAATGTACCATAACTATTTCTATAATATTCTTCCAGAAAATTGAATTAAAAGACTGGTAGACTACATGTATATTCATTGAGGAAAAAATCCATCTTTTCACAAGAGAATAAAAGAAAAATTATTTTGCTTTACTGGATGTGTATTTTGCAATGCTCTATCAGGTAATAAAGCAAACAGAAATTGTGTCATGTTCTGAATGAATGATTTATCTTTACTTCTTTTTCATGTTATTTTCTCAAGTGCACAATCAAAAAAATAAATTTCAGCTACTCTTTACTTGGTTCACAAAAGAAAAAAAATGCCAAAGAATATAAAAATGAAATAAGGCTGGAAGAGTAAACTGCTACAGACTGTCCCATTGTTGGCAGCACACAGTCATTAGTGAATTTCAGTGCTTGCATTTACTAAAACATTTTTGTTTATTTTTCTCCCTGCCTCAGGCTCTTTCACTAGCATTAACGTTAGCTGCCACAAAATGGCTAGCAGTGAAATATACAATTTCCTTTTTAATCATACTTCATTATAGATAGCTATTTTTAGAAAGGATATTGTTCAAATGTCTTTTAAATATTCATAATGCCTAGGTTGTTGCTGTAAAAAGTTTTAAAAAATCATGTTTCTTGAAAATAAAGTCTGTTTGACAACAAAAGTTTGATGTACAGTTTTTACTTTTCCAGGCACATATGCTTGAGCTGTGAATGTCAAAATGCTCACTTTCTCAGAAATGTTCTCTCTCAGCTACTTTGCTGCCATACTTGTGAATGATTAACTGCATTCCTGTTCAATAAATCCTCGTCCGCTGGCAGTGGCTTCAGCTGCGCAGTGTTCTTCCTTTTATTTCCTTTACTCATTGTACACAAACCACTACCAGTAATCACAACATATTATACAGCAAGTCACACACTCAGTTCCAGGATAAACTCTTCTGGGGCGAATACAGGAAAAGTACCAAGTCAATAAGTTAACAATAAATACTTAGTGCCTTCTCTGCAGTAGTTCTGTCATCATGGCAGCTCACTGCCAACTGAAGAATGCAAATCAGTCGATTCGGTTTCCACATATTGTAAACCTGTCTATGTCAAGCAAGTCCTTCTTTGTTGAACGGTGTTTAAGTTCTGAACTTTCTTGTGTGACATCTTTCTCTTCACCGTCAGGGGTAGTGAGGAACTGGGTTGAGCTGCTTTGTACAAGAAGTGGAGGTAAACTTTCCGACATCCGAACAGGTTGACTTGTAACTGAATCTGATGTGCTTTCATCTGGTGCTGGGCCTATTTTAGGAAAGATAACATTTTGTTAATAGAAAGTACAGCTCTGTAAGATATTCATCGCTCATAACATAATTCTGTCTTCAGTTCTGCCACTCTTCTCTTTACATTTGGGTTACAAGCCTTGCCAACAAGCTTGTCAACCAGTTGCAGAGGTTTTTTCCTTATTTCCCAAAAGCAACTATCATAAACCCTCTTGCTAACCTGAGCTTCCATTTATGAACCCAGAAGCAGTAAATGGTATACAGACTGATGTTGGGTATACCCCCTCATATTTTCAGACACAAGTCCCCCAAAATTCAAATACTGGGAAAATGTGCAAGACAGATTCAGGATTCAGTCACCACCACTATGTCACAAATGCAGCATTTAAGAACTGGTCAAGCCTCTATCACAAGCATCATCACTGGCAGTATACAGACAAAATAAATCTCTAAGAAATTAATTTTCCACATTAAAACATGTCAGGCTGTGTTGATGTGCAACCTTAAGGTGACATAAAACAATAACAACAAAAGCCAGATACTGACTGCAGAGGCACCCAGCAAATTCACACCACTTCTTCATATGTTTGCCTGTGTTACTGTTATTGTTTTCTTCTATCAGGATCTATACTGAATTGTAATCATCTTATATGTCCATCAACATTCAAAAACAACAAGTTATCAGGACAAGAAAACATAAAGCCTAACATAACAAGTACACTATAAAAACTCAATAAAACAAATCAACAAAAGGAGGTGGAGGAACAGAAATAATACTGCAGGATAAAATGTGAAGTCAAACATCTACTACTAAAATGAGTTATTCACAAACAGGACTGTATTATTTCCTTCATTTTTTTGTCTGTGCAACTCCGCATCTTAACCATGGGAGGTGGCCACTCAAGACAATCTGTGAAGTGCTGTCCCAACCCCCTCTTGCTTTAGACTCATAGCCCACTCTGTAATACTTGGAGAATGCATGTCAGTAGAAGGCTGAGCTATTGATTCACAAATGCCACAAGCAAACATTCCCCTGATGCAAAACAAAGTTGCTGTTCCCCTACTGAAGTATGATGTGATAAGTCCTTTAAACAGACATATTAAAGTCACAGCAAATTCCAGTGCAACTGGTAACCCAACTAGAAACAATCTGTTCCTGCATGGGGACTCTCGTAATTTATTCTGTGTAAATTAAACACAAAGTTGATCAGATTTTCTAATGTGTTTGATCCTAGAAATATAACAGTTAAGCTTTCATAGTGATGCTGCTTCTAGATCTTTCAATATCAGTTTTTCCTATCATTGTGAAGCAGAATCCACCAAGTTTTACACTGCTCACCCACTGACACTGAAATAAGATGGGATTAGACTGTCAGGAGACAGGTTTACTTTGTGCTACTGATGATGATGATTGTGACGACCATGCCCTGGCCCAGCAATCAAGGAGCCTCAATCCTCACCACTAACATCAGGGAGGTAGTCTCACAAAAGAGGGAAGGATAACTAATACACACAGTAAAGCACAATTTCCCTTAAGTGCACACAGAGATCACAGTCAGTCTGGGGCTGGTTGCTCCCTTGCTCACCAGGTCCCCAATAAGACTCCCCACTGGCACAGCTATACGGTCCAGGTCTTAGCCTAACTGGGCAAACTAAAACCTTTGGTACCCTCTCTGATCAACCAGTGCTTCGTGTCCCTGCCAAGTAGCTGACACAACACACACACACTTTGAGATAAGTATTTATACAACTTCACAGACTCTCCTGGGAAAGGCTGACACAGATTCCCCAACTGTGCCCCTTTGCCCAGACTATACGATAGTAATTACTGCCACTACCCAGTTAATAATATCAGCTACTAAAAGGCCCTTAAAAGGGTGTCCAATTATTACTGTGCAATATTAATATCCAATGGTAATGTGACTATTCAGTCTAAGGCTTATTGGAAGGGCTTAGACAGTAAACTCTATAAATATATAATGTACTCTAAAGCATAATTTATCTCTACATAAACCAGCCACAGGTAGAAGGTTTTAAAAATATTTAATAATAAATAATTAAAACACAAGACAAAACCACTACACCACAGAGATATCTAAGAGTTCAGAGATCACACAGAAACTTAAAATAATACAGTAGGACAGGTCTGATTTCAAAGAAAAATACCTAATTAATCTTTACCAACCTTAACTATTCCTACAAGAAATCACAGTGCTAAAAACTTACATGTGAGCATAAGCAGAGTGCTGGTAAATTGGATATCAAGATCAAAATGCTTTTTTAGTCTATCTCTGGGACACAGCTTTTAAAACATCACTAACAAACATGTCTCTGGGTCCACCCCAGCTTACATCTGCCAACCATAGTATTAGGCTAAACGCCAAAAAATGTATTATAACTCTTACCACTGACAGCCACAACAATGAGACCCCACTTAAGACTGCCACAGTCATCAGAAATCTAGGTATCTTCATCAACAATAAACTGTGCTTTGATCAACACCTATCAGTTACATTTAGGAAATCCTTCTACCATGCCCATTTCCTCCATGTACAAAGACTTTGCAATTCTCTCTCTCTACTCCTCCTTTATCAGGATAATTCTAGAATACATTACACTTGTTGGAATGTACCTCCCCAAATGCCTTGTCCAAACAGAAAGACTGCAATGTTTTCCAACTTAAAAAAAAAGAAAAGATTAGGCAACACAATGGCATAGAGCAGTATGTCTACATATGCCACTGGCAGCCAGAGTTATGGAATGGACTTTGGCTGCCAGTTGAGCTGGCCATTAAGACAGTACGACACAGCAGACAGATACCTCTCCTCCCCTAAGGGAAGGGAAAAACTGATGCTTAGGTGACCTGAGACTGACCATCAGCTTTGCCAGGACATCTCTGGTTTAACATTGGGGTGGTGGTGATGTTCTTTCATCACTGCACTAACTGTCTCTAAAGGAAAACTAGGGTAAGTGACCAGTCACTGTAAGTATGAAGGTTTCCAGGATCTGAGCTCACTGCAACTTACTGGACCCCCTTGCACCTTTGGCGTAACAATAAGTACTACTGTTGTTGGCTTCCAAAGGAGTGGGGGGGGACTCACCTGACTAAAGGTCACATCTGAAATACCAAAAAGGGAGAAACTGCAGTATTCAGGGATGGAAAAGCATGGAAGCTGGGAAGAAATTTCCATAGCTGTTAGCTACCTGGACAGACTAACCCCCCCCCCCCGCCCCTACATTTCTGTTTCATACAGACTCCTATGTGGTGATCTCTACAGATATTGTCCTACAAGTCCTCCACACTTCAGAATTACTGGTACTACTAAAAACACTCACTCCAAAGATTTCAATTCTCTGTGCAACATGAACAAGAAGTCTTGGAGAGAGAGTTGAGTTTCCTCACCCAAACAATCCATTACCCATGCATTAAGCCCCCACTATGCGTCTTAACAATGTAACAAACTGACCTGATTTAAGTTCTGCATAAAAGACTGGGTAATTACACAAAAATGTACTCCTGGGGTACACAGTATGGCAAATCCACCCAATAAATTCTCCTTTTGCATGCCTTGACTCTATATTGTCACCAAGACTGCCTGCCTAAGTAAGAAACCACGGAAATAAAAATGAAATAAAAATAATAATTAAAAAAAAAGTCTGTTTAATGGGGTACAGCACTGATCCACATGGACCCATTTTGGGCTCAGTCTGGGAGCACTACCTGGCTTTTACAGTGTCACACAGTAAGCAAATGGAGGCTGTAAAATGAATCAAGGACTTCTGCAGGGTATAGATACTTTCCATTACAGTTGTACACCTCTTGCTTTCTCAAATCTATGTGATATTGCAACCCCCTTTCTCTTTTTTTTTTTTTTTTTTGAGATTCAGGGTAAAAGGGCTGTAAGTCAAGTCTTTCAAATCAGTGCAGTCATCCTTTGCTTTTAGGGGGAAAAAGACAGTCTTGTCCTTCTGAAAAGCTATAAAATGAGGCCTAGTCAACTGTTTTAACTCAAAGATAAAGGCCGACAAAAGAAAGATAACCTTCCCAGAATATTTCAGTTGCAAGACAGTTAAAAGGAAGAGCTTAACCGTACATTTCACTGTTAAGATGGGCTACCAAAGGAAGAATTATGAGGCAGAACAAGGAGTCTGGATGGATGAATATCTACAGCCTGGATTCAACAAGTAAGAAAAAAAAAAAAAAGTTTATCAGGCAGGACTCACTCACTAGTACCGAATGATGTTTTTTTTTTTCTGTTGGCACAAGACAAAAAACTTCATTAATTTTGTTGAACAGGATTTTCTGGTGACAAGCTTTCTTGTTGCCCTAATAATCGATATGTCTGAAAAAACAAATCCTTTTCTGTTCTGTAACATCAGCAGTCATGCTGTCAAAATAACACTGCAAGAACAGTGAAGGAAAGAATGAAGACCATACCTCCTTAATGTTGAATGCTGAAGTATAGGTTTTCTGAATGAGAAGGGTATGTTACGATCTTGGCCAAAAAAGAGCCCCAAGATCAGCTTGAGGATTTTCTCTACTTGCCTTTAACCAGAGTTCTTGGATTGTTACGAATGGAAGGGAATGTGTAAAGCAAGTTTTCTGTCCAAAGCCTCAAAAAAGTGTCCTGATCTCTCATTCAAAATTTTCATTGTTGGGCATGCGATGTCCCCATGTTAGACCAGTAATTAAGGAGCCTGACTCCTTAACACTGACACTGGAGAGCGACCTGCACTTGAAATACAAATGGATACACTCAGTATTTCCAGATGCAAACCTCTATGCATCAAGCACAATTTCCCTTAACAGCACACAGGGCACACACTCAGCCCGGGGTCTGGGTGTCTCTATCTGCCTCTTCCCAGGTCCCCAGTATGGCTCCCCACTGGTACTGTGAAACCAGTGTTTTGTATACCTGCCCCAAGTAACTGACGCACACACACTGAGATTTAATTTCACATACACACACACACACCTGGGGAAAGGCTGGTGCAGATTACCCGCTCTACCAACTTTGCCCGGACTATAGGCAGATTCACTGCCACCACTCAGTTACTATAAGACTCTTAAAAGGGTATCCAATTATGCTGAGTGAACTTAACATTAATACAAATGGTAATGATAACCAAACAGCAAGGCTTTCAGGAGTGGCCAGTTTTCACCAAATAAATATGTGAAAATACTCTCAAAACTTAAATATTTTCTAAAAAAGGACCAGCCACAATGAAATGTTTAAATATATCTAATAATAAATAATAACAGAACAAGAAAATACTAGATATATATTTACAGTAAACCACAGAGTTCAAATCACTGAAAATCTTGAAAATAACAATGATGGACAGACTCATACAAATAAAGAAAAACAATCTCTAAACTAAGCTTCACTATATTCTTGCCAGAATCTAGGAGACTTACTATTCCTAATAACATACATGACAGAGCAAGGCACAATGAAATACGTGAGGAGTCTTTCTAGTCAGATTCCCCAAAACTAAATACTCAATACTCAGCGATTACTCCCTGTAAAATATAATATCCAAGATGGCTTGCAGAATGACCTCATCTGGTCACCGGACTCTAGGTTCTCACAGTATGTCCCTTTGAAGCTGAGACAGGAATTTAGCATAGACAGCTACAAAATACATCAAAATGTTTATGGCAGTGCCTGGGGCTTCCCCTCTTTTTACTAATGAACAAAGGCTTCTTCCAGACCCACCGTCTCCGGTCCTATTCAGCACTGTGGGGTGCCGTTTTAATGGTTTAACAGCTCATTGACATTTCCCTTATTTTTCTTAAAGTAAGCTAGCTGGTTAACCTCTGCTGTCCCAGTATCCTCTATTAAAACATATACATTTAATTCAGTTACAATAATACATATACATTTCTTTTCATTTGTTTGGACGGTGCAGTGGTAACGTTGTCACCTTACAGCAAGAGGTTCCCCAGTTCAATTCTCGGCATTAGAACCTTCTGTGCGGAGTCTGCATGTCCTCCCTGTGTTTGTGTGGGTTTCCTTTGGCTGCTCCGGTTTCCTCCCACGTTCCAAGACATACATCTGGAGCGTTTCTCCCTGGGCCTCCACTGAAAATTGGCTTTGTTCCAAGTTGGACCTTCCTGGTTAACAAATGTTAAATAAACAAAATAAAAAATAGATAAAATTCCAGCATGGTGCACTGCTGATGCATTTTAACACAAGCAAACCTCACAAACAGATTTTCATCACAAGCATCTGTACAAATCAGTTTGATTTACACATGACATATAATTATTTACAAAATTCCAGCTAGCTGAGCTGGCACAAATCATACATCCACTGCCCTACTTCTCCTGGCATGGTTGGCAGTACCTCCTATTGTCACAGGACACAACACTGTGATGTGAAGGTTCCTCCCTTGGGCACAACAGACCATTGTCAAAACAGCAAATACTTTAAGATTTAACTGAAATCCAGTACCCAAAGAAATGCTTGACTTAACTGATCTGCCAGGGCATTTTGGTCCCCATCAAGATGAATTCCCACCAACTGAAGACAGGGAAGAGTATGCCAATACACAAAACTCCATGCCCATCTTAAACAAATAGTGCAAATAAGTCCCTCCTTGCTAAAGGCTCCAGATAGCTGTCTTGTTGTATTTAACTACCTGAAAAATTCCTTAATACAGAAAATTCCTCTTAAAGGCAAGAATGTCTGCCACCATCTCCATGACCCTGATATGGAGTGGGATTTACAGTGGAGATGAATTTTTATTGGTTTGGTCTGTTTATACAATTCAATGTGTTAATCAGGCTAATCAGACTGAGCAATGAGCCCATTTTCAGCCCAGCTAGAAAAGCTCTGAAAGAAAACAACAATAATATGTATATATTACACTCTAACTACATTTTGTTTGAGGGTTTTCAATAAAATATTAACCTGTCAAACAGTAAATGAGGTACAGTTACTGTGTCATAATGCAGAAAAAGATAAGATGGTAGTGCAACAAACAGATTTGATACTTTCTCACAGGGAGGTAGGATCCTGCTTATAATAGGGAGAGATTAACAGAAAGATATATATATATATATATATATATATATATATATATATATATATATATATATATATATATATATATACATATATAGATTTACTATTATTTCACCAATGTGAATTTAGCTGATTTTTATTACTGCAAAACGGTAGTTTTGCACTATGAAAAAACAAATGCCACAATGCCAAAACCTGCAACAGCAAATGCAAAACAGCATTTGCTTTTGTGAGCTTTGCAGTGTGATGCAGATCGCACTATAGTGGGATTTGGGAAATGCACCCTTTTCCCCTCACTGTAGTGTGGATTCCAGAGTTTGTATATATAAGTAGCAGGGGGTGTGGGGGGGTGCAGGGGGGCCAGCCCCCCTGCAAACACGTTGTTTACTGTGCAACGCACAGTGATGCTGTTCCCAGAAGTGTGGTGACTGTTCAAAAATGCCAACGTCGACATTTACAGTCACCACACTTAAGAGTTTTTTTCTGTTCGTTATTTTGTATTTCACGGTTTCGTTTCGGAATAACAGTGATTTGTCATTGTGCAATTCGGGGAAATAGTAAACTATATATATATATATATATATATATATATATATATATGCAGACAGACCCACACACTCACATATACATACAGACACACAAACACACACACAGACACAGAAAGACAGAGTTAATTATTATGATGATCAGCACCATACGGAAGGAATGGGTAATTGGGATAGTTGGTGAATTGTATTAAGACTGGATGGTAGGATTAGCAAGAGAATGAATGAGTACTGCCTGTCAGGGATAAGAAAAGTAATGCAAAGTCTGAAAATAAGGAGGTAGACAGGATGTGCAGGTACAGAGTAATAAAAAGTTGGATGCAAGATAAGATTTGAGGTTTTCAAGAAATGTACAGTAGCTGTGTTATTGTCTGAGGTGAAGAGGCACTGAGTTCTAGAATTTGTTAACACAGAATCTGTGTACTGACTCCCCATGTCTACTGCTCGGTTTGGATTAAGAGATTGTGACCTGAGGTTTCTTGTGGGAAGTAATTTGTCCATTATATTTGACAGTGCTGGGAATATGTTAAGTTTGAAAAGTATTTTGTTTGTAGTCAATTTGGTTAACAGCAAGCTGATGTGGGACATCTAAGATGGCTGCACATTAAGTAATGGCTTAATTCTAGCTCTCCCAGCATGAAAAAAGAAAGCACAGAAAGTCAGTGAACCTGGATTTCTGAGTAAATTTCAGTAAGTGGCTAGTAAGTGCACTGTCTGGTTGCCACTGTCTGGTTGCCAAGAAAAAACAAATAAGGAGGAAACTGAAGGAAAATCAGTTACAAAAGGCAATAAAAAACACTGACTGAGAAAAGTACTGTAGCTGTTTAGCAAAAAGGGGTGCAAACTCCAGATATGACTTCCAGTAACCTTGAGAAAAGTATAAAGCACAGACCAAAATAAATAAAACACTGATGCAGAACATCAACTCAAATAATACAAGGCTGGAAAAAAAGGAAGAAGTTTTAAAAAGATACTCGAGCAAGGTGATAAAACTCAAAACTCACAGACTGAAATGAAGAAAAGGTTGTCTGAATATGAGACTGCACAAGAAGAGATGTTTCAAAAAATAACAAAATTAGACGACGGAGCATGTAGGGAAAATCTGACATTTTTGGTTGTACCTGAGAAACTGGAAGGAACAGACTACATTAATTTCCTGAAAGCACAAATAAGCAACTGGACTGGTATTCCACAACAGGAAATGGTAATTAAAAGGGCACATTATGTGTATGCTCCAAACCTGGCTATGAGAAAACAACCTAGACCTTTTATAGTAAAAATGCAATCTTTCCAGAAGGAGGAGTTGATTCTGACAAAACTGTGGCATAAGAACAAAGTACTAAAAGTGTGAGACAGCAGTGTGTTTGTGGAGAATGACTACTCAATGTACACCAGGCAGAAGAGGAATACATTTATTCCATTACTAAGGGAATGTTGAGAAGCAGGCATGAGATTCAAACTGCTGTAACCAGCTATCTTCAAAATATTTTCCCTGGAGAACAAGATAATTTCTTGATTAAATACATGCTAAGGAAATAATACAAATGTTTATCCAACAAAAAGTGAGCTGTGAAACAGAAGAAAAATCTGGTTCTTTTTCTTTTGGTAATAAAAAACACAGACAGACTGTGCCAGTGAAACCTTTTCTAGCATTTCAATGGAAAATGCTTGAGAGATGTGAAAATAGCACAGGAGTTGACTAGAAGAATCAAGAGTGTGCTGGAAATGAAGCAGAGACAGAGTTCGACAAATGCAGATGAACAGGAATAGAACAAGAGAATCTAGAAATATTGGGCTTTATTAGACTTTGTTAAACTTGTAGGGGACTCTAATACAAATGCCCTACTTCATGTCATTAACATTTGGAGAATAAAATCAGTAACTTGGAAACTGACAAATGTGGGATTACAAAGCAATGATTATATTTGTGAAAAGAGGACAGAAGACGAAAATCTGGAAATATTGGATTTTTTGGACTTTGTTAAACTTGTAGGGGACTCTAGAGCATATGCCCTACTTCATGTTATTAATGCTCAGAAAAATATTCAGGAGAGGGGAATAGAGGGAGACAGTTAACTAAGTAAAACAAAATATTTTCTTAATAGTACTATTTAAATGGAGCATGGTTTTCTATGCATGTTGTAAAGTATTTTTTCAGTTATTTTTAAGTGTAATGGGGATATTAATGAAAATAGGTGCTCCTGTTTTTTTTTCTATTTTTCTCCCTTTTTCTCTCCTTCTTGTTTAGTTTTAAGAAATGTAGGCACTGCAATGTAAAACAAAAAAAACAAAAAAAAAAAGATCTGGTTAAAAGAGCATGACAAAAGAAAAATTTGTGTGTTTTTTCTCTTTTTTTGCACAGGGTAAAAGGAGAATAACTGGGTTAAGGCCATTAGCTTTATAGGGCAACATGTTTTAAGAGAAAGCAAGTAAATAAAAAAGAATATTGAACATTATAAGGCTTTTTTCCAGTAAACTGTTTTGTACCTGGTTCTCATGTCTCTAGCAGACAATCTGATAAAAAATGGCTTGGAGAAAATGTTTTTTTGAAAGCATTCAAGTATTTTCCCAGCTGAGAGAGCTATAAAGATAAGGAAAACCAGACAGGACTTAATAGAATCACAGGCTCCACCATGCGTCTTTGCATGGATAATCTTTCTTTTAGTTTAGCTCGAGTATGTGTGTGTGGCTGTCAGTTTGGAACATTTGTTCCTGTTAGGATGGTAAAACTTCAATATTTGAAGATCTACATAGTTTTGAGTTATTAAGTTAATAGGTTTTAGGGGGTATTGGGTGTGTGTATAATTTTGTTTGAGGGTTTTCAATAAAACAAAACGTTCTGCAAAATGTGACATAGGCTTAAATGGAGTTAAGAAAAGTGTATACAATATTAACCTGTCAAACAGTACATGCATGTAACACAAAAACTGGAACTATACATTTAACAAAAAAGCTGCTATACATAAAAGGGGGGATTAATACTCCCTCAAGAATATGATTCTTTCTATAATGTCTTTAAACATTAATAGTCTCACAGATAAAATGCAAAAAAGAAAGAGTTCTGAACTATATTAAAAATGTAGAGTGCAAACAGCTATACTGCAGGAGACACACTTGGAAAGAAAAGAACATGTGAATTTGATAAAGAAAGGTTTTCATGAAAGTTGTTCAATGGACTACCTGGGACAAAGGAAGAGAGGAGTACATATAATTGCAACAGGAGTTCAAATAGTGATAGAACAGGATAAAAAAAGACAATAATGGTAGACTTGTAGTACTAAGGGGCTACTGGCAAGGGAGGAGTATTACAATGTCATGTATTTATATTCCACTGAAAACTGCTATAATGGAGCTTAAGAACATTCTGGGAATAATCATCATCTCTCAGCAAGGAATATTACTTATTGGTGGGGAGTGTAATTTGATTTGTAACACTGAAGATCTGCCTGGGGGTAGAAGGGAAAATATAACAAAGGGGGATAGATTTTTAAAGAAATTTATGAATATATTTGGCATGGAACATGTGAATTTGCATATTATTCTCCAAGATACCAAAAATGGGCTGGGCTAGACATAATTTACGTTTCACAGGGACATGTGCATTTAATTCAAGGTCTTGATACACACCAAATTACTATTTCAGATCATGCACCAATAATAACTAAAATAAAATACAGGGTAATGAAATAAAAATGAAACACTAATACTTTCCCATCTGTCTATTGAAAAGATTGGAATTTAAGGAATGGACAGTGGAAATTATTCAGGAGCTATTAGAGAAGATAAGACATTTCTTCAGAAAATATAGCTAGGGAGTAAGATTAAAAAATTAAAGTAGAATTTAAAATTAGGGTGGAAATAAGAGAAGGGGAGATATGGTTAAGAAGTAAAAAGTATTATTTAGAGGGACATAGCAAGTACTGCAAAACGGGGGGGGGGATTTCACAGAACAAGAGGAGGAGCAAGTCAATAATATGCATGAGTTTAGAAAGATTGTTGTTAAGCAACTGTTTTTTGATAACAACTCTAGAGCATAAAAAAGTTTAGCACAACGTCTCAGGCAACACAAAGGAGAAGGGGCTGTCACCAAGCTTAGGCAGCCTATAACAAGGAAGATAACAAGAGATCCTGTAGAAGTATTACAAATATTTCAGAAATTCTATGAAAGTCTGCATGAAGCAGATAAATATGGAAATCAAGAAAAGGTTCAAATGGAAATGTTTATGGAAGAATTAATTAAGCCAAGGTTAGAGTTAGAGGAGGATCAATTACTAACAATTAGGATAGGAGGAGATGAGATAAAAATGATGATGTATAATCAATCTAAAGGAAAGTCTTCAGAAATGGATGGTATTCCTGTGAAATTTTGGACGCTAGGAGTGCAAAAACTGATAAAGGTCTGGAAGGTTTTGTTTAACAGTACTTTAAGAGGAGGAGAAACACCAACATCTTGGAAGAAGGCAGTAGTAGCTGTAATATCTAAAGAAGGTAAAGATCCATCAGATTCAGCTTTATATGGGGCCCATTCTAACACTAAATCTTGATTATAAAGTGTTTATCTCTATAATGGCTAAAAGAACAGCAAAAGTGAGAGAAATGGATCAATGTAGTTTTGTGGAGGGGAGGCAAGCATTTGACAACATTAACAGAACAGTGATGAGCCAGAGGGATGCAGAATGTAAGCAAATACCACTGCTGTTGGTGGGTCTTGATGCAGAGAAAGAATTTGACAGAGTAAACTGGGACTTTATGAGCAGAAAAATGGAAGCTTTTGCATCCCCTGATAAACTTATACGGTTGATTAGGCAGATATATGAGGGATTGGAGTTGAAAATTGAAGTGGGTGGGTTCCTCTCTGATAATCTCTGCTTGAGAAGAGGAACCAGGAAGGGATGTCCTCTCTCCTTTGTTATTTGTATTATATTTAAAACGATTATGAAAGCAAATAAGGGACTCAGAAATTCTAGTTTATAACTGGTATGGTAGTCAATAAAAGCTGCCTCTATTTGAAGATGACATTATTTTATACCTGACAAAACCAGAAAGGGACATTACAGTGCTGTGGAACATATAAACCTTTTTGGGATACAAAATTAATGAAGCTATAACAAAAGCAATAGCAGTAAATTATGTACCCATATATGACTTGGTTTGGCAATATCCATACTTATGGGAATGTGATAAAATGAAGTATTTAGGAGTATGGATTAAAAAATGATAGCGGTATAGCAGCTAAGGATATATGCGAAGAGACTAAACAAAAGATAATACAAAAACTGAGAAAATGGAAGCTCTCTTTTATGGATATGGATAGCAATATATAAGCAGTTAAATGTTTTTAGTCCCTTTAGTCTTACACACAGGTCAGGCATATTTTATCAACTAGAGGAGAAGCTGTGGATAGCAATTAATAAAGAGTTGAATAATTTTATCTTGTAGGGGAAGATGGGAAAGGTCAAGTGGGATAAGCTTGTTCTTCCCATAGAACAAGGTAGATTGGGATTACCAAAGGTGAAGAAGTATTTCAGAGCAACACAGTTAAGGCTCCTATACATAGCACAAGCAGAAAAGTATAATTCAAAGTGGAAATAGATGATGAGGAAATGGGGGAAGCTGAAGAAACAAGGAGAGACTGGGATTATGGATGCAGACCTTTAAGGAGAACAACAATAACCATGCTGAATATTACATTCATGAAGTACCAGAAGGTATTCTAAGAACTAAGCCGACACGGGAATGGAGAAAGGAGATTCTGCCGATAGGGATGACTGCAATTAGGGATACAGACAATAGGCAAGAGGGGGCTGGAATACAGGTTAGTGACTGCCTTCCCTATCAAGGATTGATATCAGAGTATAGGCAGAGAGAAAGAAATAGGGGGTCCTAAATGAAAGACCAGCACTGGTAGTTTTTAGTAGAATCTAGAACAGAAGTTGCCATTAAGAAATGAATAATTAATAGAGCATATAAAAGTGCTGCATGATAACTATAAGGATCAATCAGTGGAGGTTAGGAAGGACTGGGAAGAGAGATTAGATAAGGAATTCACAAAGAAACAATGGGGGGATATATGTATGTCTCCCAAATATGCAACAAAATTTAGAAGATTTAGTATCTTTGCTTGGAAGTGTTTACATAGGTATAAGTAGCGAAGACAGTTAACAGAGATAAAACAACTAGAAATGAGATCTTTAGAAAAGGGTAGGAGCAAATTACACAGGAAAAATGGGAAATGTGGGATCAATATGTGCAGAGGAGGACCGAGGTTTAAAAGAAGGCAGGAGGTGAATGAGCTATGTAATGGTTAACTGACAATGACTGGATATATTAAAATTGATGTATAAGGTTTGCAACTACAGTTGTGTCAGCACACTTTGTAATGTATAATGTTCACAATTGAGATTTTGTCGCTATGGCCTATTTTCATTTATATAAATGTAAGACTGCCTATGTCATACATGGCAACTTAATAAAGATGCATCTTGTTTAAAAAAAAAAAGAGCAAACAGATGTGGTAGTTCTAGCCATGTTATTTTTTGATGGGTTTTATTAGGAATATTTACAGTGTACATAGCAACTCTGTTGTATGTTAGCTCAAGTTTAGGAAAGTTTATAAAGATAGATGAAGACTACAGTAAGGTATAGGGAATGTTTGGGCTGTGTGCAGTTGGGCAGTTTCAGTTAAGTTTATTTTTTAAAGAATGCCATGTTTTTTGTGAGATGTAGTCTATCTTTATCAAAGTAGAGTTTGTAGTCAATGATGATTCCAAATATTTGTTGTGGGAAATTTGTTCTACAGGTATATTGTTTTAGAGTAAATTTTGACTTCACCTGGACCAAATAATATTAGCTTAGTTTTATTGAGGTTGAGAGTAGTTGTGTATCAATGATCCATTATTCAGTGTAGTGGAAGTCAGTATGGGTGACATCCTGCAAACAGTTGAGGAAATTAACTGAGCAGATGAGGATGGAGTTGTCTGTGTATTGTGTTAGTGATGTATTTGGGTATCTTTGTGTACATACCATTAATAAAAACACTAAAAGGACTGGGTTGAGTACAGAACCTTGTGGCACTCTTATGTTTGTAGGGAGAAGGTCAAAAGAAGTACAAGTTCATCTGAGTGCCTGGGACTTTTTAAACAGAAAGCTGTTAAACCATTTTAAGGTGTTACAATTAAGGTTCATGATAGCCAGTCTTTGAAGAAGGACGGGGTGGGAGACAATGTCAAAGGCCTTGCAGAAATCTAGAAAGAGTAGAAGTGTGCAAACTATGATTTTTGTAATGGTTAACAGTATTTAAGAAGGACAGTAGTACGGTCTCAATGCTATATCCAGGTTAAAAATTGGCTTTGCTGGGTGAGGACTGAAAGATTATTTGTTCTAAGATGGTGTAGCTGTTTTTGGATATACATTTCTCAAGTATTTTAGAGAGGGCTGACAGAATGGCTATTGTTTGGAAGTTGGCAAGGCTGTTTTGGTTCTCCCCTTTGTGTGGAATTATGTAAGAATTTTAAAGAGACTAGGAACACAAAGTTCAGGGATAGATCTGTTAATGAAAACTGCTACTGAAAAAAATATAGTTTTAGTGGCAATTTGAGGGTATTCTGAAGGAAGTAGGTTAGGAACTAGAGGAGTATGTTTTCGTTTACAGAGTAGTTTTTTTATGGTTGGTATGCTAGTGAGTTGTAACTGAAAGGATCCAGATGTGTTGTCAGAATGATGCAGGGGCAGTGGCTTCCATAAAGTGTTTAAAGAAAGATCATGTCTAAAGGCATGAAGCAAACTTTTCTTTTCACACAAAAAAGATACACGCAAATACTTTTCTGTCTGAAAAGACAAGTTTGTTTTGCAGTCTCTAAAAATACAGTTTTAAAGATTTCTTCCAAACAAAGAAGACTAAATGAACAGAGCTGTTTTTATGGCATTAATGTTAATGGGCGGGCAGGAGGCGCATACATCACTTTGGGTTCCAGCTCTAATTATGCTGGATTAGCACAGGTAAGTAATTGTGCATTAGTTATGTAATTGCCAAACTGTTAAATTAACAGTTTGGGTAAACATTAATAATGGTCATCTGCAATTGTGTTAGACTTAAGTTTTGAAGACATTTCAATGAAAGGCATTATTTTTAAGGACTGGAATAACTTAAAAGGACTTAATGAATTGTTCTTAATAGTGGATAAGAAAGCAAGACTTACAACATACAGCTATACAACATAAAATCGATTTTAGAACATAAACACTTAAGTTATACTACATTCTTTTACTCATTTTCATCCAATATGACTTGTGGATCCTTGAGCTGCCTGCTGGATCTGACTCAGCAGCATTAGTGTTCCAGCCTCAAGATTTTCCCTCCCGTCATGCACTAGGAGCTAGAATTACATCAGATTCCCCTAACGCAAAAGGTCAAATGTGGAGGTAGGCATCTTTTAGATCTAGGGTAACTAACCAGGCATTTTTTTGTCAGCATAGGCAGCAGCTGCTGCAACGTTAGCATTTTGAATTTGGGGACCACCAGGAAGGTGTTCAGAATGGACAGATTCAGGATGGGGTGCCAAGTGCCCACTTTTCTGGGAACAAGGAATAGTCTGGAATAATAACCTTTGCCTGTTTGATCTGAGGGGACAGGTTCTACTGCCCCTTGGGATATGAGAGTTTGGACTTGTTTCATTGCCTCTGCCCACTGATTTGCAGGTAAGTCTGGGTATCCTCTTGGAATTGGGAGTTTGTTGAAGGAGAATTTGTATCCCTGAAAAATGATCTTTAAGACGCATTGGTCCTTTGTTACAGAAAGACAATTTTCTTTGCAGAGGGTGAGCCTTCCTCTTAGTTTTTGGTGAGTGAAATGAGGGCAGAGGGAGTCATTGAGAGTTTTTGCCATAGAGGGATGGCTAAGAACTCCCTGCCTTTGGAGTGGAAGTGGTCCACTTTTTAGTTCTCTGCTGTCCTTGAGATAGGAGTCTGAGTAGTCTGTCCCTGCTGGGCTCACCTTGCCCCTGTCTGCTAGGTGCAGGAAAGGACCAGTGTTTTGATGGAAAATTCCTGCTGAACCTAGGAGGTTGTACCTGAAGGAAATCTTTTACTGTTTACCTAGATTTTGCTTTGTCTTCCATCTTTTTAAGCACCTCTTCTGCTTTTACTACAAACAAGCGGTCTTTATCCAAGGGTGCATCTAGTGACTTAGATTTGATATGATCAGGGAGAGGTTGTTCTTTCAACCATGCCTGTCTCCTAATGACAGATCCTGACACTGTTGCCCTACTTGAGGCTTCTAAGGCATCATATCCACAGTATAATGAGTGTTTAGCCACTTGACAAGTAGAGTGCAGTAAAAATCTGCTAACTCATTCAAATTGGCACAGTCAGGAAAGGTTGAAATATTTTGTTTTAATAGTTCCAAAGTGTGTTGTTAATATTTTAACATGTGGAACTGACAGTTGAGTGCTCTGATAGCTAAGGTTGCAGAGGTGTATACTTTTTACCCCATCTGTTCAGAGCTCTGGAGTCCTTGTCAGAAGGAATAGGATTCTTTGCAGAACTAGCCTTTGCTCCTTATGGTACCTGTGTAATGACCTCTGGGTCTGCAGCAGGGTTTCTGTACAGGTATTTGAGAGAATCTGGTACTCTGTAATACCTGTCAGGTTTTCTGGGAGCAGGTGGGAGGGCATCAGGAGTTAAGCTGGATTCATGGAAGACATCATCCACCACCTCTAAGACTGGAGGGATAGCCAAGGGTCTGTGCTGGGGCAGGTCTACAAACTCTCTTAGTCTTTTCTTAGACTGAGGGAAATCCTGGGATTCCCATTGGAAATGTTTCCTGAGGGTGTGAAGGGTTTCCCCAAAGGAAAGATCTTCTGGTGGGGAGGCAGAGGGAATGGATTCCTCTGCATCTGAATCCTCATATGCAGTCAGAGATTGTTGTTCCTCTTCAAAATCTGAATAATGAGACTCCTCAGAATCCTGTTCTGTTAGTATTTCAGGAGAAAGGTCTCTTTTCCTTTTAGAAGGTGTGGCCTGACTGCCCCTGATAAGGGTGATAAGATCCTCCGTCATTTTGAGCATTTGAGCTTGGGGTGGTGGAGCAGGAGTAAAATGGTGGCTAGAGGTAGTTTTCCTAGGAGCCGCTTTGCCTCTAGGCCTAAGAGTATCCATCTGTCTGAGAGAAATGGTAGTCGGAGAAGACATTGTTTTTTGTCTAGATTTGATAATGCAAAAAACCTCCTCAGAAGCCGGTGCCTGTGTTGCGGCTCTGGAACCAACCAAGGCACAGACAACCAAAGACTCAGAAGATGAAGATTTCTGCGGCATACTGGACTAGCGAAAGGTCTCAGTAGAAGCCTGCAAAGGTATCGAATTGGACATCAGGGGCTGTGAAGGCGCCTCACTGAATTCCAGCGAACTGATGACCTGCTTAGCGGTAGAGTCGTTGGAAGGCTTAGCCTTGTGAGGTCTACCTCTATCTTCATCCTTACATTTTTTTGGAATTTCTACAGACTGTTGGCTGACAGATGCCATTTTGGAATGTGAAATTGGAAGGCAAAAATACCTGGCTACAATAAAAGCTCTACGATGAATGGTTCTCGTGTTGAAGAGGGCACAGGATCGGCAATGGGGGACGTAATGGTCTGGGCCTAAACAAGTGACTCAGTATGAATGGAAGTCTCAGTGTGGTATTTGCTTTCCACAGGAGAGACAATTGTTAATTTCTTTGGACATTGGTTGATGCAAGAAAAAAAGGATCCCCAATGGGGTACGTAGCTTTAGACATTTTCAGCTGTAATTCAAACTCTGGTAGCGACCGACCGGCACAATTGCAAACTGATTCTGCTACGGGCTCCACAGCAAGAAAGACTGATAAGATGGTGTTGGCTGCCTTCCTTTATAGCATTGATGACCTGATGTCAGGCAGCAAACGACAGCAGTCGATGCAGAAAAACACTGACTCTGGTATTCGGGCCGGCCGAGGGCTACCACAGCAGGGATAACCCACAGGTGATGACTGCAACAGTGAAACAATACAATGTCCTGGGATGAAAAGAAACAAAAAGCTGGTCGGGCTTACAAATTGCATTAGTTTCATTTAAATAATACCACAGCTATTGGTGCAGATGCAAATTATGAAAAACCCTTTCACTAGCAGACTTGAGAAAAGAGAAAAAAGGAAGGGAGTTGTACTACCTGATTCAAAGACAATTCATTAACCACCTTAGGCATACAAGAAGGATTAGTACAGATGGACACTCTGTCCCTTTGAAAAACCAAAAAAAGGGCGCTGACCATAAGGGCCTGAAGCTCAGAAATCTTCCAAGCAAAAGTAAGAGCAAGCAATAAGACAGTTTTCCAGGTACAATGCTACAGAGAAGCTGAACTTGCAGGCTCAAAAGGAACCCAGGTCAATTTTTCTAACAAAAAAAAAATTATTAAGGTCCCAAGGAAAAGGAATGGGTTTCCTTAGGGGTATAAGATGCAGGATGCCTTTAAGAAACTGACCTCAAAACATGAAGCCAAATAAGGATTCAAGGGCAGACAGGCAGAAATAGCTGACAGATGGGCCTTTACAGAATAGGCCCAGCCACAGTGGAGCAACTCACACACACCGGAGAGAACCAAAGGGACCCCCCACTGAAGAAGGGTCCTGGTTATGAGCATGGCACCAGGCAGAAAATCTCTTCCATTTTGACATGCAGTACTTTCTGGCTGCATGTTTTCTTGCCTCCTGTAAAACCCTGAGCATGTTCTAAGAAAAAAGGTGCCTAAAAGGGATAACAATCCTATTATTCAGAGTGTCAGTTGAAGAGTGGACAAGTGTGGATGGATGACCGACCCCTTGTCCTGTGTGAGGAGGTCCAACTGGTGAGGTAACTTATGGTGATTGCCCATGTCCAGATGCATTAAAAGGGGGAACTGGTGCTATCTTGGCCAAAAGGGAGTCACTAGCAAGATCTCTGGGGAGTCCAGCTGAATCTTCTGCAGGACTCTTAAAAGTAGGGGAACGGGAGGGAAGGCATACAGAAACATCCCCTTCCAAAGAAAAGAAATGCCATCCATTTTTCACACCAGGTGGCATAGCACTCTGGAGCAGAAAAGAGGGAACTGCCTGTTCAGAGGGGAGGCAAAAGGCTCTATCTGAGGAATATCCCATCGATGGCCTATGTCCAGAAACACATCTCTGTGAAGCATCCATTTGAGAGAGCCTGTGTTTTAGACCTGCTCAAAGAGTCTGCCACTTGATCGTGTTCCGAAGAAATATACACTGCCTGAAGAGTTAACAGAAAACTGACAGTCACCTAACAAGCTTTAAGAGCCAGCCTGCAGAGAAGGTAAGACTCTGTGCCCCCCCCCCCCCACACTTGTTAACATACCACATCACTGTGGTGCTGTCCCTGTAAACCTTCAGAGGGCCTGGTGACACCATGTGGTCAAAAGCTTGAAGGGCAAGAATAAGAGCTCTCATCTCTTTGAAGTTTATATGGTCTGACTTCTGATGGGGTGCCCAGAGACCTTGAACTTTCAGGTGATCACAGCCAGCCCCCAAGCACGTCTGAAGCATCGGTGAATAGTTCCTGAGAAGGAACCGGAGACTGAAAGGGCAGGCCTGGCTTAAGGATAAGATGCTGAATCCGCCACTTGAATTTCTGCTTTAGACAAGGAGGAGGAGAAGCACTCTGAAATTCAAACGGGGGTAATGCTGAAACAAAACAGACTTGAAGTACCACTGCAGCTTCTACGTGTGCAGTCTGGTAAGAGGGAGAATTGGAATAGAAGAGACCATCAATCCCATGGCTCAAAGAAACTCTCTGATGGAACAGCAGGCAGAGGAAGAAGAGACTGAAAGAAAGCTGTCGAGGACAGAACTTTTGGAAGTGAAACAGAAGCCAACATTGGCACTGTCTGAATCCTACAACCTAGATTCCCATGACCTTGAGAGGGAGTCAGGACAGACTTCTGGAAGCTGATCATGAACCCCAGAATGATTTTGAAGGAGAGAGATTGTAAACTTCATATCCTGTAACAAGCAACTGTTAGAAGGTGCCTGAAGCAACAAGTAGTCTACATGAGGAAAAATCAGAATGTCTTGAAACCTGCAAAAGGCAATCACAGGAGCTAAGCATTTTGTGAATACCCTTGGAGCAGCAGAGAGGCCAAAGAGCAAAGCAGGGAACTGAAAATGATAGGAAGAAACATAGAAATATAAAAACTTCCTGAAGAAACGGTGAATAGGAATATGGAAGTAAGCATCTTTAGATCCAAGGACACCAGAAAAGCCTGGTGTATTAAAAGAAGAAACAGGGTTTGAAGAGTAAGCATCTGAAAAGAAGGAACCTTAAGAAAGGTGATGAGCCAGAAGAGGTCTCTAATTGCCTTCCTTTCAAAGAACGAGAACCATCCTGGAGTAAAATCCCTTTTCTACTTGGAAAAAAAGGAAGAAGCTGAATAGTTCCATGGTCCACCAGGGACCCAATGACCACTGTGAAATGAGGAAGTTGTTCCAGAGGAGGTTGGGGAATCATCAAAAAAGAGGGGGAGACTTCCACCTTATGAAGTAACCCTGACAGATGATAGAACCCAAGAATCTGAGGTTTTGACATGTCAGTTTGGAAGACAGAGGGAGAGTTGAAGAGACAAATTAACCTGGCCAAGAGATGGAGGATATTGTGCTAGAGATGTAGAATTGAGGTAGGGAATCTTATGCATACACTGATGATTTGAACAAATTGATTGATTGTTTGATTAATTGGGAATGTGCAATAGATTAATCAATTACACGGTGTATAAAGCTTAAGCTGTTTGAGTGTAAAAATATTCCTTGAAGGCGAAAGCCGAGATACCGGATGCACCAGTAAAGCTTTTTTCTATCATTTCTGGTGTGGAGTGTGTTTTTTGTGATACGTTTCTGCTTCACGTTTGTTTGGAAGAGATGGAGGGAGCAAGATGTCAAACAGAAGTAGGCTCATCAGATAAAGAATCTTCTGGGCCACAGAAGCCTGAGAAGACATAGCAGGAGGAGATCGCCAACCACTCTTCCTGATTTTAGTGGCCTGACGAGGCTGCCTGTAAAAAAAGCATGCCTAGTAGGATAATTCTTCTGAAACTTAGGGATAGGAGAGACAAGAATATGTTTAAGGTCCTGAAAAGCCTTATCTTTTTCTTGACAAGACGTAAAAATCTCAGCAGCAGCACTCAAAGAGATTTTTATTATCCAAAGGAGCATCAAACAACTTGGTCTTAATATCTTCAGGTAATAACTAGAGATGAAGCTAAGAATAACCCCTCATGAAAGACCCAAAGGCATCAGCAGCATCATAGTTACACAAGAGAGAGATGAGCCACCTGAGAGGCAGAACCCAAAACAGAAAGAGCAGAAGATTTTGCCTCAGAATCAGGAAGGTCGGAAAGAACCTGACAAGCTGGGCAATCAAGACGGAGCATACCTGGTAATGTGGGTCTGGTAAATGATGTCCAGAAAGGCAAAAGTAGAAGCAGTATAAATATTCTTACCAATTCCCTCCATTGCTCTATTACCTTTATCCGAAAGCAGAAGCTTGGAAGAAGGCAAAAGTTTGGAAGGCTTGTCAGACGAGACTGTGATGCCACAACAGGGTTAGCAAAAGGAAACTTAAAGAAGAAATGACAATCTTCAGGAACCTTATAGAACCTGTAAAGTTTCTTTGGACCAGGAGACTGAGAATCAAGAGACTTAGAAGCAGCTGTGTGTCCAACAAAGCAGCTAACACAGGATGTACTGCAGAAGGTTTAGGAGTGTCCACCTGGAGAAGCTCAATATCTTTTCCTGAATGTCAGACAGATGAGAAAAATCCCACTTAATGTATTCCATCATTCTAGTTATAGCATCTCCAAAGAAAATTCCTCAAAAGAAGACTCACAGCCTCCTCTTCATCTGAACCATAAACTAAAGGCAAAGGCATCCAGAAAGAGTATGACAGGGACCCATCATCAGACTCTATCTTCATCTGAGGAATCAAGTTCCCTAGCCCAAGTGGAAAGAGCAGAAGTCCAAGGGGGGATGGGCACAGAAACCCCTTGGGGAGGCTTCAGAGCCATTAAGGCATTAAACAAGCCCTGAGTAAACTCTTGCCATTCCCTTTGAGGATCAACACAGTATACAGAAGTATGCTTAGTCTTCTGCTTTTTCTTGGTAAGGTCATCAGCCCAAACAGACACCAGGGGTTCTGACCTTTTAAGATTCATAAGAGTACCCAGAACCTCTTCCGTGACCATAACCTGCAAAATCTATCTAGGGCCATCAGAGATGATCATCCACAGTTCCCCCTTGACGGCCACAGCAGAAGCCTGCAAAGCCTTAGAGGACATGCAAAAGGAAGGATCCATGCCGGCCTCCGACGAAGTTATGACAGAGGAAGCTGATGTAGAAATTGGATGGCCTACAGAGCTATTACTGCTTCTAAACAAATGTCCTGCGGAAGCTGGACAGCCAAAGAATCTGGCTAAGATTCCTTGTCCGCCTTCTTGCTTAAAGTTACCTCGGGCTTAGAAGATTCTTACATGCTACCTTTGGCTAACAGTTTAAGCCTCTGGTTCTTGGGATAGATGGCCAGGAAAGACAGCTGATGTCTAAGAGTCTTAGGCACAAATGCTTTACAAATGTTACAGGACATATGGTAATGGGAAGCACCCAGACAAACAAGATACTGTTCCTGATGATCCTTATGGGGAATCTACCTCCCTCACTGACATTTTCCCTTCTTGGATGACATGAACTCTAGGTAACAAAAAAAGAAGACCAAAGCAAAAAAGACCCCAATGGGGCACTTATTTGATGGCTTTGTATTCAGCACAGCAAAAGGGCATTCAGACTGATGAGCAAAGATGGCATTTAGACTGGTAGCAAAGTAGTTCTGGGTAAATGCATCCAAACAAAGTGCATATGTGTGATGAACAGCACATGTCAAGATCTAAAGGCCTTGGTGGCTGGATGTTGGGCTATCCTGGCAGGAGATCCCTACAGTGAAGAATATTGCAATGGTGATACAGGAGGACATAAAATAGAATAACAAATAAAAGCCTGACCTTCTTCAGTCTGGTGGGCCCTCCTGAACTGTTGTCTTACAGAGCAATGAGGTGATCTCTTTCTCCACTGACTTTGACTGGGAGAAACATCTGGCAATGGCTATTTTGGTTTTGGGAATCTCAGGAAAAAAGGTATAGAACAGTCTCTGGATATGATCCCTTTGACTCATTTGTCCTGAGTGATGGCCTGCCAAACAGCTGAGGAAAGAGGTAAATAACCCTTTGCCTGTCTCCAAATGGGAGTAGTCAGTCAGCCCTTCAGATATGTTGGGGTTGCTGGCTTGAAAATGGCCCAAGGTTTACCTGGTTATGTGGATCCCATCAGGCTCTGGGCCTGCATCTGTTAAATGGGCCACCACTGTCTGTCAGAAGATGCTTGGCCAGAGTGATCTTAGGCCCTTTTATTTCCTACTATAGGATCTCTGTAGGGCCTGAAACTTCACTCCAACAGTAGAAAGCATCTTGTCATCTTGTTTGAATTTCTGTATTTTTCTCTTTCACTCATGGACCAAACAATGAAGATCCATCAAAGGGGGCACTGGTGAAGGATGCTATAAATTGGTCAAAGTCACACAGGAGCAGCCAGGTCTGGCACCATATAGCCATGGCTGCACCACCTGTCCTTGCATTCCCACCTCTGCCTTATGCATAAGGTGCATGAAGAAGTTCACTATATTGGACATCTTGCTCAGGACCTCTTCTAACTGCTCCCTGGAGTCCAACATTATGGATGTGTTCAAAGTGGCTAGGGCTTGCTGAGCCAAATCCCTCCCTCTGGAAATCATTCATATGAGGTGCATAGTTGAGAGGCCTTAAAGCAAAGGTGCCCAAAGCATACACCCACTTCTCTAATTTTTCCACTGACAGGGATTTTGTTAGGAGGATGGACAGAAGCTGAATTGATGGTCAGCTATTTCTTCATCACTGCTGCCATAATTACAGAATCAGCCATAGGAGAGTTTGCCCAGTGCTGACTCTACTTGGAAGATCTAAGAATTTTAACTGGCTTTTGTGCCACTGCTTTGCATGTATCTGGCTTCTGCCATTACCTCTTTATAGCCACATTGATTAACTTATCCAACCAAGAAGCAGAGAGGGTTGAGTCATAGGCCTCAAAGAGAGCCTCCTCTTTTTGATGGGGGGTGGGAGGGTTCAGTGGGCCAAGATACCCTCTGCAGCATAAGCTCCAAGATTTTGCCAAAGGAGCCATCTTCAGGAGCAGACTAACTGGAGAAGAGCCCTATCTGTCATCTCAGTCTTTATCTGATGTGACAGACTCCTAGAGAGAGTCTATGTGTCTCCTCTTACACATAGTTTTTTTTTCTTTTGGTATATCATAAGAGGTATGTCTTGCCTAACTCCCTTCTCAGAGGATTCTGCCTGTTGTGGTGCAGTAGCTTTGGGGCCTCAAGCTTGACTCTCATCCAAGAGGTGAGAAGGAGGAGGAGTCCCAGGATGGAACCGATCTTAATGAGGTCTGTGTCTCTGCCCTAACTGGACAGGCATGCATTCTCCTGGTAACATGAAAAGTCATTTCAACCTCCACTAGATCTGAGAATGCAGCCTGAACAACCAGGGTCTGTCCCATCCTCCCCCTCTAGGAAAACTGATTGGAGCTGAAGATAGCACCCCCAAAATGGAAAAGGTGTATGAGCTCAAGGAGGGGATCTACAGGAGACTCAAATACAGAAGTCTAAGACACCACCAAAACAGCCATATAAGACAAAAAACCCCAGGCCCAGATGCAGTACTTAACTTTTGGCTGAAAGTATTAACATCTTTGCAAAGATTTAGCCATGAGTAAGAGGTATTTATATGCACACCCCGAACAGACACAAACCTGGTTAACAACACGAGAAACAATGCTCCTACTTAAGAGTGAACCTGCAAGCCACCCTAAAAATTATAGACCAATAACTTGCCTTCCAACGATGTATAAACTATACACGGGAACTAATGCCGACAGAGTTTATAGTCATTTAGAAGAAAACTCAATTATGGCAGTACAACAAAAGGGCAATTAAAAAAAAACATATGGAACAAATGATCATTTGTTGTAAATAAAGTCATAGTGGAGAACTGTAAAAAGGGGAAGAATCTATGTATGGCATGGACTGACTACAAAAAAGCATTTGATAGTATCCCTCATTCATGGATAAAAGAGTGCTTAAAAATGTATAAGATACACCCCACACTGATCGACTATATTACAGTGACCATGAAACAGTCGCAGGCCACTTTGCAATTAAGCCATGATAAAAGACAAATTATTATCCCAGAGATAAAAATTCAAAGGGGGATATTCCAGGGTGACTCTCTGTCACCACTGCTATTCTACCTTGCCCTTAACCCATTAAGTTGTCTACTTAACAGCTTAGGCCATGGCTATAATTTGGCTCCTAGAAAACAACAAAGTGCAAATACTTCTCATCTCTCTGTTGATGATTTAAAACTGTATAGCTAATCAGATGAGGAAGTGAAAGCACAACTGCAAGTTGCCAAAACATTTTCAGATGATATAAGAATGTCATTTGGTCTTGATAAATGTGCAAAAGCAACCTTTAAAGCAGGAAAACTGCAACCTCGGGGAAACATCAGTTTGGGACAAGAATGTGATACAAAAACTTGAGCAAGAGGGAATGCATACATACTTGGGAATTGATGAAGGATCAACAATAAAACTTGAACAAATGAAAATAAAACTTAGTAAGGAATACTTCAGAAGACTTAAATTAATCCTGAAAACAGCACTGGCATCTAGGAACAAAATTCAAGCTATAAACCAATTTGCTTTTCCTGTCATAACTTACAGTTTTGGAGTGAATGACTGGCACCAAAACGTGCTGGCTAGATTATATAGGAAAACAAGAAGAATACTTCATGCTCACCAA
Source organism: Protopterus annectens (assembly GCF_019279795.1). Taxonomy (NCBI): domain Eukaryota; kingdom Metazoa; phylum Chordata; order Ceratodontiformes; family Protopteridae; genus Protopterus; species Protopterus annectens. Next base: position 360,868,062 of record NC_056729.1, on the reverse strand, counting down.
TTGATTTATAAAAATCAGTGCATACCAAGATTATATATTCCCCGTTTTGAAGGCGGGATGGGCCTCTATGAAATTTATTATATGTATAGATCGGTGATCGTGGGACTCCACACATATCTGCTGGCCTCACAAGACCCAAACGTAGTGAAAGTTTTGAAAGATGAGGAGAATAAATCTAAGATGACTTATCTGCTTAATCTAGCAGAAGCATATCAGCATCAAGCAGGAATGGAAATCAAACTACAAGGACAACAACTGAATGTGTCAAAAAAACAAAAGAATATAAGGTGAAGGACCACATGAAAAGGCAAGAAATGTGGAAAAAGCATAAATATAGTTGCAAGTATAGAAAACTTCTGGAAGAACCTCATGCTGATCAGGAACGGATGGTAGAATGGTTAAGGAGAGTTGAATTCAAACCAAGAGAAGAAAGCTTAATATTGGCTGCACAAGATAGTGGGCTACGTACACACTGGTTTACAAAGTCCATTGAACATGTAAGAGAAACAGACAAATGTAGGTATTGTAAAACCAAATTGAAACAGTTGCACACCTTGTTGCAGGTTGTGGCATACTAATGGCAGAAAGACTGTATACTGAAAGGCATGATAATGTGGCAAGATTGTTGGACTGGGGATTGTGCAAATATTATGATACTGAAGTGGCTGAAAAACACTGGAAACATGAGCCACAAAGCTTAATAGAAAATGATTAAGTTTATAACACATGGGAACAACCATTACCAACAGTTCAAAAGAGAGATGCTAGAAAACTGGATATAGTTGTTTAAGAAAAGAAGACAAGAGTAGCATTGATCATTGGAATCACCGCACCCAGTGACTACAGTGTCTTGCGTAGAGAGAGACACAAAGTCATAAAATATCAGGATGTGCAGGCAGAAATGAGAGCAATGTGGAAGAAAGATACCCAGACAGTTCCAACAGTAGTATGAGCAATGGGTTTTATAAAAAACAATCTACAATCGTATTTAGATATGTTATCAATCCATGTAACTCTGTACGAATTGCAGGAGGAGTCACTACTGGGCACATTGCGGGTGCTCCGAAGAGCACTTTTGCTGACTTCAAAGATTGAAACAATAGTGATTTCATGACCTTTAACTGTACTTTGCCTGAGGAATGGGGTCCCATTATCTTCATGGCATTAGAAACCCAAAAGACTTGGAGAAATTAAAAAAAGACAAATCCAAAGACAGTGCCGATGCCTTGCTGTTGCACCTTCGGTCCTGAGACAGCTTCAGCCCAAACACTGTCAGAATACAGTGCACCAGAACCAAGATTGGCAGTGTCAAAGCCGGAATCAAGGTCAACACCAAGGGGGCAGACACTGAGTTAAGAACTGGCTCCAAAGCCACCAAAGCAGAGATTTGCCTCAGGTAAGGAGCTAGCAGTGGGTTGCATAGGACCTGCACCAACTACCTTCAGATTGAGATGGGAATCATACCACCTCCTTAGTCTCTGTAGGTAGTCGGTACAGGTCCTGCTCCCTGGGGAGGGAACAAACAGTGGGGGCATAGGATCTGTACCAACTATCTTCAGAGCCAAAGGAGGTGGTATGACTCCCATCTCTATCTGCATCTTCAAGAATTTCTTCATCAAGTAATCCAAGGTTTGCCTCTGATGTACTCCTGTGGGACCTGAATGAGTTTGATGATAAAGTGAAAGAAGGCTGCAAACAGATCCAGTGTAGTTCCCTCTTGGACAAAGCCTGATTCATAGGTCTTTTGAGTGAAGTGTCTTGGAAGCTCTTGAGCCAGTGCAGGAGAATAGGTTGGGGGTCCAATCCAGGAGGACATGTGACCTTGGTACTTTTGGTGCCAAAGAAGATCCTGAGTCATCAGCCCATCTATTCCTCGACTCAGTGTCCTGAAATTTAGATTTGTCCAAAGACTTTTTAGATACACAGGACTCTGGAACCAAGAGTAAAAGCCCCGTAATAATCAGCTTGTTTTTCCTGTACAATAAAGCTCTTAGACCAAAGTCAGAGCAAAGTACTTTTATATTCTCACCCCGAGATCGCACCACAGTGGGGAAAAGGGAATATTCCCTTATCCCAGCTGTACCACGATCTAAGCAACAGCCCTTGTTGCTGTTTGCTTAGTTGCCTTTTTGCGAAAGTGCATTTCGGCAAACATGGACTTTCGTGAAATAGAGCTTGCCAAATTACTTTTCAGTAAAATGTAATTTTGTTGGGTTGAGGTAGACCCATATACATATATATATATATATATATATATATATATATATATATATATATATATATATATACTTATTGGAATTGCAAGTATCCATGTATATAGTTCAAAATATTTAAAATAGGTGGGGGGCTATGCCCCCCTTACTATATATACTAACTCCAGGGTCGCACTACAGTAGGGAAAAGGCCATATATAACTTTCAGTGAAATGTGTTTCAGTGAATTGTGTTTTCAGTGAAGTGAGCTTTCAGTGAATTGTGCACAGTCAAATGCGTTTCAGTGAAATGTGCTTTTTCAATGAGTAGTCCTAGACTCACATATATATACATATATATATATCTATATATATATATATATATATATATATCTATATATATATATATATATTGTACATATACACAGACACACACACACACACACACACACACATACAGATTGCAGACAGGAGTCTGAAAGAAAAAGTAGCTGAAAATAGCCAAAAGCAACAAATTTACTGTAATAATCAAGACTGTCTATTCCTAAAAAGTCAGAATGAAGAGTAGAGCACAAAAGTTAAATGATAGCAAAAAACTATGGGCACTCATAAAATCATCTAAGGCCAGCTTAGAGAGAAAAATTGCACAGGACACTAAGGATAATCACAAGGCTTTCTTTAGTTATGTTAGGAACCTGGGTGGGAATTCCCAGATATGCTCAGAATTAGTCCAAAATGACAAAAAATACACTGAACCCACAAACATTGCCAACATCCTAGCTGACAGGTTCAGTGCAACCCCCCCCCCCCTCCCCACCAAAAGGGCAAATATCTATCCCAGCAGAGTGCTGCCCCCCTGACATCTCAGATGCTCAGGTAAGAGCCGCCTCTCCAAAGCAAAAAACACAGCATCAATGGGACCAGACGGTGTCCTGGGCTGCGCCCTACATGAACTCCAAGAAGAGCTAAACCCAAACATAAAACTACTGTTCAGTCTCAGCCTTACTACAGGATATGTACCCAAAGAGTGGCGTACAGCATCAGTGGTCCCTCTCCATAAAGGTGGTGCCTCAACGGATCCTGGAAACTATCGCCCCATAAGCCTGACTAGCTTGGTCTGCAAAGCTATGGAAAGGATCATCATGGACCTCATAAATAAAGATATTGGGGACCTATAGACACTGGATTCTACCCAGTTCGGCTTTGTTAAGGGCAGATCCTGCCTCTTAAACCTGGTTGATTTCTTTGAAACACTCACCAAGGCCATTGACGAGGGAAAGGTGGTCCACACAGACTACCTGGACCTCGCAAAAGCCTTCGATACAATACCCCACTCGGGCATTATAGATAAGCTCACCAGCTGAAATATAAACCCCTATGTCACTAGATGGGTTGCAAACTGGCTCAAGGACAGAACCCACATGGTTGGGATTGCTGGAGCCATGTTAGACTCCAAACCAGTTACAAGTGGCGTCCCACAAGGCTCAGTCCTGGGACCTCTCTTGTTTGGTATATATTTCTCGGAGGTACAGGCCAACACGGAAGGACTGTGGCTGACCAAGTTCGCAGATGACTGCAAACTGGGCACCATAATCGACTCTCCAGCCGACACAAGCATCCTCCAAAAGGGCCTCATAGAAACAGACAACTGGTGCCAGAGCCATGGCCTCAAGCTAAATGCCAAAAAGTGTATAGTCATCCCCTTAAGTGCCCACAAATTACCACATATGTGGTAATCCATTAAGTACAGAAGAAGCAATTAGGGACCTGGGGACCCAAGTTGATAGCAATCTCTCATTTGACAACCACGTGGCCAAAGTGGTTAGAAAAACATTTTATATAGTCCACCTAATCATGAAGGGATTCACATCTAGATCAGGGGAGGTCATCGTCCCTCTTTACTCATCCCTCATCAGGCCCATAATTGAGTACAATGTCCCTTTTGGGATGTATCTTACCAGACACCTGCAGCAACTGGAAAGACCCCAAAAGTACCTCACCAAGAGGATCAAAGGGCTCAAACAGATGCCATATGCTGCCCGGTTAAAGAAACTCCAGCTCTACTCAGTGGCATACCACCTGCTCAGAGGCGATCTGTGCCTGACATATAAAGCCATGTCCAACCCAGAATTAATGGACATGCTGCACCTCAGAAAAGCTACGCGCTCGAGAGACTTGAACCTCAGCAATGAAATAAATAGGACATGCTGGAGGGACAGATTCATAACCCAGAGGCTCCCTTCACTCTGGAATAAAATCCCAGTCCAGGTTAGGCAGAGTCCCTCATTGACTCTCTTCAAGAGGAATCTTGATGAGTGGATGGGAGATCGTAGGTTTACCCCTGGTATCACTTCCGTGTCACTGTTAGACAGAGGCACAGTATACTAACCTCGAAAAAGGGCATAGCAAAATTAATTTAAAATGGGTGGCGAAAGCCAAACACACTCTGGCTAGGGTTATAAATGCCCTAGGTCAGATAGCCTAGTATGAACCTATGAAAAAAACAAGGTGGAGCACTTAACTAATCAGTGAGTGCTGGAGATCTGCATCTGTTTATGATAGCTGCAAATGAGATCTGAGGTAATTAAAAAGTCCACTGCATGGTGTGAAGGACATCTCAAAGGGGCTTGAGGCTGGTGTATTAATGTTATACATGTCCAAAAGCAATAATTTACAGGTGACTAAATTACTGTGGCCATGGCTTTTTTCATATTCATAGGTTGGTACTAGGCTATCGGCCATAGGGCCTATACAAACCTAGCCATAACAATTCCCTGGATATTTCTTCCCACAATATTTACTTCTCTGGACCCCGGTCTAGCAGGGCGAGTGACATGATCCCCGGGGTGAATTTCCTATCTCCCATCCAATCATCAAGGTTCCTTTTGAAGAGGGTCAATGAGGCACTCTGCTTGACATGTATGGGCAAGCTATTCCAGAGTATGGGGAGTCTCTTGGTCAGGAACCTATCCCTCCAGCATGTTTTGTTCATTGTGATGACAAGGTTTAGATCCCTGGAGCGTGTGGCTCTGAGGGATTGGAATTTCTTTAAGTGGAGCATGTCCAACAGCTCAGGGTTTGACATGGCCTTGTATGTTAAGCAGAGATTGCCTCTGAGTAGACAATATGCCACAGAGTATAGTTGGAGTTTTTTTTAGATGGTCAGCATATGGCATCTGCTTTAGGCCTGTGATTCTTTTAGTGAGGTATTTCTGTGGCCTTTCCAGCTGTTGCAGATGTCTTGTGAGGTACATACCAAACGGGGCATTATACTCTTCAATGGGTCTAATGCGGGATGAGTACAGTGGGACAATGACCTCCTTTTTTTCAGGATGAAAAGCCTTTAGTGATGATATGTGCCACATACAAGGATTTCCTGACTGTTGTGGCGATGTGGTTATCGAAAGTGAGACCACTGTCCAGCTGTGTCCCTAAGTCTCTCATCACACTTTTGATGTTTAGTGTACTGCCACCTATGCGGTAACTCATGGGTACATGTTTTTTTCCAAAGGGGATAACTATACATTTGTTGGCATTAAGCTTGAGCCCATGGCTCTGGCACCAGGCATCTGTTTCTGTAAGGCCCTTTTGTAGAATATCCACATCATTTGGGGATTCAATAATGGCTCCCAGTTTGCAGTCATCTGCGAACTTTGTTAGCCAGAGTCTCTTAGTGTTGGCCTGTACTTCAGAGAAGTAGATGCTAAACAAGAGTAGGTACTCCACTTGTCACTTGTCTGGAGCTGGATTTGGAGTTGGCTACTTTTACAGTCTGGGTTCTGTCAGCAAGCCAGTTGGCAACCCATTGAGTGACGTAGAGATTTATGCCCAGCTTAGTAAGTTTATCTATGATTCCAGAGTGGGGGGATGGTGTTGAATGCCTTGGCAAAGTCCAGATAGGCTGTGTGGACCGCCTTACCCTCATCTACAGCTCTGGAGACTGATTCGAAGAAGTCAATCAGATTCAAGAGACAAGATCGTCCCTTCACAAACCCAAACTGGGTGGGGTCCAGTGTTTGAAGGTTGCCAATATCTTTGTTTATAAGTTCCATGATAATGCGTTCCATGCCCTTGCAGATCAGCCTTACAAACATCCGAGGTTTACACAGAAGGAAGATGCCTTTTTGGGGTAGGTGCGAGAAAACATTCTGCAAGAGAAATCACAGTGTTGTTACACAATCAGTGTTGAATAAAAATGATGTTGAGACTCAAGATACAGTTCTCCAACACATGCCCATGCTTCCCTCTATTAATCTGGGACAGGCAATGCTGACCTGTTTTTCTGTAACTCTGCTCAAAACACATTATCAATGCTAGGTCCATCAGCAACAAGACTGTGGTTACAGCAAGCTTGCTCTGTAACAAGGACCTGGTATTCATTACCGAAACCTGGCTAAACATCAACTCTGGGACAATTCTTGCATCCATTATGTCACTAGGGTTTTTGATTTTGCAGAGTTTCAGGTGAGGTAGGTCTGGTGTTAGGGGTGCCATTTTTCCCACTCCTTCCCTGGGCTGAACGAGTTACAACTGGCTTCTGACTCCTTTGAATATATTATGACAAAGGCAGCAAACTGTTGGCACCTCTTTGTTACCATCTACCAGGTAATAGAAGGCTGCTCCTTCATGAGTTTTCAGACTTTCTTGTCTCCTTCATGTTATCAGCCCGATGTCTGATTCTGGGGACTGCAACATTTGAAGAATTCCTGTGCCTTCTGCAGGGATTTGGGTTTGCTCATGTGCTTGCATCTGTAACCCATGTACAGAGGCACATGTTGGACTTGATGTTCCAGCTGAGTATGGTATAATGACCTGTTGCTGGTCATATTGTCTGACCACAGCCTCATTTGCTTTTTGGAACCAGGAACTAATGGACTGTGGAGTCCAGAACCATGTTATACCTAATTCACTGGCTTCTACTATTCATCATTTGGAGAAGCTTAGTGCAGTGATGTTGGTGAGGCTATCTAAGCCTATTATAAGGTCCTGATGCCCTCTAGAACTGTTGGCTCCAAATTACCTGTTCTATTCATCTTATACCATGTAAGCCATGATATAACTTTGAGCAAAGAAGAACCGTACAAAGGGGAGAATGGAGATGGAACCACTTACATGTGTTGGAGGAGACAGATGGCAGATGAACACTGCTCAATCTACCAGGATGACTTAACCCACAAGAAAATCTTTATTTCTATCTCAAGAAAATTCAGCAGGAGTAAATCATCCATCAGCACATATCTAAGTTCAGCAGCCCATCCTGCCTTGCCATCTGGAAGTTTCTGTCTGACGACGAATCTCAGTTTGCTGCTGGATACTTGGCTTTTAAGCCTGCCTTCGTCAGCTCTAGCGTTAGCACTGGTATGCATGCAGGGCCTCACTGTAGTTCAACTAAGTGTAAGATGTCTTGTTTTTGGTTTCAGTTTAACATACCTGATTAAGGTGAGTTTATTACGCTGGTCTCAGAATGTGTTTGACTATTTGTGGACTGGATCCCCGTCCAACTAAGCGTGCATAATCTTGCTTGGATGTCTTGGGCCCAGTCTTACCTAGATGTCTTGTGTCTAGTCCTTTACCAGTTTATCCCCTCTGTCCATTTAGACTGGAGTCTTTGCCTAAAATCTGAAGGAGAAATGGGTTCCTCCTATTCTTAAGCAGGCAGGGTTGGATCATGATAATCTGGATAAATACATACCCAATTCAAACCTCCATTTCACTAGTAAGGTTTTGAGATCATTTATGAACAACTGGATTCCTTCTTGAATGTTAATTAAATCTATGATCCTTTCCAGTCTATGCAAAGCAACGAGTTTGCCCTAGTTAGGGGATTTAACAATCTTCTAAGAGCAAACGATCAGCACAGTTATTATATTGTAGTCTCTTCAAATTTAACTTGGACGGCAATGGTATATCGCTCGACCATCTGACCCATTATTGTGATATCATGGGAGCTGTGTAACAGTATCTATCTCACACTGGTCATACTCAGCGGGATACGTCTGGAATTAACTCTTCCTCACCCTTTCCTCTGACATACAGAGTACTGCATATTTCCCTTCTGGGTCTGTTGCTGTTAACCATGTATTTGCTACAGTTAGGAGACATTATCTGACAGAGAGGCTTAAATTTCCATTCTTAAATTTATGACACGTAGTTTAACATCCTTTCCTCAAAATTTTATGTTGGACATAAACAAGCTTATCTTACAAATTGAAATGAATCTACAATCGGATGATGAGGTACTGGTTTGAAACTCAATACCAGCAAGATGATCGTTACGGCCATCCCAGACACCAAATGTAATTCTACTGCACCTGCTTTTCCCCAGACATAATCTACAATGATGACAAACTGGAATTGGTGTCAGTGGTGTAAAAATCAGGTGCGATATTTGATAACCTATTTACCCTTAAAATTCAGGCTTCTGCTGACATCAAATTCTCTTATCATCTGAGGAATATGTCCCTAATTTAGTATCTAATGCCGTCATCTGACTTTCTTGTGGTTGTGCATGGAATGTTTTCTTTATGGCTGGAATACTGCAATGCTCTCTGCTTGGAACTGCCGGCTATTGAACTTGACTAAAACTTGTGTAAAATTCTTCTGACTGACTACTTACTAGGGTTTCTAGATACCAAAACACTATTCGCTGGTGCTGTGGAGTCTATGTACTCTAGTATATATTACCCTTCACTACTTGTGTCCTCCTTCTCTTACAAAACGTCTCAGATGGTATTGCCCTGCTCCCAGTCCCTGCTCTTCCAGCCATGGACTGCTTGAATTCCCAAGGGACCATCTAGACTCAAGGGAAAATTCCTTTGTGCATCAGGGCCCTTGCCTTTGGAACCTCATGCCAGTGGCTCAGGATGATCCTAACACTAGATGGTTTCAACAGGTCCCTCACAACCTACCTTTCTGAACTTCATTAGCTTACTTTAACATCTGTTATTTTTGTAGGTTTACACATTTTAATATTTTACGTTGTGCAGTAATGCTTAAACCTTTAGGACAGTTAGCTCCAAGCATCTAGCAAGCTTCCACTTACAAACTCAAGAATAACACTGAAGACTTGACACCTGCACTAACAAGTGATACAGGAGTAGATACTAACAGACTCGCATGGATATTTAATTGCAAAAACCAGCTAGAAAGATCACCCATCCCAAGGGGTATGACTGGATGGCAATCTTCATCTGTCAAACAATGTCCTTTTTGTGGATAACATGATACAATAAGAAAACATCTGTTATAGCTAATATCAAGGACCATCTATGATGGAATCTTAAGGCTAGGTTAAATCTGAATCAGTAAAGTCACAGATGATGCAGCACCCAGAAAACAATGTCAGGACCAGCAAAGAGACTGAGTTACATACTGGAGAACACTTAGCCAGAAGGTCCAACTCTGTGACCAGGGACAGGAAGACTACCTTAGAAGAAGGCATCACTGAACCAAAAAGCAAAAGGACCAAGGTTGACAAGGGCAGACCAGGCAAGTGCTAGAGGCAGAAGCTCCTAAAGAAAAAAGGGTTAGACCAACACCTCGTCAATAAGATGGACTCCAGGTCAGGCCCCCACAACTAGGCACTTTGAGATTAACTTCAAATTTAAACATGAACTCAGGCAGGACCCTCACTCCCCCAGGAGATTACACCATTCAAAACTGAGGGGAAGGGGTCCCATCATTTTGGCTCTTTCTAAAATCTGAAAGGAAAAGGGATCTATCAGAGTGAGGAGACTATCTTCTCAGTAGGCATGAGAACAGGAATCCTTCATTGGTAATAGTAAGGTAAGTCCTCTGAAGGCTCAAAGAATCAAGACAAGAGAAGCCAGATACAGCAGGAAGGAAAAATCACCCAAGGCTAAACTCCTATACTTCTGGGTTCAGGAACCAATGGCAGATAGTCAGGCCTGTCAGACAAGAAATTCAATACCACTGAAGAATGGCCCCTCCCCAATGGGATAGACAGCAGCTCTCCACAGGTGAAAGGGCTGTTTGGATAGCCATCAAAGTGACAGTGCAACAATGTACCACCTCATCCTGGAACCAATAAACAAAGTACTTACCAGCCCTGGAATAGGAGGCATTAGGGAAATTAAGCTGCCAGGCTAAAGGTATACTGGAGACAACCCACAAGGCCCATGGATCCAAAAGAAGACAACTCACCTTCCCTACCCCTCCAAAACAGGCACCTTCATCAAAGACAGGAGAACATTGGAAGGCAGACCCACTGCAACTAGTGCATATTCATTAGACTAGGCCTCAAACTTTTCCAAGATCTGTAGGTCCCATATGTGACAAGGGCCCCTCCCCAAGGACTTAAATCAATCATGCATGTGGTCTGGGTCAAATGGAGCTTGAACTGTCACAGTCAACAAGCTAAGTTTAAGCAATGCTGCCTCTCACAGGTGAAAGTTTTATTTATCCTTTGTTGATCAGGTTAATCCCACTAGGCTAGTGGCCTCTTTTTAGGGGAGAACAGTGGTGGCATTTGTACTACTAGGGGAAATTTAGCCACAGCATAGGGAGAACTTCCCTTACTCTTTTCCATGAATGCCATAGGATATTCCACATTCACCTGAGCTACCACCAATCCAAGCAGACGGGACCTCTGTTTAACATCTCATCTGAAGGATGACACATTCAGGAGTACAGCACCCCACTAATGCTGCACTGCAGTATCAGCAATACAATCATCTGGAGTAGGAGTAGAACTCAAACCCATAACCTTCTGGTCTTCCAGCACCAAAGGAGAGACTGCTAACTAATGTGCCACTAACAGTGCTTCATAACCAACACTGGGAGCAAGGCAATGCGCTATAACGGGTATTATCCATATGGGAAACCAAATGGACAAGATGACCTGAAGAGGAAACCAAGTGGACTGTCACCAAGAAACATAGGGAATCTTCAGTGAGACAGCTTCTGCCTTGAGATAATCTGACATCAAAGCCTTAGAAAATGGAAAAGAAGAGATTTCTTGATATGTAGCTTAGGCCCCAAAACTCAACATAAGGAAGGCACAGAGGACCACAGAGATGGGGAATACCAATAGCGGATGGCGAGTCCAATGCATCAGGCCTTCTTCTGTCTAGCACTCAAGTCTGTCTTTTCCAGTAGAGCTAAACTGAAGAGCCAAGCATCTCTCCTCCCTATGACCAAAGCAGATCAGTTAATAATACAGACATATCTAGCACCCTGCTTGGGTGCTGAAGCAGCCACAGGGCTCCCAGCCATACATTTAGGGCATTTGTGTAACCTATACCTTCCCTTAGAAGACTGAAACCTCAGACTTTGGCAATGGTCCCGTTCACATGGATGAAAGTGACACCCTGCCCAAGAGAAGGCACTGAGTAAGGACAGTGACCATAGACCAAAAAGGGTTCTCTTTACAAAGAATACATCCAGCAAGTAATTGTCCAGGTCATCCTTCGGATGGGATGTGTTTAGTCATGCTTTACACCTAAAGCATGTGGTTCTACCTCCTGTCCTGACCAAGGCATCCACTGTAAACATCCAGCAGCACTTAAGGTGGGGTGCTGTAAAAAAAGCATTTGCCAAGGAGTTTGTCCAAATTCAGAAAGGCATGAGACACAGTTGTTGAAGACTCCAAAAGAAAGGAATGGAAGCTGGTGAGAGAAGGCAGAGAGATGGCAGCCCTCAAACCCAACATGGCCAAGGCATCTTTCTACCAGACCTACTTCTTTAAATGGGAGAGAAGGAAGAATGGCCTCTAGGTACACTTGGATCACATGGAAATCAGCCTAGAGAAGACTGGCCAAAACCACACTCAAATTCACTGAAATAGACATATGCATTTGCCCTCCTGGTAGCCACCTTCTCAGTCAAAAGGCCTCTAGGCCTCTAAAACAGCATCTACAAATATTAGCCACAGGACATTGTTACTCTTGGAGACTGGCAACAAAGTACGTGGAACTACTCCATGTGAGGTAATCACTGAAGCACTGCAAGGCCTGCCTCAGGAAGGGATTATTTCTCGAAGAGCAGGCTCAGCATAGGAACTTCAAAGCTTCATCTATCTCAAAAATGGAGTCCTCTGCACTTGAATCCTTTGGGATGTGAGGAAGCCTCATCAACCAAAAACTCTAGATCTATTATTACACCTTGATAGTACTAACTGGGACCCACATTATAGATCTGTCACACTTGGATGAGGTTGGGTGTCAGGTCAACATGGATCCATACACATCAAAAAAGAGGACTAGACTAGGCGTAACACTGGCACTGCATCAATATCTGTGATGGTGGCATCCCACACCCTTGACTACAGACAGCTCCCTCCAGTAGTCAAGCAATCATTAGATCTCTTGTTCTTACCCCACAGATCCTGGCATGGGCTCATCTTCTGACCCAACCCCCAGGGACGATCAGACTAGGTCATGAACCAAAGAGGGAGTCCTAGGAGAAACAGTTTTGGCCTACAGTAGTTCAGATCCATGACTAGCTGACCTAATGGACCATGTCCTGTAGACAGACTGAGTGAATTAAGAGCCAAAATGATAAGACTAGATAAAGGGATTACTGACATAGCAAGCTGTAGTTCCTTCAGGTGGGCGCAGGAAATGCACTTTTTCCAAGCTTCAAGTTCTCTGCAGAGAGCTATTTGAGGATGGTCCTCATCCACAGTAGGACTGTGATGTGATGGACAATGCAGACCAACCTGGCTCTAGAAGGATTAGACCAGACCCCCAACCAATCCTTATTATGAAGTCATAGGTGCTGAAACTCTGACCCAAACATGAACACCCACAGAGTTCCACCCACTAGACCCTTGATGAATCACCTTCTGTCATTTCTCACAATTCAGAAACTGTCAGCACCAAAAATAAACTCAAAGAATATATGAACACAAGAACTTTTTAAAAGGAGATGGCAAATCTCAAGATCTGAACTGTGTGCTCAGCAAAAATAAGTAGTGGGTGCTGGGGCTGAATACACTTATGCAGCTGATGTGAGAAATCAAAATGTCACAGGTGTGTGTCCTTCCCTGAATGCAGAAATGTCTGGAAAAAGAAGCTGAACACTGACTGTAGAACAGCATAAACTCAATTACAGGATTATCAAGAAGGGTCCACAAATTTAGTGCTATTGTTCATGGTACTGTTGGCTATGATGTGGAGTTAGTCAACTGTGGCTCACAGCTCACAATTAACAGAAAGATTTGTCTACCTTCCTAGGAATTCTACCCAAAGTCAGACTCCTAAACAGGCTCATGAATCAGTGGTGTAAGTTTTTTTTTGTTTAAGCTGCACATGTCATCACTATAGCTATTCATTCCTACTTAGTGACTTCCTCAACTAGAGTGCCAGCAATATGCAACAAATGATGTGACAAATAACAAAATAAAATAAAATAATGTGAGATTTCACTATTAGGCAACTCTAGTTTTCCTGCCACTCCAACTGTCTTGGTCCTTCTGCTGTAGTTTCTCTTTCACCTGTTGCTATTCCCCATGTGTTATCCTCTACCTTGCCTGAAAAAAAAAGTTTTATCCTTGGTGAACCTACTTCATTTTGGAGATCATTACTGATCTGTGGAGAAGGCTGCTGTTCGTGTTGGTGCTGTTCAAGCCCCTCTGGGGGGCACTACTATATCTGCTTATTGGCCATCTGAAAAGGAAGTGACTGTTTCTGGTATTTCAATACTGTAGTCTAGAAGACTTATGCTGTTATACCAGTTTCTATGCAGTGTTCTTATGATACTGCTGCTGCATCTTCAAGCTAATATCATAAGGGGGCACATACAAACAAATTCTCCTTTTGGAGAGGTTGGGGAATGGTATAATGGTTAAGGTATTTACCTTACAGACACAAGGTACAGAGATTGATGCTGACCTTTGAAAGGAAATTGGCTAGGATTAAAATGGCCCACACAGGCAGTTATCCTAGTACTAATCTTATGAACCTATACAGATGTCCTTCTCAGTCTTCCTTTGTAAACTATCCATCCAACCTCCCCTCTCAATCTTTTCTAACCTCCTGAATAATTCTTACAGTTATCATACAGTATTTTATATGCCCTACGAATTATCCCTTTAACAGCAGCTTTTGCTCCTAACTAAAAATCTAGGATGAACTTTTACTTAGCACTTCCTCATCCCTTTCCCTTCTCTTTATCAGTACTCAGTCATCCATCCCTGGTATGGAAAGAAGTCTCTAACATGCAATCTAAACTTGTGGTTGACCTCATCCCATGTTACTGCCTTAACTTCATTAGCTATTTGCTCTCAATACCTTGGTTCCTTTGTTAATATTATCCAGCAAATTCTTGCCCCCTCTTGCCTAATTTCTATATACCCCTACTTGCAGTCATCCCTACTGGCAAAATGTCCTTTCTCCATTTCTGTGTTGGCTTAATTACCTTAGAAAAATATTCTGCATTGTTGTTATTCCTAAAAGCCTGCATCAAAATCCTGCTCTCTCTCTCTTCCTCATTACTTGACCGCTATGCTTCATCATCATGCCTTCCCACTTTGATTTATATCCTTCTGCTTGTGTTGTGTACATTAGCCTTAAGTGCATGGCTCTAAAGTATCCCTTCAAATCAGATAATCCTAACCCATTTTGTACTATGAGGAGAATCAATTGATCCACTTGACTTTTGACCTCTTTCCCTTCCAAAACAATTCCTTCATTCCTTCAACTCTGTATTATCATCCACAACATCTTCTCTGGTAGATAAAAAAATTATCTCATCTGTAAATAAAACTGAAGGGACTAAAACATCTTCATTGCTTGTATGTTACTATCCATATCCATAACCAAGAGCTTCCAGCTTCTTAGTTTTATTCATTACATTTTGTTTAGTCTCTTCCACATATCCTTAGATGCCGTAATAGTATCCTTTTTCATCCCTACACCTAAATACTTCATTCTGTCATCTCCCCATAACTTCTGAACCGGTCCATGTGTGTGTAGTTTACAACTATAGCCTTTCTTAGCTTCATTTATTTTACACTCAAAAAGACTTGAAACTGTCTCAAAATGTTCCATAAAGTACAGTTGTGTACACTTACCATAAATGTAGATGTTCGAGTGTATTCACTGTTGCAGTCATCACATTTAGGTTATCTGCTTGCAGTAGTCCTCAGTCGGCCTGATTATCAAAGTCTTGGGTCCTGCGTCGGTTGCTGTCTCATCTTCCATGACGTCATGTAGTCAGGGGTATAAAGCATGCAGCCGACGCTATTACATCAGTTTTTCTTGCCCCAGATGTCAGGTGCCCCCCTAATGGGAAGCAATTAAATATATATACAAGGCTATACCTCCAACAAAAAAGCAAATACACCAAAAAGCTTTAAGCATAGTAAACAAAAATAGAGGCATAGTCAATAGAAGTCAGGGGGCTGGAGGGAGGGTAACCAGGACTGCAACAGTGAACACACTCGAACATCTACATTTACGGTAAGTGAGCACAACTGTACCATGTTCTTTGTGTTTCACTGTTGCAGTCATCACATTTGGGTAGATTACCAAAGCTAAGGATGGGAGGAGGAAATTACATAGCATTAGGACCAGCTATAAGGCCCTGCAAGACTGCAGTGGCAAAGCCAGCTCTGGATTTAGAGAAAATTGGCAAATGGTAATGCTTGGTGAAAGTATGTACAGAACTCCAGGTAGCAGCTTCTAGGATGTCCCTGGTAGGGACACCTCTGAGAAAGGCTGTAGAGGTAGATGCAGCTCTGGTTGAATGTGGTCTTATCCCCTGTGGGATAGGTTTTCCATGGTGCTTATAGCAGAAATGAATGCAATGGCCTACCCATTTAGAAATGGTTTGCTTTGAAATGGTCTTCCCCTCTGCCCCTGCAGCAAATGCCACCAGCAGCTGTTCAGATTGCCTGAGAGGTTTAGTCCTGTCTAAGTTGTCTGTGCACATCTAAGGAGTGCAGTATCCTTTCCCCTTTGTTCTGTGGATTAGAAAAGAAGATTGGCAAATGAATAGACTAATTAAGCGCCACACTGGATACTACCTTGGGCATGAAGGAGGGATTGGTCCTGAGGGACACCCTGTCTGCATGAAAGATGATGTAAGGCTCCACTGCCATAAGTGCCTGTAATTCAGACACCCTTCTTGCTGAAGTGATGGCTAAAAGGAAGGCTGTTTTTCAAGAAAGGAATTTCAACTCTGCACTCGCAGCTGGCTCAAAAGGAGGTAGACTAAGTTTTTCCAATACAAAGTTAAGGTCCCAGGCTGGAGATGGGGCTCTCCTGGGTGGTCTTAAGTTTTTTGGCCCCTCTGAGGAACTGCTTGAGCAGTGTATGACAGAAGAGGGGTGGTTCTGTGTTGTAATGAGCTGAAATGGCTGAGGCATGAATTTGGATGGAGGAAAAGGAAAGGCCCTTGTGGAGCACCTCAGTTAAGTATTGAAGAATCTGAGGTAAATTGGGTGCTGCTGTGCCCATCCCCTGAGTATGGTTCCAGGAACAGAACCTTTTCCATTTTTCAGCATAATATTTTCTAGTACTAGGCCTCCTTGCCTCCAGAATGACATCCAACACTTGTTTACTGAGGGATGGTAATGGAGAGATCAGGTAATTAGCCAGGCTGCCAGGTTCAGGGTTTGAAGCTGAGGGTGCAGAATCTGGCCCTCCTGCTGGGACAGTAGGGTAGGGGTCTGAGGCAAGT
>NC_056729.1:360595624-360850728 GCF_019279795.1 Protopterus annectens | reverse complement strand
GCCATTTTCTTCAGTTTTTCTTGCCCCAGATGTCAGGTGCCCCCAAATAAGTAGGCAATTCAAATTGCTAATAAAACATACATAAGAAAAGCAAACAACAACTTTCAGCTACCAGCAAATACTCCCCATAGGTAGTAAAGGGTAGAAGACATAGGTACGTACAAGCACGTAAGAGGGGAAGGAGGGTGGGTAACCTGGACTGCAGCAGTGTATACACTCGAACATCTACATTTATGGTAGGTACAAAACTGTACTATGCTCATCGTGTTACACTGCTGCAGTCATTATACTTGGGTAGAATCCCAAAGCTGAGGTAGGGTGGCTGATTCTATAAGGCGTTAGGGGTGGCTATAAGGCCCTGCAGCACTGCAGTGGTGAAGCCAGCTCTGGATTTAGAGTATAGAGGCAGGTGGTAATGCTTTGTGAAGGTATGTACAGAACTCCAAGTTACTGCTTCCAAAATATCCTTGGTAGGTACTCCTCTGAGGTAGGCGGTTGAAGTGGCTGTTGCGCTAGTGGAGTGGGATCTAATGCTGCTAGGTACAGGTTTCCCATGGTGTGTATAGCAGAAACATATACAATGTCCTATCCATTTTGAAATAGTCTGTTTTGAAATGGCTTTTCCCTGTGCTCCTGCAGCATATGCTACCAATAGTTGCTCAGATTTCCTGAAAGCTCTGGTTTTGTCTAAGTAGAAGTGCAACTGCCTGTGAATGTCCAAGGAATGCAGTAGTCTCTCCCCTTTATTCTGTGGTTTTGGATAAAAAGTTGGCAAATGAATAGTTTGGTTTAGAGCCACACTGGATACCACCTTTGGCATAAATGTAGGGTTAGTTCTTAAAGACACCCTGTCCTGGTGGAAAATGAGGAAAGGTTCCACTGCCATTAGTGCCTGTAATTCTGAAACTCTTCATGCTGATGTTATTGCCAGGAGCAGAGCAGTTTTCCAAGAGATATATTTTAATTCTGCTGTGTTAGCTGGCTCAAAAGGAGGTAAAGTCAATTTTTCCAAAACAAAGTTGAGGTCCCAAGTTGGAGTAGGTGCTCTACGGGGCGGTCTTATGTTTTTAGCCCCTCTGAGGTACTGTCTTAGTAAAGGATTAGAGAAAATTGGTGGATCCGTGTTGTAATGAGCAGAGACGGCAGAGGCGTGGGTCTTGATGGATAAGAAGGAGAGGCCTTTGTCCAGCATCTCAGTTAAATATTGTAGTATCTGAGGAATGTTTGGAACATGAGGGTCAAGGCTGTGTGCTTGGTTCCAGGCACAGAATCTCTTCCATTTATCCGAATAGGCTTTCCTGGTACTAGGCCTTCTGGCCTCCAGAATGACATCCATAACAGCTTTGGAGAGCGGCACTGACTGCTTGACTAATGAATCTTCCATGCAGCTAGGTTTAAGGTCTTTAGCTGGCTGTGTAGTATCTGACTGTTGTGCTGAGTAAGCAGATGTGGGATTTGAGACAAAATCCAGGGTGGTCCTTGTGCTAAGTTCTTTAAGATTGGGTACCAGTGCTGGCATGGCATCTGGTGCAATCAGGGTCATCTTTGGCTCTTCTTGCCTGGCTTTTATCAGTGCCTTTGGCAGGAGAGGCAGTGGTGGGAAAGCGTATACTTGTAGGTTTTTCCAGCTGAATGAGAGGGCATCCACTTTCCATGCTTGTGGATGGTAACTCCTTGTGCAGAATTTCTGTAGCTGGCAGTTCATTGGGGATGCAAACAGATCTATGTCCGGGCTCCAATATTTCTGTGTTATCATTCTGAATATCTGTGGATTCAATTCCCATTCGTGGGGATCCATGATGTTTCTGCTTAAATCGTCTGCTAGTGTGTTTTTCCTCTCCTGGCAGGAATTGTGCTTGCAGATGAACTTGATAGTTTAGAGCTGTGTTCCACAAGGTCATGGCTTGCCTGCAGAGGGGGTAGGAGTGAGTGCCCCCTTGCTTGTTTATGTACCACATAACTGTAGTGTTGTCTGTTTTTAGCAGTAGTTGTCCTGGATGCAGCAGGTCCTTGAAAGCTATAAGTGCATTTTGTACAGCTAGCATCTCTTTTTGACTGATGTGAAGATGCCTTTGTTCTGCGGGCCACTTGCCCTGAATACAGTTGCCTGCCATGTGTGCTCCCCAGGCGTAGTCCGATGCATCTGTTGTCAGTGTTTACCTGGCTGTGGGTTGAGTAAAAGGCTGTCCCTTGTTGAGGTGACAAGCTTGAGCCCACCATTGAAACTCCTGTTGAAGGCAAGGAATTAGTGGTGTAACTGTTTCCAAACATTGACAGTGTTGAGACCATACATTCTTTAGGTACCATTGTAGTTTCCTCATATGCAGTCTGGCATATGGATTTAGTAGTATGCAAGATGCCATGTAACCCAAGGCCTGCAGAATTTTTCTTGCAGGGAGTTGAGTCTTTGTTGCCATCAAATGAAAGTATTGAGTCAGTTGTTCTTGCCTGTCTGGCGTGAGATAAGCCATCTGGGCCTTTGTGTTCAAGCTGGCACCCAGGAATATTATCTCTTGTGAGGGCACTAATTTTGATTTCTTTTCATTTACTATGTACCCCAGGTAACTTAATAACTTTTTTACAAACACCAGAAGAGTGTAGAAGAATGTCCTTGCTCTCTGCTTGAATCAGGCAGTCGTCCAGGTATGGATAAATTTGAATTCCTTTCTGTCTGCAAAATGCAATTACTGGTGCCAGGCACTTTGTGAAGACCCTGGGTGCAGTAGATAAGCCAAAGGGCAGTGCAGAGAATTGATAATGCATTGAACCAGCTATGAATCTGAGGTATCTTCTGCAGTTTTGTCTGATAGGGACATGCAGGCATGCCTCCTTGAGGTCCAATGTCACGAGCCAAGCTTTCTTGCCCAGCATGGGAAGAAGCTGCTGTAGTGTCAACATTTTGAATTTCGGAACATCCACGTAAGTGTTTAGAGAAGAAAAATCCAGAGCAGGCCTCCAGGCTTTGTCCTTCCTGGGAACCAGAAAGTGTCTTGAGTAAAAACCTTGTCCTTGCTCCTGTGGTGGTACCTTTTGAATAGCTCCCATATCCATGAGTGCTGTAATTTGTTTTTGAGCCTCTGCCCATTGATTTGGTGGCAGATTTGGCATTCCTTTTAACCTTGGCAGAGTGTGAAAGTGGAACCTGTAACCTTGAGATACAATGTTAAGAACTCATTTGCCTTTGGTGATCATAAGCCAATTGTGATAGAAAAGTGCCAGTTTTCCTCCCAAGGGGGCTGCCAAGAGAGAGTTGTTTGGCAGCTGTAGTGGGAAGTCATTGGGGCTGCTTTTTATATGGTTGGGGCCTGTCTTCCCCTTCTTTCTGTCACGATGCAACCCATTGTCGAGGCCTGTAAGGACCTTGTGGTTGACCTCTACTTCTTGGACGTCTGTATCTGCCCCTTTGTGGTCTGTCTGTAACTGGAAAGGACCAATTCTTAGTTGGCCAATTTCTGCTAAATCTAGGAGGCTGAACCTGTAAGAAATCCTTCACCATTTGCATAGATTTTGCCTTATCCTCCATTTTCTTTAATACCTCTTCTGCCTTAACTCCAAATAACACATCCTGCTGCAAAGGTGCAGCCAATAATTTTGCTTTAACATGATCTGGTAATGTATGTTCTTTTAACCAAGCATGTCTTCTAATGACAGAGCCTGTAACAGCTGCTCTACAGGAGGCCTCTAAAGAATCAAAACCACAATGCAAAGAATGTTTTCCCACCTGTTCAGCTGCATGCAATAAATCCTGCATTTCTTTAAAAGTAGGAGGATCTGAATCTGAAAGCATTTTTTGTTTCAACTGAGACAGTAAAATTGCTGATATTTTAGCATGTGAAACTGGCAATTTAAGGCTCTCATTGCTAAAGTTGTAGACGTGTATACTTTCTTTCCCCATCTGTCTAATGCTCTGGAATCTCTGTCAGAGGTAACTGGATTCTTGGCTGATGAGGCCTTAACCCCTTTGGGTCCCTGAGAAATTGTTTCAGGGTCAACAACAGGGCTTTTGTACAGAAATTTGTGTGAGTCAGGGACTCTGTAGTATCTGTCAGGTTTAACTGGGGCTGGAGGTAAAGAATCAGGATTTAGGCTGGATTCAGTATACACATCATCCACAGTGTCCAACACTGGAGGAATAGCAAGGAGTCTGTGTTGAGGTAATAAGAGGAAGTCTCTGAGCCTTTTCTTGGATTCTGAGTAATCCTGGCCTTCCCAATGGAAATGCTCCCTCATGGTGTGCAAGGTTTCCCTAAAGGAGTAGTCCTCAGGTGGAGAAGCTGATGGAATTGACTCTTCAGCATCAGAATCCTCATAAGGGGGTAAAGAGTATCCTAGGTCTGAGGATGAATCTGAAAAGATGGACACCTGGTCGGATGAGTCATAGTCTGCATCCTGTCTAGGCCTTTCATCAGGAGGGGGAT
The DNA here is from genome assembly GCF_019279795.1 of Protopterus annectens. Taxonomy (NCBI): domain Eukaryota; kingdom Metazoa; phylum Chordata; order Ceratodontiformes; family Protopteridae; genus Protopterus; species Protopterus annectens. Next base: position 360,846,310 of record NC_056729.1, on the reverse strand, counting down.
GGGACCCCCTGATCAGAGTGATTAGGTCTTCGGCCATTTTGAGCATTTGCTTCTTAAGCATGGAGGCCTGTGCTGGAGAATGCTGTATTTGTTTCTTTGATTTTAAAGCTCGTTTAGACTTAGCAGAGGGTTTAATGCTTAACTGAGTAGGTCTGAAAACACCCTCTGAAGCTGCGGGCAGCACAGCTACTCCGGATCCCTCTGAAGGGTTAGTTTTGGTAGGCTGAATAACTTGTGCGTCCGAAGGCCCAGCCATCTCCACGTGGGAGTCAGAGGCGGCCTGTGGTTCTACAGAAACGGTCATCAGGGGCTGCGAAGGTGTCTCTCTGAAAACCGGAGAACCGGCGACTGGCCTAGAAGAGGCTTCATCGTCAGTTTTGGGCCTCGGATGCCTATCCTTGTCTTTGCGCTTTTTATGTATTCCAGTCATCGGAAATTCCGATGGCATGGCATAATTGAATTTTCTACCAAAATAATGTCGGGCAAAGTCAAACTGACGTTTAATAGTGCATTTGTTAAACCTAGGACAAAACTGATAACCAGTGACGTCGTGGTCTGGACCTAGGCATAGGATACAATAAGAAAGGAAATCCTTATGAGGTATTTGCTTCCCACAAGAAATACAGTTATTAACTTTTACGGACATCGGTCTGAGGCAAGAAAAAGTTTCCCCAACGGGGTACTTAGCTTTGTAGAAGACTTTGGTTCTGGATTCGGAATGAAAATCTCAGGAGACGGCCGACCGGCACTTGCGAACTGCTTTTGCTTTGGGCACTGCACGGCAAGAAAGACTGAAGCAAATGGCATCGGCTGCATCTTATATACCCCTGCCGCACTGACGTCAGGGAGGAGGCGACAGCAACCGACGCCGGACCAAGACTTTGGAACTCAGGCCGACTGGGGAACCGCCTGACGGCAGGATAACCCCAAGTGTAATGACTGCAGCAGTGTAACACGATGAACATCGAAAATTTTAGGAGTCGGCCGACCGGCACTTGCAAACTGCTTCTGCTTCAGGCACCGCACGGCAAGAAAGACTGATGTAATGGCATCAGCTGCATGCTTTATACCCCTGACTACCTGACGTCATGGAAAATGAGACAACAACCGACGCAGGACCCAAAACTTTGATAATCAGGCCGATTGAGGGCTACTGCAAGCAGATAACCCAAATGTGATGACTGCAACAGTGAAACACAAAGAACATCACCAAAGTGCCCTTTTCTGGATTTATCAAGTACAAATAAAACTTAACTTACTTGATTACTGTAACAGTAATATAAATGAATTTGTGAAACTCTTATTTTCTTTGTTAATGGTTCCAAATATACACTAAATAACAAAGGGCAAAGAGGATATCCCCTGCCTGGTTCCTCTGTTCAAACACAGCTTGTCTCACTAATTTTTGCCTCTGACCCATCTATATCCTCCATCAAATAATCCTCATCATAAGTAACTTGCCTGATCTCAGTTACAGTATATAGAAATATCCAGAAGGGTGTCATAGGGCTTCTTCACCACATCCTCTTCTAGCTTTCTTGTGCTTATTTTATGTTTTTCAGAAGTGCTTTAAATGAACACTATCCTTAATGGAGACCATTTTGTATAAATATGCTTCTTAGTGGAAATCACTTCATACAATAAAAGAATGTTATGTGATATGTATTCCTTATTTTATGATAACAAGCAAAATTCAGCCTCAAAGTTCTTTTTTTTTCTCTTTCTCTCTCTAGGAGTAACTAGGTCCCAACAGCATAATTCTATTATTTGGTAAACACATAATAAGACCATACCCCAAGTTACAGCTAGCATTCAGAGATGGTTTCCCAGAGTCAAATCTATGTCAGACTTGGAATTTGTTTTCATTAAATAACATTCCTGTTTAAAGCCTCTTGCAATGTAAGCTCCATCAGAAAAGGATGTGTACTGCATTTCAGTGCTGGAGAGACAAAAGTATTATTCATCGTTTGAATGTAAGATAATATTAGGGTTTGAATGTAAGATAATATTGTGGTTTTGAGAACTTGTTCTACATACTCTTTTAGGTGATGAGGAAATCTGTTAGATTTGTACAGTCAATTCTGAGAACTTAGTTAATGGTATCAACATATGTGAACCATTAGGAGACTTTGATGCTAATGACAAAATTTTACCTAAAAAATGTGAACACTTGAAACCATTCATATACAAAATAAAATTATGGTAAGCTTGACTTCACCTGGATTAGGGAAGAATTAAGATCCAAAGACTGGTTATGTTTAAGCAACAATAATGAAACATATTATGGTTATGCAGTCTTAGGTGAACAAGTAGGATTAACAGTCAAAATGAAATATAAATCAAATAATAGGAACAGCCTTACTAAATAATTGATAGTGGGACCAGGAACCTATCCTGGTGCCTGCAAACAAGCTCGATGGAATCTGTTCCTTTCATGCCCAGCGGGAAATCAAATCAATGAAAGCCTCCAAGAAAAATGACGCCTCAGAAGGCGAAGGTTGGACAGTCCACCCACCTTTCTGTTTCAGGATCTCTAGAATGCCTTTGAAGGAGATGTCATCAGGTGGGGATCAAGGGGATCCTTCTCCCTCATCAAAGTCAGTGTCTTCGGATAATGACTCCATTGGGGAGTCAATGTGCCTCCTTTTGCATGTCTTCTTCTGGGGGACTTCCTACATAGGGTGCTCAGGGGAAGTACTGGAATAAGAGGATCCCTGCTGGGCTGGGAGATCCTGGAGACTGCTCGGAAAGGGCTGACACAGGACAGAATAAGTAGGCTCAATACTCGGACCCAACAAGGGTACAAGGGTAGACTGCAGGACATGAGATGGCGGTTCTCTGCTGCTGGAGAAAACCCTTTCCACTACTAGGAAAGCCAGTGGACCTGGAGAGGCCCTCTCAGCTTCTCCCGGAACCAAAGCAATGAAGGGAAGGTGGCAAGGACTCACACTGGATCCGTGGCCTCCAGAGGGAATTTGACCTGAGCTGTTGGGGGCCGAAGCACCCAGGGGGAGGGACGGCTCTGACAAAGTCAGAGCCAATCCCACTCTCACGGACCCGGCACCTCCACCTTGGCACCAACATTTGCTCTACTCTGAAGGAATAGAAACAGGACTGATCAGGGCACTATCAGAGTCAAGGAAGGTGGCTTCTCCGGCACCAAAGCTGACACTCTTGGAAGTCCCAAAACCTGTAACTCCAAAGCCGAGGGTTGGATTGAAGGAGGAGTTCTGATGGTATGGGATGGAGCAGACACTACCCCCATCTGAATATGGGCCTTGAGGAACTTCCTCATCATCCTGTCCATGTCTGCCTCGGACCAGCTTCTACTGGACTGAAAAAAGCCAAAGAGGGAGGTCTAGAATGCTTTGACTTCAAAGAAGGGGACTTTCCAAACTGGCCTGTGTACTTGCTCCTGGCTCTCGGATCCAAAGCCCTAGCATCCGAAACTACAGCTGAAGAGGAAGGTTGTCACAGCATAATTACCTCAGTTGTATCCGAGGAAATTTGTGGATAAGATAAGGTGGAAGCTTTCTTCGGATCCAAGGAGATCGGATCTGAAATTTTCTTAGCATTGGTTTTCGACTCCAAGGGGATCTCTCGGTGAGGCAGTGAGAGAGCTCTTCTTGGCTTCTGGAAGAAGAGGACAAAGTCATAGAGGGGGGGGGGTCTGAGCCACAGAAGCTAACGAAGGAAGAAGGCAGAAGAACCTTTAATATAAGTTTATTGTGCCTATCTGCAAGGACATGCAGGTTAAAAGACACACAAAACTTCACAAGAAACTTTAAGGCAATCAGCACCTAAACAGATGCACTCCTTGTGGGCATCTTGGTTAGGTATTGTGTGCCCACAAGAAGTGCAACACTTGAAACCTAGACAGGGTTTGTCATATGTAATTCCAATAGAGAGTAGCCTGTCCCTAAAACACACCAAAAACAATTATGCACTCAGAACGGTTTAGAACAAAGATGAAGATCACTATCAAAGGCTATACATTTTTTTTTAAAAAGTTAAAGTTTAAAGCTGAAAGTTTAACATTAAAGAAGTACTATCTAATACCACTACCGAGAGTGGTCTATTGGTTATCCACAAACACACAACTACTTTTAAAGTCTTACTACCAAATAAAAGACAATGAGGCAGGAGTTGAGAAACGACCTAGCAGAAGGAAAACAAAATATTTTTTTGCGCTTAACTATCCAAACTGCTCAAGAGCACAGATCCGCTTCCAATCTCTGAAGCGTTAAACGAGGTCTGAGGTGCTGGGGTAGATGTAGTGCATTATGGGTAAGAGGGAGGAGCTTGAGAATTGGATTCAAGTCTGGAAAATGTGGCCAAGCCAGACTTGAGAATCTGATCCAAGACCCAATCTTGAGGAGGAATGAAGAGGACATCAGATTAAATAATTATGTTTCAGAAATTTGCATCTTGCCTTCTAAAACAGACATTACTAACACAGATAAATACAAAGTCATGCTTTTGGTAAAAATCATGGTTTTGGTAAACCGACTATCGTAGAGCCAATTAAAATAAAAGAAAGAGTTTTAGGTGTAGTACCAGAATACAATGATTTGTGGATCACCATAAAGATATTTTTTCCTTTGCCAAACATTTAGCTATTGCACTTAATAGCACTATGGAGTAAATTAGTTTGTTACTCAGAAGTATCTCTACAATGAATGCAGTCTGGATAACCAGTTTATTTAAAGAACTTTCTGATGAAGTTCTGAATGTACTAAAATAGAAAGCGCTAAAAATTTTCTTTTGTTTCCCTTGCACCGATTTCTTTAAGTTTTTAAGTTTGTTTTTCATTGTTCTTTGAGTTTTATAAAATAATTTATTTCACAACCCTTGAAACTCGCAGGCCACAGAGATTCCAACAAATTTATTCCTTGTTGTGAGCAATTTACTATTAATGATTTTAAGTTTAAGATGAAAGACGTGTGTAACTGCCTTACCAAGGGTGTTGTTTATGCTGCTGTGTGTGACTGTTGTTCAGCCTGTTATACAGCCAAAACTGAACGCTGTTTTAAAGACCATATATGGGAACATAACAATGATATTAAGCACAAAAATGAAAGCAATGCTTTAGCTAGACACACTAGTGCCTTTCCTCGACATATCTTTAAGTTTGTGGTTATAGAGGGTGCCAATGGATCTGTGTAGTGGTCCCTGGCATTTACTTTTAGAAAAACAAGAATTGTATTGGCAACTGCAACTAAATGCTGGTAGCTGGCCAGGGCTTAATGGTTTTACATCTATTTCTTGTTTATTAAAACTGAAGGCTTTAGAGAGTTAGTTTTATTTAAATGTTATTTAAACCTCATTAAAAAAAAAAGTATTTAAAGTTTTTTTTATCTGTCTTATTTGGTTGCTTTAAATATGTTTGGTCACTTTAAAATTTTCTGCTTTACCTAGAGCTTGGTAACCAGGTGATCATGTGATTTTTTTTTTTACTTTGAGACCTTTTACCTGCTGCTATTTAAATGGAGTTCAAACAATGTGGTTATCTGAAGATGTTTATATTAATAAACAAAAAGTGATAATCCACTGTTTTTGTACTGTTTTGCATTTTACCGCACCTTTACTGGCTGTTGTACCTGTTGGAGTCTCTGTGGCCTACGGTTTCTTATTTCACAACCTTTACTGATCATGTGGAACAAGCTACCTCTATTTTTCACCAGTCAGAACCTGTATACATTTTTAAGAAAAATGTGGATAACTGGGTAAGTACTATGAATACTATGGTTTATAATCCTGCATTTGTGGAGCCAGTGATCTAAGTTGGCCATTGGGCCTGAGCACTGTAACCAGACTTGAGTTACTGAGTGTTCCTCCAGAGATACTTCTATATGGGGTTATACAGAATCTTATTTTTAGCAAGAAGCTCTTTTTGACAGATACATACTGGAAGCAGCCTGTTCTATTTGAGCAAGTTGAAAAGTACAGTTTTGTACCTACCATAAATGTAGATGTCCGATAGGAATGCATCTGCAGTCCTTACAAATGGGTTGTCCTGTCTCCAGGCAGCAGCGCCGACCTTAGGGCTGCCTGAGACAGGCCAACCACATATCACGGTAATCATCTACCATTCTATGCGAGATATGATGCCAATTTTCCAAGAGCTTACTCTACATTTGTGGTCCAACACCTGGGGTGGGTGATTATAGTTTCTTATATTCCTTTTTAAATTACTGCTTGTATACACTGATTTTTAATTGCCCATTCTTATTTTACCAGATTGTGTCAGTCTTCCTCAGTTATCAAATGGCGCACACTTTCTGTACAGATCAGAATACCATTCAGTCTTCCTCATTTTGTTTTTGTATTCTGCTTTTGTCATCTGCATTGAAATAATTTGTTTTTATAGATATGGCTTTCATCATTTTGGCATGACCTGTCATAAAACATTAACATTCCCACATTTTAATATCAGTTAAATGTGCAAGACATTTTATGTTATGAAATATTTTAACAACTCTGAGATATCTGGTTACTAAATCACACCCACAGCAATGACATTATGGCAAAAATTATTGTTAAAAATAAAATGCTTTTACAACATTGTTATTAGAAATGAAATGCCTATACAATAGCAGTAAGACACTCCAGTGATGCGTGTAACACAACTGCTTCATGCATTCACTCGCCTCAGAAATGACAGTACTGCACTGTTACAAGCACCCTTCTGTGTTCTACTGTTTAATTACAGGACTTTACAACACTGTGAGATGCAGCCCTGACTACGGCCTATGTTCCATTAACAGTTGAGATACTGAACAGATGGTGTGGGGTCAATGATGGAGTACTGTTCACTCACCTCTCTCTCTGGGGAGAAGCACATCTTGTAGGCAGGCATCCCAGTCAGGATCTTTGATGGAAACAGAATGGGAGGCATCTGCTTATATACAAGGGGCAGGCTAGCTTGTGGGCTACTTCACCCAATGAAACTACTGATTCTCCTACATGACTCCCACTGCATTCCTATTCCCTGAGCACCAATGTAGTATCTGGCAATGGAACATGCTAAAGTTTGAAGAGAAAAAGTTGCATGGTTGACGCCCAAGCTGCAGGTAAAGAGCAGCAAGGGGTCTAATGCTTGGCAGGCACAGAAATTAAAAAGTAATGCATTTTATACAATCTGTTACCATTACTCTTTTTGTCAAGAAATACGACAAAATTCAGGAGAAGTTAAATTACCTTTAGGTGGTGATGTTTTGCTGACTGATTTGTAAAACGTCTTTGCAGGGGCACTAGCTGAAGCAGTCTGGAATAGCTTTTCTTCCATTTTGGCTTCTTTCACATACTTGCAAGACTTTCCTAGCAATACAATGCTGTTGAGGACTTTAAGTGTTATTAATCTGAAAAACAAAATGGCATCAGTTACAGCAAGCAATGATGCTAAGTAAATTCATTTGTCATTTTCTAACTATACATTGCAAAGCATTACTGAAATCAGCAATAGAATCTCCTTACTTACTCTCAGGAGAACTTAAGAGTAGTAGGCTATCACCCGCATCACTTAACTGGTTTCATAGTTCCCTCACTAACAGGTCCCAAGCAGTGAAATGGCAAGATGATTTCCTTCTTATATCCCTCAGAGTCCGACTACTATTGTTTAACTTATTTACCAATGACCTAAATACACCCGCCAAAGGGGCCACTACAGTACAATATCTTGACTCCACTGCAATATAACTGTTCATCCCCAATTCTCTTTTCTACCAAAATAAACCTTTAATATACTGTCCTCCAACAAGATCAATATAGAACTGGTACCCCATATCAAACTACTAGGTGTGATTACAGACAACCACCTGAAATTTGACTTCCATCTTCAGTAAGCCATAAAGAATACACACCAACACCTATGCTGCCTCTATAGAGGAAAACACTATCTAACCGACTCAGCTGGACAAAACATACACTTCTTTTCTTTTCCCCACCCTTTTATATGCCTCTCCTATTCCAACCATTCTCAACTGCACTGTTTCAGCCAAACTAGATCAATGCTACAATAAAGCAGCTAAATTCAGAACCAACCAATAATATAGATAACATCACTGCTTCTCTCTAAAACGAAACTGTCTTGAAATAAATTCTCCATAACACTAGCAGTTGATTCCAACCTTCAAATTACTGCACAACCCTGAAAAATTATTCTGTCTTTACTCCATCATTCAACTTTACACTTCTAAGAGACCTCTATGCTTCTCTGACAAATCATTACTCTCCATAACTAAACCTAACAACAATGAAGGCTACTCCCTGTATTCACACTGCACTGCTAACAGCTCAAATACCATCCCACTTCACTTACGAGCAGTGTGTAACCTGTAGATTTTAAATACCAGACACGTGATGGATAAATGGCTCTGCATCTGTACCACCCTTGGTTAAACTGATACTAAAACAGCTATATGAATGTGTCGCATAAGTCTCTGTTGCACAAAACTTTATCACAACTATACCATCCTCTTATTATCTCATATCCTTTATCTTTCTTGTGCCTCCTCCTCTACCTACTTTTTTGAGGCTGTTCTAACTCTATCTCTTCCTATGTCTTTTACAGTAAATGTTAAGTAAAACCTGACAATGTATGCACAGTACTGATGACACTGCACTGCACGTACCTCCCTGTAATAAAAAATGTGCTCAAATGCAACTAAGTAACCTACTTTTAAAAGAAACTGTTTGTACATGTAATTGATGTCAAGGATGTCTAAATAATGGAACTGTTGCTCATAAATGAAACTGACAGCAAATGATGAAACAATGTAAATGATGTCCACCATGTCTGTATAATGAAGCTTTTTTCCCCGGACCTCCACTAAAAAGTGCATTGCTCAGCTGGACTTTCTTTGTAAACAACTGCCAATAAATAAAAGTACTTACAGGCATATCAAGACAGCCAATAAATTCTGGAGTCTCATGTGCTTCCAGGGTTGGAAACAGTCACCTTTAGTTCAGGGTCCTTCCATTTAGTCTCAGCTTAGCTCCCAGGGTACTCACAGCAGCCACTGTAGATAATATCAAGCTGAAAGGAAGCAAAATGTTCCCATCCCTGGACGAATGCCTGCTAGATGCCCTTACAAGAGAGGGCTGCTGATTCTTGTGAGGGACTACTTACTGCAACTGTTGAAGTTTTTTTTTTTTTTTTTTTTTACAGCGAACACTGAAGAGTCTCAGATAAAGCTATCACAGGCACACAAGCACTAGTCTTCATTGAGAGCCAGACACACCATTCTGTTTAGCCAATCTTCCTAAAATACAACTATATCCTTCCTAGCCATGAACACCAGTCTACTGTCTTGTCCCACAGTGACAGCAGTGTTATACCTCTCACTTCCAGCTGACATTACTTTACTCTCCTCCTTAGGTCAATTTAAAACTAGACTCAATCAACATCTGGCACTAAACTGGCTATGTCATTGTATCAAGCCTGTCTAACGCTCTTCTAGATTGTGTAAAATCTATCAATCAGCTACTGTTTAATTTACCCCTGGCTTTCACTAGGGTTTAACTCTAACCTGTGGAACATGTTTATTATTGTTTGCTTATGTACGCTTTGTCAAAATCATAACTGTAACATGTTTTTAATGTATCTGTTTACCTGGAGCTTTTCTCCCCGGGCTTCTGCTGAAAATGGACATGCATCCAGTCGGACTACCCGGTCAACAAATGTAAAATAAAATAAAATAAAATTAAATAAATTCCTTAAGGTTCTGGAGCTCATGGCAGGCACTTTTTTTCTATATCTGTCTGCAAGATATCATATGAGGGTCTTACATGGCATTCTGGAGATTCCACGGACTCAGATCATAGACCTTATGTGTCTTCTGGACAAGATTTTCTCAAGTGTGCCACAGCCATTTAGACATGTGAGTTTACCAGGACAGTCCTTTTACTCTTCAGCCCCTAAGAATAACTGCCACCTTGGATTTATTTGCCCTGGCATGTGGAGGCACTACCTGGGGCAGATAGCCCAAGGGACATAATCACAAGAGATGAATTTCCACATAAATGTCCTGGAGTGGATGTCAGTCGTCTTTATTATAGGCTTTACAGAACTTCCTTCTTCAGGGTGTGATATCTATTCTGACAATATGGCAGTGGGTTGTAGAAGTTAACAAGCAAGAGGGGAACTTGTTCTTAATCCCTTTTTCTGGAGGCCATGGGAATAGTCATATGATGTGTATTGTTCTTAGCTTCAATACATATCTCTGGCCAGGCCAGCTTGCTTGCACACAAGACATGCACAAACAGCTATATTTCTACTTAAAACATACCAGAGAATGCATGAAAAATGATCAGTTATTTGGCTCCTTTGCCACTAATGGACTGGGACAGAAATTAACCAAGGTCATCCTGTCTAGATGGGGTATCAGACTGTATATATATATTTTTTTTGCTACTCAAGTATAACAAAATGTTATAAAGCAAACCCCAGGAACATTTGGCAATGATGGCCACCTCCTTAGCATTTTTAAGGAAAGCAATGGTCAATGACATTTCTGTTGCAGCATCTTAGACTTCTCTGCATATTTTTGCATGATGTTATAAAGTGGAAAAGATCTCAAGGTCCAGGTCAACCTTCAGATTTACCATGATAAAGTGCATTCTGTCTTGATGTTGGCTAAGAAGACAAGCTAGCTACTCTGCCTTCTTGTTAAAGTGAATGGATTGGATTGTGTAAGGTGCAAAATTTATGTAATTCGCATAACAGATCTTCCAGATCCATGTCAGTCCACTTTAACATACATTCCTTCCTTACCACATTCTTTGTAAATGGTCACAGTCAAGGATTTAATGAAGACAAACTCAAACTGGACAAACTAGGAGATGCAGTGCACTGGGGAACAATAGTTGCAATTTGGGCATGGGGAAGTCTATTAGATGCCAAGTGACTTGTCCCTGACAGCAGTCAGTCCTATTGTTGAAGTGGGCTGACACAGATCATGAAGCTATATTGTTATGCTACGTAGATAACTGTTTCTCAAACAGCGAGGCGAAGGATCCTTGTTTATGGACAACATGTTCAAAATGCATCATGGTCAACCCTAAAAAGCAGTATATTTCTAGAATACGACTGCATGATGAGTTGTGTACTCTCTCCCTCCCCTGCAAAAAATAGCCAAATTCATGAATTCAAAGGTCAATAAAAGAAAACAATTTAGACCTATGATAATGAACACATTGTCAAATAAACTGGGGGAAACAACAAAAAATCGTAAGCCAATAATGCACACAGTGAATTTTAACACAACCATAAACAAAAGGTCATTTTTGGGAGAAGCATTTTGCCCTGTCCCTTCCCATGCCTCTACATCTCTAAATATAGGAACTCTGAAATCGTGTGACCTTGGATTAAAAAGAAACTTCCTACCCCCCCCCCCAAAAAAAAATTCTGTGACTTCCCTGATCCTTTGCCTAAACTAAACTAAAACTAAAATGAGTCAATTAAACTTAATCCAGAATTCCTTTTTCAACATAACATGCTTAGGTACCTCCTAAAACTCATCACAGGAGTATGGCAGAAAGTGCATGGACTGGAGACATAAGTGCAACATTGGTAAAAAAAGAAGTTATGTACTCACCATAACGTTCCATCTGAGTAATTCTACTTCATTTGTCTTCAACCTGTGGGATACCAGATCCATATCAGATCCGAGCCGGCAATCTTACTAGCATCTGCTCCGAGGTCCAAGCTCCTCCCCTTACCCATAACACACCTCTACTACCTTCCAACCCCCAGATCGAGTTTGCTGATCCTTATACTGATAACCTGACCTGAAAAAAATACTTATGACCTATAACTGCAGCCCACAGGCTGTTCACATGACAAGGTCCGGGGGAAGGAGGGAGGGAAGGTTGAAGACAAATGACGTAGAGCTACTCAGATGGAACGTTATGGAGAGTACATAACTTCTTTATCTGAAGTAGTTTACTTAATTTGGTCTTCAACCTGTGGGACAGAGTCCCCAGCTACTACACTCCTGGGTGGCCCTCATGGAAGGATATTCTGGAGCACCACAGAACCAAAGGATGCTCTCCTTCTGGAAGTCAAATCCAATTTGTAATGAGAAATAAATGTATGAGATGAGGACCAAGTAGCTGTAGAACAAATATCATCCAAAGAGACTTTAGACCAAAAGGTCACAGATGTAGCCATGTACCTAGTGGAATGAGCTTTCATCTGACCCGGAGGAGACATGCCGCTGTCCTTATAGACCTGAAGGATGAATGAAGAAATCCACCTAGCAATAATGACTTTGGAGATAGGTTTACCCAAAAAGGGTTTATAGGATGATACAAACAATTGATCGGATTTAAGGAAATTTTTTGTCATGTGTAAATAGAATCGTAACTGTCTAAGAACATCCAGCAAGTGGAGTTTGTATTCCATCTTGTTAGCAAAATTAGGAAAGAAAACTGGTAAACTGATGGTTTGATTGATATTAACTGGTGATGCCACCTTGGGAAGAAAGGATGGATTGGTCCGAAGGGAAACCCTATCTTTGTGGAAAATCATATAAGGAACTTTGACGGACAAGGCCTGCAGTTCTGAAACCCTTTTTGCAGAGGTAATAGCCACCAGAAATGCTGTTTTCCAACATAAGAATTTTAGATCTGTGGTTGCAGCGGGTTCAAAAGGAGGAGCGACCAGAGCTTGAAGAACCATAGCAACGTCCCATGGGGGAAAAGGATCCTTGACAGGGGCGCGTAGCAGAAGAGTCTCTTTGATAAAGGCTTTACACGGTCTGGAGGAGGCTAGAGAGGCAGAATTCTCACCCACAAGAAAATGAGAAATGGCAGCCAATTGAACCTTGACAGTAGAAGACTCTCTCTGTGTTGAAAGATATCAGCTAGAAAATCATGAATGGCAGAAATAGAAGCTGTGAAGTGGTCTAAACTCCTTTGAGAGGCCCAAAAAGAAAAAAATGTTTCCATTTACTGTGATAAACCTTCCTGGTAGAAGACTTACGAGCAGCCACCAAAATAGAACTAACTGAAGAGGATATTCCAGGAGTCCTAGTGATCATGGGAACTTGAGCAGCCAAGTTGTGATCTTCAAATTGTCCAGGTTCGGATGAGGAACCCCCCTGAATGGGATCCAAGATCCACAGCGGAGCCAGAAGGTGAGACCAAAGGAAGGGAAACCATACCTGGCGAGGCCGAAACGGGGCAATGAGGATCATTTTGCTCTCCAATCGATGAGCTCTCTGAAGAAATCTTGGAATAAGAGGTAATGGAGGGTAAGCATACAGAAGACCAGGAGGCCAAGCATGGACTAGAGCATCTCTGTGGGGCTCTCTCGGCAGGGGGTTCAGAGCGAAGAACTTGCTGCACTTCGCGTTGGAAGGAGATGCGAAGAGATCACAGCAAGGCTGATCCCACTCCAGAAAGATCAGCTCCGCTACTGAAAGATTCAGAGACCACTCGTAAGGCATCAGAATAGTCTGACATAACCTGTCCACTAGAATGTTGGACCGTCCCGGAATGTGCATTGCAAGGAGAAAACGACCGGTGGAGATCACCCATTCCCACACTCTCATGGCCTCATGACAAAGGGGGTAAGATCTGGTCCCTCCCTGTTTGTTGGTATACCAGACCACTGACATGTTGTCTGACTGAATTGCAATGGTTCCCAGAGGAAGAAAGGCATGAAGGGCCTGCAACGTTGAAAGGACTGCCCTCATCTCTAGAAAGTTTATGTGCAAGCTGGTCTCTAGAGGGGACCACATGCCTTGGACTGTCCTGCCCGAACAATGCCCCCCTCACCCCAGTTGGGAGGCATCCATGGTCACTGTGGCTTGGGCAGGGGCTGGAACAAAGGGTTGTCCCCCCCAAAATATCCGGAGAACACATCTACCATATGAGGGACGACCGACAGACTCAACTGAGTTGTACTGGATATGACAATGGAAGTTCCAACAGGGACCATTGTACAGCTAGTGCTAACTGTAGAATTCTCATGTGTAACCAGGCAGACGGGAAAAGCGTTACGGTCGCCGCTATTGAACCTAAGGCCCTCAACACTGATTCTGCCGATGGAAGATGAGAATGGTAGATCACAGAGACATGCATCCTCAGGTTTTGCACTCTCTTCAAGGTCAGGAAGATTTTGCACTGTAATGTATCTATCCTTGCCCCAATGTAGTCTATCACCTGGACAGGATTTAGAAGTGATTTGCATGCACTGACTGTGATCCCCAAATGCAGGGCAAGGATTAGGAAATAATCCCTGGTTTGAGAGAGTAGATGCCTGATGGGAGCAGTGAGGAGACAATCGTCCAGGTACGGACAGACCTGAATCCCCTGAAGCCTCAGGTGAGCCGCTACCACCGCCATCACTTTGGTGAACACCCTGGGAGCTGTGGTGAGAATTAAGGGTAGGGCTCAAAATTGGTAATGACTGACTCCTAGCTGGAAGTGGAGGAACCTCCAGTAGCTTCTGTGCATCTTTATGTGATAGTAAGCATCCTGGAGTTCTAATGAGCACATCCAGTCGCACTCTTGCAGGTACGGCATGATGGACTGTAGTGTGACCATCCAGAATTTTACTTTGGCAACTGGCAGGTTCAGGGTAGATAGGTCCAGAATGGGCCTTAAGTCCCCAGTTTTCTTTGGCATCAAAAAGAACCTGGAGTAGAAGCCCGATCCGTACTGATCTGGGGGGACAGTTTTGATGGCTCATTTTCCTAGCAGTTTAGAAATTTCCTGTGCTGCTGCCTCCCGTGGGTGATATGTCCAGGAGGTGTTTGGGAGATTTGGGAGGACCCACAAAGAGGCTAGAGTAACCTCTGGGTATGATCTGAAGCACCCAACGGTCTGATGTTATGGACTCCCATGCCGCCAGGTGCAAGGACAATTGTCCCCCGACTGCCTCCAGAGTAGAGCAGTTGGGCCACCCCTCAGGGTTGCTGTCATGGACACGCCGGACCCAGCCACTCCTTCAGTGACATGTGAAAGGAGTCGCACTGGACATATTGGAGACTGCTTTCAAAGTGGCCATCCTTGGAGAGAACGAGTCCCTGTCCTCCTGCGACATGGATTTACAGGGAAACTCCGCCAGCTCCTTGACCAGGTCACGCTGGAGTCTCGTGAAGTGGGCCAGTTAGTTCAGCGCCCTAATAGAAAAGGTAGCCGAGGTGTAAACCCGCTTCCCTAAGCGGTCCATCATCTGTGACTCTCGTTAAGGAGGATGAACCTAGGAACTCTCCTGGGGTAGTTCCTTCATTGTGGCTGCTGCTACCACCACAGTGTCTATGGGGGAGCCCTTGTTCCATGCTGGCCTATCCGAAGGTGGACGTAAGATCTTGTCAGGCCTTTTGGGAAATGGTTTCACTGTGTCCAGCTCCTTCCAGGCCCGTGAGGTGACCAGGTCCACCAAAGTATCTGCCGGATGGGACACCCAGGAAGTAGATGGACTCATACCGAAAGCCTCCAGGAACACTGACTCATCAGAAGAAGGTTTGGGGGCAGACCAACCTCCCTGCTGGCGAAGGATTTCCATGATGTCTCCAAAGGAGACATCCTCAGGAGGTGACCTGGGGGAACCTTCCCCGTCATCTAAATCCATATTCTCGGTGAGGGACTCATGGGAGTCACCAAGTGCCTCCTCTTACACGTATGCTCGTGAGGCACATCTCCAGTGGGGCTCTCCAGGGAAAGGGGGGACTCACAAGCCACTTGTTCCTCAGGGGGAACCATCTGGGGCTCCTCGAGCATAGGCTGTCCCTCTGGTAAAATGATAGGATTCATAGCAAGAGTCAAGGGGGTCAGGGTGGAGTCCAAGGGGATAGTCAGAGGTCTCAATCCAGTGGACAGAACACTTTCTACCACGTCGAACGCCGAGGGATAACGAACCTCCTGTGGAACCAATAAAGAAGCCGGTCTCCCCTTGTCCGACGAGAGAATCGGAGCTGGGCCCGAAATAGATGGAGCTCCGACGGAGAGAACTTGGCCTGACAAAGGCGGAGCCGATGAAAAAAGTTCCACTCCCTCGGATCCGACACTCAAGCTGTGGCTACGACAGCGGCTCAGATCTGACATGCTCCAGATAGCTGTCGGTATCGAGGAAGCAGGTACCGTCGGCGCCAACCCCCTGACTAAAGTCATCCTTGGATCAGAGTACTCTAAACCCAGACAGTTGGGAGAAGGAGAAATCGATGTAAAAAAAGGAAGTGAGCTCCCCCCTCCTGAGGGAGAGGGGGCTGGCAACATCCCCATCTGGATCTGAGTACGAATGAACCTCATCATTTTATACATGTCGACTTCCGATAAGGACCACGTGGACCTCGATGAGGCCACGGACTCTGGCACTGAGGCCCTAGATGTAGAGCATGTCTCCTCCGGCTCCAGGGAAAACCTCGGAGATTGGAGCCAAGGGGAGTCACGGATCCTATGTGTCTTAACAGGTGAAGGGAGGTTCGGGGACCTCTTACGTTTTTCCGTCCTAGATTTTGGCTCTCTCTCCTTCTCTCTGCATCTTTTCCGCTCAGCTTCCACAGGCTTTGAAACGGGATGTTGAGTCCCAGCCTGGGAGGGAGGAGAAGCAAGGGCAAGAAAAGGAGGAGAGGCGGCCACAGCAGCTAATGTGACCGAAGGCGAGGATGAGGCAACTGCCTCAGAAGTGGGAAGAAGGCCTTTCAGGGCCAACTTAGCCTTCCTGTTCTTGACTGCACACGGGTTAAAACCCACGCATATAGAACAGTTTGTATTGAGATGGGCCACGCCCAAGCACATTACAAAAACAGTGTGGCAATCTGCTGGGGACAAATTATGGCCATATTCAGTGCACCTTTTAAACACCGGCTTATCAGCCATTTATACAATAGGGAAAACAAGTAGATAGAAGAAAAAAAAACACTATTTTCCCCACTGGAAACCACACACACACACACACACACACACACACACACACACACACACACACACACACACACACACACACACACACACACTGCGGGGGGAGGGGAAGCAAGTTAGTAGAGAAAAAAGGCTTTCTAAAGGCTTTATTACCCACTTACTACTTGGAGCTCTGGAGATCATGATGCTTCAGCTAGCCACGGCAAACAAGATCTGGGGGTTGGAATGTAGTGGAGGTGTATTATGGGTAAGGGGAGGAACTTGGAGCTCGGAGCAGATGCTAGTAAGATTGCAGGCTCGTATCCGCTACTTATCTGGTATCCCACAGGTTGAAGACCAAATGAAGTAAACTACTTCAGATGTGCATTATTGTAAATAACCACCAGAAGTGTTAAATTATTTCAGCAGTAAACTATAAACAATCAACAAGGAAAATTAATAAGGCCAAATGAAAAACAAGTCACAATACAGCATAAGATATGGAGTATATTCTGATAAAATACATCCAAATACTTCAAAAGGCATGGGGAGTTTGAAAAAAGTGCATTTTGTACCAGTGTTCTGCCATTATGTAAACATGTAAGCACATAGCATGTAGCTGTGCAAAGTAAACTAGTTGAGGTTATAAATAAGTTGATACACATACATTTTCAGTATTTCTCCTGCAAAAGGTTTAAAGGAAACCACCACCCAGAAACTGAAGGAAGCTTACATTTCCTTTTAAAAATTCCTTATATATAAAAAAAAAAAACCCATCAGCTGGTCACTCAAGAATTAAAAAGCGGTGCATTAATGTGCAGGGATTGTCCACTGAAATACTAGAGTATCTACTTATGGCACTACTTTTATATATCACTGACAAAAAATATCAACTACCACATTTTTTTCACTGTATAAGTTGTTTCTTTAGAATTTTACTGATGAGCTAAGCTATGAAACCTACCAAGCATTCTAAAGTCATCCAGCCACACATCACATAATGAGAGAGAGTTAATTCACTTTGGTTAACAGTAAACAATAAATATCTATTTAATCTGCACAAGGCAGGAATGGTGACAAATTACTATACCACATTAAGAGATGTGACACTGGGATTTTGGAGTGCTGGAAACAGATTTTTATAGCTGATCAGTACAACACAAAAGAAGAAGCAGCATGTACAAATGAGGTTCTAAGATGGCTGTGGCACATTAAGCTGTGCCAGAAGCCTGCTCCACCACAACAATATTAGCAAAATGCAAAACATGATAAACGATTATGCTGTCTTTATGTAAACAATTCATTATAATAACATATTACCTCCTATCAAGACTGTGAGCAGAACAGAAATTCAATGATGCTCATGGATCACTTCTTTTAATAAAGTGGGTAAGATCAGCTGGAGAGAAATATAGAAGGAAAGAAGATTATGACCAAAAGAAATATGCACCTGCTCATAAGAAATCATACTTTGCAAGATGGCTGACTTAACTGCTAAGGAGTAAAATCAGAAATCTTTACACAAGTGACCATGTATAAAGCTAAGGCAGTCATATCAAGAAAAGAAGAGTGGGCTGATATGGCACAGAATCCCTCAATATCACCCACTTTTCTCCAGTGACTAACAAACAGAAAAAGAAACAAGCTGGTATGGATAATTAGGACGATATGTAGAAGGAATAGCAGAGGATGAGGTTCCCTTAGCTGGTACCTATCTGAACAAAAGCATGTCTCTTAGGCTGTATGGTTGCCAGACCTGAGTCCACTGCACTGCCAGAGGAGGGGTGACTAATGAATATATCAGTGCTTGTGTATTAACTAAGTAAACAGTGGATTCCAGTCTTTGAAAAGCTCTCAATGCTCAGCACTGCAGTGAATACAATGAACACTAAAAACAATGGGTGGAATATTCATGTGGAGAGGGCTGAAGAACAGAAATTCTAAAGTGGAAGACCAAGCTAACAACAGTGATGTAAACATAAATAAGCTACAACTTTCACTGGAGGCCCTGACAATGACAGCAACTAACCTGGAAGTCTGTGACAGATGGAAGAATACTCTGATGTGGAGGACACCAGAAGACATTGCTCAAGATCATCTGAAACACTCAGTAAAAGAAATGTAAAAGAAATGTTAACTGCAGCCACAACTCCAGGTTTTCAAAATGTCAGCTACACAATTGAGACAGCCCCCCAGAAATCCATTAAAATGCTTCCTTCAAGTAGCAAATCTCCAACGCCTAACTATGTTAGACCCCTCTGACAGGCAACCACGGCTCATAACCTGAATGCTATTAAACCTAAAAAAGAACACGCAATAGAGAAACACAAGCATCAATATACTGGCTAAACTCAAGGGAAATTAGAACAGAACAGCAGAAAATACTTCCTCTTTTACAGGAAGAAACATTAAGTTCCGCATGACATACAAATACTCTAATCTTTACTGTAAGGGGTGTGTGTCATGTGGACAAAAGTAGTTTCTGCAAATGCAAAAAGAATGAGTGCTGTTTGCTTTTTTCTCCACTGTGGTACGACCCTGGAATTGGTACATACAAGTCCTGGCAGTGTGGGGCTTGCCTTACTGCAAAAAGATATAATGTTTGCCAAAGGTAGTTAGACCTTAAATCATGTTTAGGTGGCAGAAGCCCTGAATAGATGTTCTGGCATTGTCTGAGTATTAAATAAACCTTAGAGGGACAACACCAAGGAGTGATGCAGAGTTGTATCTTTTCACTTGAGGTCAGTTAAGTTAGTATTACATTGAAAGTTAAACATTTGAAGTTTTAAATTATATGCTGTTACTAACAAATTTGCAAGCACAAAAATATTACTGTTTATTTTCAGTTGAGCAAATGGTACGAGATAATTCAGGAGTAATGGTACGAACAAAACTCAGACTCTGATGGAAGTGAAGGAAATGTGCGTGTGTGTGGGTTTTTGTGTGGTAGTGAGTTAAATGATAAAATGTGAACCTTTGACTTAAATGCTGGAGCAAAATGCTATTCACCTGCCCTCTAATCTTACAGAACTACAGCATTTTATTTATTTGGCTATGTTATACTATATGTAGCGTTGTCGCCTCACAATAAGAAGTTGTTCTGTTCGATTCTCAGCTAGAGCGTCTTCTGTGCGGAGACATGCATGAATGGGCATACCTTCGTTGAAGGTTGTGCATCAGGGCCGGCAACTCGGCAATGTAAAAACTGACTGCCAATCATTAGCAGGCCGGAGTTCCGCTGTGGCGACCCCTAACCGGGAAAAGCCGAAAGACACAACAACATACCATATATGAATATAGCAAGAAGCTTGACATAAGCATTGCTTTTTTTTCCCTGTTCTCCTATAGCATTTACACCTGCATACTCAGTGTGATGATTCTTGTTTCACTCTGGGTAGGACTGAAGCCCAAGAAGGCTTTTTTATTTATTTATTTTTTTCATTTGTTTTCTTATTTTGTTAAAACTTATTTTACAAACAAGACATGAATAGGGAGGCTACATGACAATCACAGCTGGTGCAAGAGGCTGTTAATAATGCTAGTGCAATAAATGTGGGAAATATCTGGTTTACTATTTGGATGCTCAGAAAACTCAAGAAAGAAACCTCAAGACATGACTGTTTTACGTACTGACTACAGAAGGTACTAAGTTGGTCTGGTGTTCTGTGCTGCTGTTCCTAAGTTTTTTTTTTCTGCTAGCAGATATTTCATAAGCAAACTGCCTTGCTTTTTAATTGTCATTGATGCGGTTATAAATATTTTGCATAGTTTACGGATGTTGCTTTGACTGGCAACAATTTGAGAATGACATACAAATGTAAGATATAATTGTAAGATGCAATGTTGGAAAATGTGTTGCAGAAGTGGTTTAATGGGAATGGAATGTTTGTAGGTTGCAGGGCAGGTGGGTGATGCTGTGAATACTTGTCAAGTTCTTGTAAAGCAACCTTTATGTACTGCAAATAATGTCTGTATACTGTAAGGATATTAGCAGTACAGTCAGTGCTACAGTTAGTTGTAAAGGGGGAAGTGTGGTGGTCATTTCATACTCCAGTTTTAGCTTACATTAACGGTTATGTAGCTTTATTATTAGGGACAAAACTTTGAAAACTGAAGACATCCTAAATGTTTCAGTATTACTTGAGCCTGCTAGTTGATGCAGGAGTAGGATTTGTACTGAGGATGGGAGGCAACACGTTTTGTTTCAATTAGAGGTGAAACCACAAAAAAAGAAGTTATGTACTTAGCATAACATTCCATCTGTGTTGTCCTTTTTCATTCTTCCTCGACCTGTGGGTTTTGGATCCAACCTCGGGTCCACCTCAGCCCCTTTCAAATGCTTAGGCTCTGAAACCCGAGCTCCTCCCCTACCCATAACGCCTTATTCCCCCACCAAATTACCTCAGATCGAGTTTGTTGGTACCATGTTTACAAATTATACCATAATATATGCAATGCACATAAAGTCTGAAATTTTAATTGTAGAGAAAGAACAGGAGCTCAACAAGGAACAGAGGTTCCTATAAGCATACCTGTCAGGTCATTCCCTAGAAGGACAGAGGGAAGGAGGGAGGAAAGGTCAAAGAAGAATGAAAAAGGACAACACAGTTGGAACATTGTGGTAAGTACATAACTTCTTTATCTGATTATGTCATTTTCATTCTTCCTTGACCTGTGGGACAGTCCCCAGCTACAATAACCCAGGGTGGCCTTCATGGAAGGATATTCCAGACCACTGCAGAACCAAAAGCAGCTCTATTTCTAGGCATAATGTCCAGTTTGTACTGGGAAATGAAGGTGTAAGAATCTGACCAGGAGGCAGCCGAATAAATAGCTCAAAAGGCTTGAGATGTATGCCATTGGTCTAGTAGAATGAACCTTGATTTGCTGAGGTAAGGAAACACCTTTGGAGTCATACACAAATTAAATACAGTACCTTAACCATTGAGCTAAGATGGCCTTGTCAAATAGTTTATCTTTTTTGACATCCGAAAAAGATATAAAAAGCTTGTCCGATTTTCTGGAAGATTTAGTTCTGTTTAGAAAAAAACACAACTGTCTATGAACATCCAACAGATGAAGAGTATATTCCCCTTTGTTTTGGAAATTGGGAAAAAAAGACTGGTAAGTTGATAGATCGGTTTATATTCTTTTCAGCTGCAACTTCGGGTAGAAAAGATGGATTAGTACGCAATGTTACTCTGTCCTTATGAAAAATTAAAACAGCAGTATTTGGAGGACAGAAGGAAAGTACCTCAAAGAAAAGCCTTACACAACTTAGATGAGGCTAAAGATGATGAATTTTCTCTGATACAATAATATGAAATGGCTTCCAATTGTACTTTTACAGTGAAATGACTAGCGCTCTCATAAAAAATAAGAGCAAGGAAATCTAGCACTGCTGGAATAGGAGCAGTGAAAGGTTCTAATTGCTGCTGTTGAACCCAAACAGAAAATCTTTTAAATTTGCTGTTGTAGATTCTCCTAGTTGAAGATTTGTGGGAGGAGATCACAATGTTTTGGAATGGGGATGAAAGCTAGGCAAATCTAGACATCATCAAAATTGGAGAAACCATGTGGTTAGTTTCAGGCCTGGGATACTGGGTAAATTTGCCAAGATAGATGGGACAGCAGATCTGGATGTGGTTTGAGCGTTCATGGAGGGCAAATCAGATGACACCGAAGGAAGGTAAACTAGATTTGCCAAGGCCAAAAGGGGGCAATGAGAATCACTTTGCTCTTCAATCTGGAAGCTTTCTGAAGAAATTTGAGGATCAAGGGCAGAGACGGAAAGGCATAAAGTAATACAGGAGATCAAGTATGGACCATAACATCACTGGGTGACTGTCCCTGAGGAAGAGGAATCAAGGTGAAGAACCTGCTGCACTTGTTGTGGGGAGATGTGAAAAGATCACAAGGTTGACCCTGATTTAGAGACCAGTTGTGAGGCATCAATAAGACACTACTGAGCCTGTCCGCTAGAATGTTGCACTGCCCTGGAATGCATGTTGCAATCAGAAAGCGTTTGGTAGAGATCACCCTCTGTCACACTCTCACTGCTTCTCGACACAGGGATTAGGATCTGGTTCCTCCTTGTTTGTTGACGTACCATACTACTGACATATTGTCTGTTTGTATTGCAATAGTCCCTGCAGGGAGAAAGCTGTGAAATCCCTGCAATGCTAAAAGGACTGCTCTCATCTTCAGGACATTGATATGCAGGTTGTTCTCCTGTGACATCCATGTGACTTGGACCGCCCAATCCAGGAAATGGCCCCACACCCCACCTGGGAGGTATCCGTGGTCAACATGGTGTTTGGGGGGGAAGAACTAAGGGGCATCCTTGAAGAACATCCGAGAACTGAAGCCACCAGAGGACAGAATCTTTGCACACTCATGACAGTTTGACTGGGTAGCTGAGGGAGTGTTGATGCAATGACCACTGAACTGTTAAGGTCCATTGCAGAATTCTTATGTGTAGACGAGCTGCTGGTAACAGAGTTATGGTGGCAACCATGGAGCCCAGTGCCCCGAGTATTACTTTTGCTGGAGGAACCAGGATTGCCAAATCTATCCGATATGTAGTCTTAGGTTCGAAATCCTGTCCAGAGTAAGGAAGGCCAAGGGTCTTATCCAAATGAGCCCCTACGTGGTCTATGTTCTGAACTGGCTGTAGCTGTGACTTG
This sequence comes from Protopterus annectens, assembly GCF_019279795.1. NCBI lineage: Eukaryota > Metazoa > Chordata > Ceratodontiformes > Protopteridae > Protopterus > Protopterus annectens. The sequence continues at coordinate 360,822,773 of NC_056729.1, read as the reverse complement.
TTGAGAACTGTATAAAACCACCCATTGGAAGTTAACACTTTTGAAGGAAGAACTTATATGGCAGCTTAGATTAAATGGCACTTTGCCCCCTGGTCTAAATGGATACATGTCTGTGAAACCCGTACTTAAAGAAAAGGCTGCTATCATCACAAAAAATGTTTCTCATTTAGAATGGGTTGTTTTATATACAATTATAATGGTTTTAGAGTGGCTCTTTAAATCTACTAATTATTTTACTAAGTTAATTGGTTAAAAAGAAATGAGTATTGATATAAAATGAGGGCAAGTAATACTGTTTTTTAATCTGAAGAAGTCTCTTGTTCGAGACAAAAGTGCCTATCCTGGTCATTGTTTTATTACAATAAATTATTGGTGTTGTTCTATCGTTTGCGGAATACATTTTTTCTTGGTGGTAACGATTGTACGTTGAAGTATTGTGATTCTGATGACTCTGAAGGAGGCATCCTCAGGTGGAGATCTGGGGGACTCTTCCCCTTCCTCAAAATCAGTGTCTTCTGTTACGGATACCTCTGGGAAATCCAGGTGCCTCCTTTTGGACCTTCTCTTCTAGGTAATCTCCACAGTGAGGTGTTCTGGGGAGACATAGGAAAAGATTTTGGGTTCCAAATTTGGAAGTACTTGCAGGATTTGATGGGCTGGCTGTCCTAAGGGGGGCAGTGCTGAGGTTTCAGAAATGGTCTCCAAGCTGCAAGAAGTGATAGAGAAGAGGATCTGATTGAGTATCTCTGATGACCAAAACCACCTGGGCCACCTTTGAAAACAGACTGGGCCAGAGATGCCAGAGAGACAACCCTCAGTTCAGGAGACCAGAGCTTCAGGATCCAAAAGCCCAAGGCCCCAAACCTTGAGAACAGAGGGGGAATACTGATGCCTGTTGAAGAAGACGCTCTGAAATGTCATGTGGGATCTCATTCGAGGTCAACCCTTGAGCCAAACATAGGAAGGCTTCTAGAGAGTGGGAGACTGCCAGCCGCCAGAGCTGAAAAAGATTAGACCCATTAGCTCCATCACCTCATGCATTGCATGGCGACCAGAGGGTCAAGCAGTAGGCTGGCTCTGGAGGAGAAGCCAAGTCTGCAAAGACTGTCTGCAAGTGACTGTCCAGTAGATGGACTGGGTAGATAAGATCCCTATCTGGATTCTGTGTCTGAGCCTCATCAATCTGTCTCTGCATCAACCTGGAAAAAAAAAAAGATTAAAAAATGATGACTGACCTGGATGTGGGAAGGTGGGGATGAACTGAGCTAAGAGACTTTGGGAGAGGGGGTGTGGTAGCTGGAGCAGGAGGCAGGCGGAAAGGCAAGTGAGCTCGAGGCCAGGAGAGAGACAAATTAGAGGGATCCAAGTCCAAGGGGGATCATCCGACGCCTTAAGAGCCTCCAGGGGCCTTGGCTGGAAAGAAGGGGAAGCAGACTCCAGGAACATCTTCATTTCCTCCATTCTCTTCTTCTCGAAGGAGAGGTTTGGAGGAGAGTTCAGCCCCTGGCAAAGAAGCTGCAGGAAATGGGGCTGAGGAGGTAAAAGGTTCTTTTTAAAATGAGTTTATTTCTCCTGTCAGCCAGTTTCCTCTGGTAAAACCTTCACACCAAGAGCAGAGGGAAAAGGCATACCACATATGTGGGTATCTGAGTCCAAAGGAAGTGCTTTTAAAGGAAGTGGCTTAAACCTAAAAAACAAAAAAAAAGAAGGGAGAAAAAGGAAGAAAAAAGAGAAAAAAAAGAAAGAAAAGGAAAACAAAGAGAAAGAGGAACCGACACAAGAACCCACTCTGGACACTAAACTACTAAACTATATCTTTTTTATATTTTATTTTTTATATTTTAGGAGTAGAAAAAGGGTGAGTAGAAGAAGTTAACTGAAAAGAGTAAATGCACAACAAGTCATCTTAGTCAAAATACTTCAAGGAAACAGGGTCACTGTATCAAATACTTCCTAAGTGCAGCAAGATGAGGGTAGAGGAGGATGGGGGGAGGAGCTTGAGAAATTAGGGAAAGGGGAGGAAATTAGCTTTGCTTTGAGAGAGGGAAAGCAGCCAGGTCGTAGCCCAGTAGATCCAAAATCCAAAAGAATCCAGGAATGAAATGACATCAGATAATTAAAATGAATATAGAAGAAATGGATAACTATGAAATCAGTGATATGGCTAGATGAGAAGACATGGAGTTGAGGATGTTGAGAGATAAGAATATCCAGATAGTATTGGAATATCTTCAGAAATACATTAGACTTAAAAAATATAATACCCTTTGCATGTATATTCAAATTTTTTTTTATTTGATACACTGATTTCAATTTAATTCAATTTTACACAGCCCTAGATTCTGATTATTTGCAGTAGGCAACTGTGACAATAGTAGATGGGTACCAATTACATTCAGAAGGATGCTCAAAGGGATGAGTTAGAAAGGTGGAAGTAGATAGGGTGGAAGGTTTGCAATGGCTGAATACATCTCCGCACAACACAGAACCTGTTCTTGTGCCATAAATCTATGCTCTATGTGACTGAAAAATATCTATTTATTTCTGAATTGTAAGTCAAAGCTTAGACAACTGTTTAAGTATAAGTGCCTTTGTGGTAGGAGAATGGAACATGAGACTCGATCCATTCTTAGACAGACTAAATGTGGCCCATAACTGACTACTTCCTGATATTCCGCATGCAACTGTGGTAAAGGCATGGAATACTAAAGAATGACTTCAAATGATGCTGTTACAGGACTATGTTTAAACGAGTGTCTCATGAAAGAGTGAACACTCATATCAGCGAACCTCTAAATAGCGAGCAGTACAGCAAACGCTCACATGAGCGATCACACAAAAACAGAAATATTTTTTCCTATTTTTTTGCTGGGGGCTGTGTATTTCAGAGTGTGTGATATACCTTTAAGAAGCTTTTTAGTCAGCAGGCATGTGCATAAAGTTCTGAGCACATGCAAGCAAGAGTGCCATTTTGTAGTGAGCAGCTGAGGCGTAAGCATGCATGTGTGTAGTAGTCAGTCAGTTAGTTAAAGTTTAATGTTCCTGCTATCCATCCTGATGTGTTTGTGTGTAATAAACTACTTAAATGAACACCCAGCCTCATTGTCTTATTCAAGTACACATGATGAGCGACATGGTGTCAGAATGAGATCCAGAGTCAAAACCATGAGGCGCACAGTTAAAGCTGGAGGAATATACAGGAGTGGATCATCCCTACTGCTCAAATGACTCGCAAACAGGTCAGAAACTAATTCCAGGTAATAAAATTCACTTAAATTAATTTTTACTCAATGAATATAAAACAAAGCACTCAGAGTGCTCAAAATGAATTTCTAATTAAACAAAATGTCCAAAACTGCAACATATTGATAAAAATATTCAAAATAATTAAGAAAACATTTGAAACAATATCCGAATCACATAGAATGTATAACAAAGGGAAAACCACCATACTTTTTGCTATGTGCTTCTTCTTCACATTAAAGTTATTCAAAGTATCTGAAGTGTGCAGTGTGTTGGCAAGTTTGTGCAGTATTACAGTACAGTTATTTCACATAGCAGTCATTTCAAAGAGATTTTGTGCATTTGAATATTATTACAAGTACCTGGTGTGTGTGCATGTTTGTACATAACTGCATGGGCCATATTTGCATTGTGTTCAACCATAATTTGTTGGCATGGCAGAATGATTTTGCAGACCAGGTCTGCTAATCTAAGACAACAATACTGCATAAAACTGAAGCGTGTTTGAGCAAGAGTATGATATGTTCATACAGGCTGCTTTTTCTGACAGATGCATGTACAAAGGCATTTGTTCTGTTTAATTTAGCTGGCTCAGAAGCCATTGAAAGAGAGCATTCATTTGTGTATGCACCTGCTGTGTATGAGGGGAGGGGGAACTGCCATATAGTGGTACCGGCTGAAACGCGAGAAGACCCCCAGTGTTTAAAATGCAAGTTTAGAGAAATGTGTAACCCCCAAACAAATATTACAATGAAAAGGCACTTATTTTACACAAGGGATCAAAAGACTGGTGAAACTTTTGCAGCATATGTAACTGATTTGAGAAACAAGGCAAAAACTTGCAGATTTAGTAATATGAGAGATGAGCTGATAAAAGACGGGCTTGAGTGTGTTATTAAAGATGATGCAGTGAGAAACATTTTCCTTCGAGACAGTGATTTAACTTTGAATAAGGCCATTTGGATTTGTCAGATATATGAGCTCACAGAAAACACACAAATATGCTTACAAATGAGAAAAGCATGCACGTGGCTTCTTCTACTGCTAATGTTGATAGTATGCAGCACGTGGTTGAGACACACTTTACAGTCCCATGGGTGGGCAGCTTCAGTGAAACCCAGAGCTTTTCTAGCAAGTTCCAGTGCAGTTCCAGTAAAATCTACAGCATGCTCAGTGGTGACTCAGCAAAGCCTGTAGCTAGCCACATAGTTAACTGTCATAATTGTGGTAGTAATCATGAACCTAAAACACAAAAGTGTTTGGCTTTTGGTCAACAATGTCACAAATGTAAAAAGTGGAATCATTTCAAAAGACTTTGTAAATCAAATGAGGCTCGTTCTTTTATTAAATGAGAACATTCAAAGAGACAAGTTGATCAACTAGAAAACTGCAACCCTACTTTTTATGTTGATGGTGTGTCTGTGCTTAGTGAAACAGTCAATGTAGTAGTTTTGTGGGCAAGAAATGAAGTATTTTGTACTTTACTGATTAATGAATCCACGAAGAGTGCAGCAACCAAGAAACCCAGAACAGGAACAAAAGCAAAAGGAGCACTGTTCGTAAAAAGACGCCTCAGTGTCCTTGGGAATTCGACTCTACCACGGCACCACACCAGTCCAGTACTCCTTCTATCTTATACTGGTTAACCAGTTTTGGCATTCTTTTTGGTTATAATAAATTCTTCTTTTTTACATTATCATTTGTGAATTCGTTTATAAGATAGAAGGAGTACTGGACTGGTGTGGTGCCGTGGTAGAGTCGAATTCCCAAAGACACTGAGGCGTCTTTTTACGAACAGCGCTCCTTTTGCTTTTGTTCCTGTTCTGGGTTTCTTTACTGATTAATGGGAGACCTGTAGGGCTCAAAGTTGATACGGGTTCAAAGTGCAATGTTATGTTAGCAGAAATGTTTGCCAAAGTAAGTGCTGATGAGAAGTTTGATCTGGCACAGTATGTGAAACTTGTTGCTTATGGTGGTGAAAAAATTCAAACCGAGGGCTCAGCAGTGCTTCATGTTAATCTGCTGGGAACAGCTATGACTTTCAGTTTTACACAGTCAAAAGACGCTTGCAGTCATTATTAGCCTCAGAGAGACAGTTTGAAAATGGGACTGCTTTCATTTAATAATGAAGTCCACCGTGTAAGCTTGAATAACAGCTCAAATTTCACATAGACTATTTTTTCTGACTGCTGATCTTTTTGAAGACAAACTATGTAAACTCCCAGTTGTGTACTCTATGAAGTTAGATCCTTAGACAAGCACAGTTATCAGACCAGCACAGAAAGTTCCAGTGGCTATGCAGAATGGCGCAGCAAGGATTAATGTTCCAGTTGAAGAACCGACTGAATGGGTATCCTCCATAGTAGAAGCTTATAAGAAAAGCTCAGATAACATTAGGATATGTAATGATCCAAGAAATTTAAACAAAAGCACTAAAGCAACCTCATAATCCAATGTGTACAGTTAAAGAAGTTGCTGATCTTATGCCAAATGTCACTGTTTTTTCTGTCTTGGATGCAAAAAGTTTGTTTTGGCAAATTTTGCTTGACCAAAAATCTTCATTGCTTACCACTTTCAGTACACCATTTGGAAGGTACAGATTTTTGAAAATGCCATTTGGAATAAATTCTTCCAGTGAAGTCTTTTGGCAGGCAATACAGCACATTTTTTCTGGATAACCATGTCTATTACAGTAGATGATATTCCTGCAGGAGGCAATGGTGAAGCTGAACATGATAGAAGCCTCAAAAAAAGTTCTGGAAAGAGCTTGTGAAGTGAATCTTAAGCTGAATCTTCAGAAATACAAAATCAGGCTACAAGAAGTTGCTTCTGTTGGTCATTTGTTTACCTGTTTAGCCTTACAACCACATCCTTCTAAACAAATAGCAATTCTTGAGATGCCAGCTCCAGACAATGTCCAAGCCCTACGTTTTGTGGCATGGTCAACTATTTGGACAAGTTCATTCCAGATTTGAGTCAACTTTCAGCACCGCTCAGAGAGCTGACACGCAAAAAATATAATCTGGTCCTGGTCAGAACACCACCAAACAGCATTTGATGCCCTGAAACAGAAAATTACCAGTCCACCTACTTTAAGATAAAGATACTATAATATTCACAAACCAGTAACTCTTTCCTGTGATGCTTCTAAATTTGGTCTTGGTGGAGTCATTCTTCAAGAGTGTAGACCAGTAGCCTATGCATTGAGAACTCTAACCCAAACAGAGACGCAGTATGCTCAGATAGAGAAAGAGCTCTTGGCAATTGTGTTTGCATGTTTGAAGTTCCATGATTATATTTATGGCCGACCTATTCAAATTGAGACTGATCACCAACCTTTAATTACTATTTTGAAAAAGCCAATGCACACAGCTCCTGCTAGATTACAATGCATGATGCTCAAATTGCAAAAGTACAATTTCAATTCTGTTTACACAAAAGGCAAACTTCTTTATCTTGCTGATACTTTATCCTGATCGCCCAGAAAAAAACACTGAACAGCATGAAAATGAGAAACCTGATTTTGAAGTCATGGAAGTGAGACATTTTTCTTCCCCATGTCTTTATGGGATAGAGTTCATACACCTTTCAGATGCAATTCTCCAACAGCTCAACCACTTTATCAGTCGAGGATGGCCTTCAAAGCAATCTTGTTTACCAATACATGTGCAGGAGTATTTTCCTTACAGAAACGAGATTTTGATGATAGATGATATCAATCATGAAAGGTCCAAAAGTAATTGTTCCAAAACCTTTGCAACATGAGTATATACGGATCTTGCATCGTGGCCACCCAGGAACTGAGTCTACCAAAAGAAGGGCGAGAGGTCTAGTATTTTGGCATTCTATGCCAAAAGATATTGAGAAGGTACTTTCATCATGTTCCATTTGTAATAGTACTAAACTGCATCAACAAAAAGAACCATTTCAGTTAAGCCAGATTCCTGAACTACCTTGGTCGACAGTAGCTACGGATATTTTTGAGTGGAATGGTCAACATTACTTGATGTTAGTAGACTCTAATTCAAATTGGTTTGTGAATGACCTACTTCCTAGTCTCACATCCAGTACTGTCATTACTAAGTTGAAGAAACATTTTTCTGTCCATGGTAGTCCGCACAGAGTCATTTCTGACAATGGTGCACAGTTTACAAGTTGGCAGTTCAAAAGACTTGCTGAAACTTGGGACTTAGTTCATATTAGAAGTAGTCCTGAATACCCGCAGTCAAATGGCTTGGCTAAATGTGCAGTTCAAAGTGCAAAAACAGCTGTTAGAGAAATCAAAATGAGACAATACTGATGTTTTTCTAAAGCTCCTGAATCTCAGAAACATTCCTCATGATAATCATCTTGGTTTGCCTGCCCAGAGACTTATGCCGAGACAAACCAGAACCACATTACCAATCTGTAGCAATTTGTCCATGTGCTAAAAACAACAAAGCAGTGAAAGCTCAACTCCTGAAAAAACGTTTGTCCCAGTAGTCCTACTATGATAAGACCAGCAAACTGCTCAATCCATTAAAAAAGGGGAGATAGTGAGGATGCAGACGACAAAAGGTTTTGACTGGATTGGATTTGTAAAACGTTTGTGTCAAGAGCTGAGATCTTACATTGTGGAATCACAGAGAATGGAATTTCGGCAGAATCAGAAGCATTTATTTCCTGTTTCTGAGCCAGTGTTACAGCACCTTGCCTGTAATAAATACAGAGTGACTATTCCAATGTTCCAGTACCAGAGGACATTCCAGCAGATATCCTGTTCCTTTGAATATCCCCGAGAGTCCTAAAGCATAATATTCTCCAGTGACTGTCCCTGATGCTAAACCCAGTCCTAACTATTACATTACAAGATCAGGTCGCATTTCCAGACCTAGTTCCAGATACTTGGCAACTTGGACATGAGTGGTCTTCGTTTATTATTGTCTGTATAATATGCATGCCTATTCAAATTGTCAAGGCAAGACAGCTCAGTAAATAGGGAGGATGTACATCAGTGTGTGTAATATATCTTTAAGAAGCTTTCTAGTCAGCAGGCACATGCAAGCAAGAGTGCCATTTTGTAGTGAGCAGCCTCGGTGTAAGTGTGCATGTATGTAGTAGTCAGTCAGTTAGTTCGTTTAAGTTTAATGTTCCTGCTATCCATCCTGATGTGTTTGTGTGTAATAAACTACTTAAATGAACACCCAGCCTCATTGTCTTATTCAGGTACGCAAGATGAGTGACAAGCTGCGGTCCCCTCACACCCTTAATTACATAGACCAACTCCAAGATCGCACAACACTGGGGTATGGGCAAATTCCATTTACCCCGCTGTAATTGTATCCCATACAAAAGACTGCTGGTAGAAACTCCATTGCAAAGAATATTCGCTGACATAAGTGTTTGCTTTTTTTTTTTCAAAACTAAAAAAAGCATTTGTTCATTTCAGCATTCGCCCTTTTGGACTGTAACCATTTAAACTTAAGGAATGCTACCAAATTAAGACAATATAGATTATAACCAAATGATTCACTATTAAAAGATATGCAAGTTTAACATATAATTAATGAACACTTCAGACATTTTTTCTTAGTGGTAGAAAAGATGAACACATTAATTTAGATGTAAGAAGGGTCTTCTCAAAATCAGTTAGGAGAAAGGGCCATATCAGTATACCATCATAGCACAACAAAACACATAAAGGGAAAACTCTTAAGTTAGAAGGTTCAATAAAGAGTTTTAGAGGACAGTGTACTATAAAACAAATCATTTGATTCAATAAAGTTTGAGTTACTGCAGTCAAAACAAACAGATCTACTTGGGATTCACACTTTAAACTTGCATTTCCATGAGTAGAGGATGCTTACTAAATATGCAGAATGTGAACAGTGTACGCAAGATACATAAACCCATGAATGTCACTGCAAAAGATAAAAAAAGAAGTTTACAATGTTCAAAACTCAATTTATTTTAGATTCTATGAACAGTACAAGAACATATACACTAATAAGAACATACTATTAAGATAAAGTTCACCTACTTCATGGTACCTGCAGAATATTAAGGGTCCACTGTAACCCAAACTGCATAATATGTACTTACTTTTTACTGATGTAAATTTAAATACTCCTGCATATATCTGTGTACATATACCTTTGATTAAGTTTCATTGGTTATTGTTTTTCTCTTTGTACATTTGTTTACTTTATTCATGGGTTGTGACTGAAAACGGTCAATGAATGAATAAATAAGCATTCCCACTACTATCTATAACAGGTGGAGAGACACTAGACAATGAATCTGTTCTACTTTACCTCCACATACATATTAACATCATCTGCAATATAACTAAAAGGAGGGTAATGTGCAAAAATGCTCCAGCATTCAAAATTCTAAAATTTCTTTCAGTTTCAATGACATACCATTTTTTTGGCATACCAGGCAATATATGCTAATACCTACATTTTGCATTACAGTAATTAACTATACTTTAAATATTATGCAAGTGGTGATTTACACCACACTTTTGCCTCAAATAAAAATAAGCACGGTTTACATTTCTGGCATTTATATATCCCTAATTTAATTGACGAGGCATACGATTTTCATTCATTTAGTGAACACAATGTGTAAATTAGGAGCACTGGAACATAAAAACCCAATACTATTTGGTAAAAAGTCAGTCTTGTACCACTCTGAAAAATATTTCAATTTGTTAGATTTCATTTATACTTCACTTTTTCTAAATGGTTCTGTAGCAAACTATACTCACATCACCTGTTTAATATTTTTAAAACAACAAAATGGTGCATCTTCAAAGTTGGTACTAACCTCAGTTTTGGTCTCTTTAGTATCTTAATGTTGAGAAATACTGAGAAATAATCCCCTTTTCAATACTTAGGTGTACTGCCTATTAAAACAGATCTCAGCAGGCCAAACCTGGTTTGTTTTTGGTCTGCTGAGATCTGCATTAACAGGCTGTTTCCCTAAGTATCAGGAAAGGGGATTATTTCCCAATATTAAAATCCTACAGAGACCGAGATTGAGGTTATCTCCAACTTGAGGATAAACCCTTTTGTTGACATTTTATAGTTAGTTCTGCTTAACAGCACCACTGAGTGATTTCACTGTTTAAATATTCTTCAATATATTTGCTGAATAATAAAGATCTTTCTCTAGTTTTATATATTGTTCTTAAAATTCATTACAAATCAACATGCAACCAAGGTAGACCTCTCTGTAAAAAGAAAGAGCACTGTAGTAGAATCAAAGATTGTAAAGTCACTCACAGTGAAACAGGCAGCCCACATCGTAAACCACTGGTGGACATAAACAGCTGTAAGCAGTGGCCAGAGAAAATTCAAGTTCAACAGAGACAAGACTGCAGATGTGGAAGTTGACTGGAGTGAAAGCGAGTTCAAGGAAATAATGAAGGGCCTAGCACCTCATGAAGAAGTGGAAATAAGTGGAGCAGAAGACTATTAGTACTGTCTCAAAATAGCATGTGTGAGAACTACAAAACATGTATGTGGCTGAGCCAGGTAAGAAAATAAGTTACACAAGGAAAGCAGGAACCCAAAAAGTTATCAAAAGAAAGAAGGAAAGCTATCAAAAGAAAAGAGGAGTGCAGGAAGAAGAGGGAGACAGAAAACACAGACCAGACAAAGAAGGGATACTAACTGGCTAACAAAGAGGCAAAAAGAGCAGTCACAGCAGCAAAGAACAGGGCATGAGAAGCACTCTGCCAGCTAATGGAAAGTGGTTCAACAGATGTCACAAAAACTTTTACGCTGCAAAGAAGAGAAAGAGAGTTTGTACACTATTTATTTAGGATGCCAGCAACAATCTACTCATCCACAGGGCATCAAAGGCAGATGTAAGGAGTACTTCCAAAAGCTTACGAACAAAGAATACCCCACATAAGCTGCACTGCTCACACTCACACTATAATAAAAGAAGAAGAGCTCACCCTAGAAGAAATAAGAATAGCACTATGGAAAATTAAGTAAGGGAAAACAGCAGGCTTAGATGAAGTCACAGGAGATATGATCAAGAAGCTGGGTGACTTAGGGGAGAAATGGCTCCTGAGGGAGCCATAATATAATGAAAATTAATCATGATGGTATGGAGACAAAGTTGTATCCTAGATGACTGGAGGATAAGCATTCCAGTGCCAGTGTAAAAGAACAAAGGGGACATTAACACCTGTGGGTAGTACAGAGGAATCAAACTCTTGTCATATTAAATGAAAGTACTGGAGAAAGTGACTGATTAATGAATATGCAGAGCAGGAATTAAGATGGGAGATGAGCAGCTTGGATTCAGAGCAGGATGAAGCACAACCAAATCAATGTCTGCAATGAGACACATTGTGGAGATGATGCTGAAGATGAGGAAAGAGTCTACCTGGGAACACCTAGACTTGGAGAATGTATATGACAAAGTCCCAAGAAAACTAATTTCACACTCCTGTGATGGTATGCAAATCTGGAAACAATGGCAGAATTAGTGCAGGCATGTACAAGTACCCAATGCCAAATGTATGAAGAGTGTACTGACTAATCACGCATAGGTTTACAATGTTAGTGAGCATGCATAAGGATTCAGCTTGAAGTCTACTGCTTTTCATACTGGTGATGGACTACATTAGCAAACAGGTTGTAGGGGAAAGATCAACAAAGCTGCTGTATATAGATGATGTGGCATTACAAGCAGACTCTGAGCAACAGCTTCACCAAATGACAGGAGAAAAGAATGCAAAAGTAAAGGCACATCAGATGAAACTGAGTACAGACAAGACATTTGTTATGGCAGCAAATGAGTGAAATCAGAAGATGCTGAAATATAAGAGGAATAGTTGAGAAGAATGGAAGTTTGAATGAGAAGGTCAAAACTAGACTCTGAGGGGCTGCAGCCAACCAGCACAGAGTGTCAGGGTTAGTGTATGACAGAAGAATGCCAAAGAAGATGAAAGATTAGGTGTACAAATCAATGGTGCGACCAGTACTTCTGTATGGTACAAAAACCTGGGCAGTGAAGGCAGAGCAGTTGAGGAAGCTAGAGGTGATGGAGATAAAGTACCTGAGACAAGTGGTAAGATGCACACTGTGAGACAGATGAAAAAATTATGATATCAGAAGCCAAAGTAGCTCCGACTGCAGAGAAGGTCAGAAAGAACAAACTACGGTGGCTTGAACACGTGCAGTAAAGCAGGAGATAATTTGATTAATATAATTTAAGAAATAGGAAGGAGGTAAGAGGAAACAAGGAAATCCAGCAAAGAAATGGATGGATTGTGTGAGAGAAGAGCTGTGACAGTCAGGCGTGACTGTAGAAGGAGAGAGGAGTGGCATTGAAATGAGAGAGATTTGGCAACAGTTGATGAGAAACCCCGACCCCATGTAGAAAATGGGACAAAGGGGGTTGGTAGTGAAGATGATACATAGAGTGGGTAAAGCAGAGGCTAACAGACTGGAAAAGAAATGTAATTTCAAGCATTTTACTTCAAACACTGGTGGTCAGGACTAACAATATTGGCAGTAGTAGTAGTAGTTTGGAATGCATGGCAGTACGGAAAGGGAGTGATGCAATGGACAGCTGTCAGGACTTTCAAAACTGTGATTATGAAAAGAATTAACCCCAAAAGTGCAGTCTCATCTCCAAGAGATGAAGTAGCATCATGCATTTACTAAGTGGCTATGCCCTGTAATCTAATACTGGTAGTGTTAAGGATTCCAAGTAGGAGAGCATAGTGAGTAGCAAACTACTGTAAGCAGAATGCAGATGCTTGCAACAAAAAGCAGTACAAAGAAAGGTTGCTGTAAATGTTCACATAATCCGGGGTTTCACTATGGTAGTGTTAAAGCACCCAGTGGATAAGGGGGAAATCTCCACTACAGCATCAAATTATTTGACTACTATCCTACGGCAAATATGGAGAGTGAATGTGAGTAATCAGAAACAAAAAGTTATAAGTGCATTAGAAAAAGAAGGAAATAGTACAAAAAGCTACTTCTTCTCTAGCTAATGTGACTGTTTTCCACTCATTAGCCAATAGCTAAAATGACTAAAGTATATAACAAAGAAGACTAGACAGATGGTTTACTTACATACCGTATTTAAATGTTTATTTTGTAAACAGTTTAAATATATAAATAAATAAATACACACACACACACACACACACACACACACACAAAACACACACACACACAAAAATTTACATCTTTAAAAAGTTAAACTGACAAACAATTGTAGACGCAAACCAGCTACTGGGTGCAGTGGAATAAAATGAAAACAAAAACGAACAAGCAACACAGCCGGTAAAAAATTAAATTTAATAAAGTGGTAAGCGCTTTCATGTAAAACACTTCTTCAGACCAATTAATACAAAAACTAAAAACTACATCACTTTACAAATACATCAATTAACAAAATGGCTAAGTAATACAGCAACTAATTAATTAAAGTTTTAATTTATGTGAGAGCAAATAAGGTTCAAGTGGGATGCTGTCATTCAGCCCAAAACCTCTATCAGCCTGTAGGGTGATGATTCACCTTAATTCATTAACCTCTGTCCTACTGACAATGCATCCACCTCTAATACTTTTAGAAGTCAGCTGCACCACTCCAAACAAAAATGTATACTCACTATTCAATTCAACATGCTTACTCAGTGCATTTGTACTGACCTTCCTTCTAATCTCTCCCAAATGTTCTAAAATCCTTTCTTTAAGGCTTCGATTAGCCATACCAATATAAAAGCATGGACAGTTCCTGAAAGTAGCAATGTACACTAAATCTTCACTTCTGCAATCAGTGTAAAATTTAAAATGATACTTAATATTGGTAGTTGGATGTACAAAAAATGGAGTTTCTAAAACAAAACCACAGGCCTTGCAGCTATGGGAGGGATGAGTCCTAAGCCTAGAGGAGAGCGGCCTTTCCATACAAACAGAATTCTGCATAAAACAGTCTCTGCTTAAGATTCCTTCCATTTTTTAAATAAAAACTAGGTACCATCCCTACTACTTTCTTCAGCCCTTCACCAGTCAATAAAATGGGCCAGTTTCTTTTTATAACCATACAGACATCTCCGACGTTATTAGAACAGGTAAGTCCCACTCTAAGCTGGTTAGGGCATAGGCTCTGATTAGTATTAATCTCATCCTTCCTATCAAAGTATGGTTTCCCCTGTGTTACCATAAGAGTCTTTACCTCAATTAAGCATCATTCACTTCTCTGTAACTATAACGTCTTTCATAAAATTCTGCTCCAAGACATGCAAAAACATTTTGCAAATTATTTTCTTCTGCTCATAACCTTGATTCCCGTAGGAAGTGTCCTTTAAGTATATTCCTATATATAAAATTCGGGTGCATACTAGTCCGATACAATTTGGTATTCATCCAACAAGGTTTCCTATACATTTTGGTTTCAAGCTTACTATCAACACCCTTATAAACATGAACATAAAAAAAATTCTACAGATGTATCAGAGGAAGAAACTGTGAACTGAAAAAAATCAGTACTATCATTCAATCCATACTCAAATTTATCAAGTTGTTCACATGTGCCTTGCCATAGAGCAAGCACGTCATCAATAAATCTACTATAACAAATTATATTATCCAAGAATGGATTGTTGGCATATACATTCTGTTCTTCCCAGTAAGCCATCACCATACTGGCTTAGCTATTGGCATATGCTGTGCCCATAGCTACTCCAATTACCTGCAGGTAAAAGTCCCTGTTGAATAAAAAAACCTGATTCTGTAATATAATTTTCAATAATGCACAAATCAGCGTAATATGATTATTCACACACTCACTATACTTATTTAAAAAGCATTTAAATGCATCTAAGCCATAATAATTCGGAATGACCGTAAACAATGTGGTAACATCCATAGTTACCAACAAACACTTAGAACAGTCACCCATCGTCAAAGAACTCTTATAGAGCCTAGTTAAAAAGTCTTCTGTATCCTTCAAAACAGCTGGAGCTTTATCCAAAACTTGTCTCAGTTTATTCTGTACATAGATCGAAAGTGTCTCTGTCAGCCAACCCTGCCTCGCCAATATAGGTCTCATGGGAGCAGTCTGAAGAACTAAGATTCCCATAACCTGTAGTGAGGTTTAGAGCACCAGCCCACAAAAAGTCCTCATCAAGAGGGAATACTGTGAGGGTGCCCCACTGCATGGCAGTTTGGCTCTTAACTACAACATTTTTTAGCCAGATGTACTGACATTTACAGCTTGTCATTGGAAGCTTAAAATCCTATATTATAAAGTGGAAAAACATGCTGATGGATTACAGATGAATATGTGAAGGTGGGATCTTCATGGTTGGGTACACACTGCATTTAATGATAAAGTTCAAAAACAGTGAACAAATAGAGAGATGGCTGGCATTCATCCAAGCAACCTGTAGTTTCATGCAAGGAGACTGGCAAATAAACACGCTGTCTGGCTTCACCATGATGTGTCCAGAGAATACAAAGGAGAACAAAACTAATGTGTTATCACACTACAGTTGTGGACAAAGTCATGAACAGAGCTGCTCCATGAGCTGAATATAGTCTCTGATGTTTAACATGAACTGGAAAAAAGCCAGCTGCTTATGGAAAACATTCAATGCATTTTATGGCACAAGACAAAAAACAGCAGTCATAGCAGAAATAAACATTATCTTGTTAATTAGAGTTGTATTCTTTTTCAGTTTGGTTTCAATCAAGTATTCTACAGATAATAAACATTCTGGTATAATACATGTCAGGTGTTTATTAAACTAAATATTTACATTTCAGAGCAATGTGATATGTTGATGGACTTCCCTAGCTACACAATTCTCACATTCAGACATAAAGTAAGATGATGTGCCAGATACTCATGAAAGATGTGCATAAAAAAAGCAAGGGAATTTCTTTATGAAGCTGAAAGCAAAGTTCTTTGACAGCAAATTATACCAAGGATTCATGATGACAAAATGAATCCTAAAGTAAAGATCACAGTTCACCACGGAACTGCATGGATAGAAGCTAGATCGAATTTGACAATGTCAGACTGGTATAAAGCTTTTGTTAGATACTTTTTGCTCCTGTATTCTTACTATCAAACTCTGCCAGCCCAATTTCTTGGTACACCTGTTGGCTCTCCTTTATAGGGAAAGTAATACAGATATATGTCCATTTGCTTTCTGTTATGGGATCAAGTCAAGGTAGTAATCCAAGCAGCCATTGCAGTGGGTTTTGTTAAATCCTGTGCTTCCTTTGCATATGCTCGACGGCATCGAAAGAAAAACCACACAGTGGAGTAGTACATAGACTTTGCCACCTGCTTCAACAAATGTTACTCCAAAGGCACTAGAGTGATTGCTGCCATCCCATATGTGTTTTTCATATTAGACTGTAAGTGAAGTATGCATTTTGGGATACATGCCTTTGATTGTTCCCCAGGGATAGAAAAGCAGGGCCTTCCTTATCATTCTTCTCCTTGCACTCAGCTGCACCTCCAACCCATTGATCTGGATCATCCATCAATAACACACAGCTGGCAGCACAAGTGTTTTTTTTTTCTGCAGAGGGAGCAACCTTCCCTCTATCCCCCCCCCTATTATCTGCTACTTAACTATTCCATGTCCAACTCTGAGGTTACATAAGCTCAGAGAAGAAGACAATCCCTCATGCTTTAGAAAAAAAAGAAATATCAATTTATGTTGCCAAATTCAATCAGGGCAGATTCAAGCAGCTTGCTTCTATGAACTACAATTCTGATTTTTCATACGGCATCTAGCAGCAAATAAACCTTCCTCAGGTACAACAAAAGCTATTACACTACACACTAATAAACAATTCTTACTGAAAGAAGTGATCTTACCCCAAATAGAAGAGAAAAACACAAGCATATGCCATGGATCCTTGAACTTTCACTGAGCTTGTGATGACTCTGATCAACTAAATATATAAAAAAAATTGAATTAAAAATTGTGGCATTATACAATGATACTGCTCAGTAATATAACACACAAAAGCAAGAGAGGTATATCTTTTATCAGGACAAAAGGGCATTACATAGGCTGGACCTTAAAGGAATAATTCTAACATTCTCAAGGATGTTTTGTGAGAGTTTTATTAAACTTGACAGGACAGTGCTGACTAGAGAAAACAAACAGAGAGGTACTGCTTTGTGAAGTACTTAGTGAATTAGCCTTTTCAGGTACAGAATCTTACAGCAGCAGCAGACCAAACCGGATTCTACTCCATGACATCAATTCTGGCCTACATATTTTTTTAGAAGTTGAACGTCACCCTGGCACTAGGTGATAACTGTCTCAATGTGATGCTTCTAGAAGCTCTGTTAAGGTGCACCACTATAGAAAGCTCTCATTAATATCATTCATACATCAAGTGCATTTAAGTATCATCAGACTCATATAGTCATCACAATACAGAGTTTACTAGACTAATAAGGAATGGTGGTAGAATGACAGACCTTTCTTCCATATCATGCACATGGTGCTTACTCACCAATAGACAACTTAAGAGATGCTAAGCAGCTTATTAGATATCTTTGGGATGTGGAAGAAAAGTGAAGTACCTGGACCAGACCCACATGAATACTGGTAGGACATGCAGACTCTGCACAGAAGGCAGAAAATTGAACTGAAGTACCTCTTGCCATCAAGTGACAAAGCTAGTCATTGTTCTACTGTGTCACCCATATAGCTTCATTAATTTCAATCCATACACTCTTATGTATAATAATTAAAAAACACAGTTCAATGTAACCATTAGAATGGGCATTCACGGTGGTGCAACGGTTAGCATTGCCGCTTCACAGCAAGAGGTTCTCCGGTTCGATCCTTGGCTCGGGTGTCTTCTGTGCGGAGTCTGCATGTCCTCCCTGTGGTCGTATGGGTTTCATCCGGATGCTCCGGTTTCCTCCCACATCACAAAGACATGCTGCATGTCCTCCCTGTGGTCGCATGGGTTTCATCCGGATGCTCCGGTTTCCTCCCACATCACAAAGACGTGGATTGGACACTCTAAATTGGCCCTAGGCATTAGTGCGTGTGTGTGCCTTCTGTGGAAGGTTGGGTGCCTGGCTGGCAACTCGACACTGTAAAACTCCACTGCCAATCATAAGTGGACAGGTAATCCGCTGTGGTGATCCCTAACCGGGAAAAGCCGAAAGAAGAAGAAGAAGAATGCAACCATTGGAATACTGTAAGCAGGACTAGGTCACTTAGTCTAAAGGAACTTTCCCGAATGGACAGATAACCCAGACTTGCTGGATGACAACTCAGGAAACTTTAAAGTCGTCCCTCCACAGCTTCCATGAAGGAAATGCATTCACGATACTTATCAATTTCACAGGTGTACCTCACTATAGAGAGAAAACCTCCCTTGTGTTCTAGTCATATATGGGTGAATTTTTAGCCAGTATGTCAAGTTCAGAATTTGATCAGACTACATTTGGCCAAAAGTCTTACTCCGCTCTATAAACATGCCAACAACTCAACACATTATCTTAGGCATACTAGAAAGGAACATAAAGCAGAGGGAAGCAGGTTCTACTGTGGGAGTCTCTCCTTCAAAAATCTACCGTTATGCTAAAAATCGTACACAACTACTATACCGTTCTTCAGGAAGGACTTGCAAAAACTAACTAAATAAATAAATCAGCCAAATCTAAATCCATATGACAGTGGGCAAATGTAGCATACTGAACACTGTAATGCAGTCCAATCAAATCACGTCTACCTCTAGAATGGCATCTACAGTACAATATTTTATAAAATGTGTTGACAGAATCAGAGAATAGTACAGTTGTGTACACTTACCTTAATTCAAGTGTATTCACTGTTGCAGTCATCATATTTGGGTTATCCTGCCATGGGTAGCCCTCAGTCAGCCTGACTACCAGAAGCTTAGTATTTCTGCATCGGTTGCTGTCGCTCCAGGACTGATGTCAGGTCGTCAGTGGTATAAAATCAGGCAGCCAACGCCATTACATCAGTTTTTCTTGCCCCAACTGTCAGAATCCCCCAAATAGGGAGCTAGGTTATGGTGGAAGAACACCACCAGTAGAAAATAAATACCAAAAATTCCTTGTAAGGAGAGAGGAAGAGCTAGAGAGAGGGAGAGAGACAAGGGGGATTGGGGGAGGGGGGCAGGACTGCAATAGTGAATACACTTGAACATCGACATTTATGGTAAGTGTACACAACTGTACTATGTTCTTCCTGTTTCACTGTTGCAGTCATCACATTCGAGTTGATTCCCAAAGCTGAAGAAAAAGGTGGATGCAGTCAAGAAGACTGGGGGCTGGCTAGGATGCCCTGCAAGACTGCGGTGGCAAAGGGATTTGGAGAAGATAGGCAGGTGGTAATGCTTGGTGAAGGTATGAACAGAAGTCCAAGTTGCAGCCTCCAGGATGTCCCTGGTGGGGACCCCTCTGAGAAAAGCTGCAGAGGTGGAGGTTGCCCTGGTGGAATGTGTCCTGACCCCCTTTGGGGGTGGTTTCCCATGCTGTTTGTAGCAGAAATGGATGCAGTGTGCTATCCATTTGGAGAGGGATTGTTTGGATATGCCCTTGTCCTCTGCCCCTGCTGCGAAGCTGACTAGCAATTGGTCAGTTTTTCTATAAGATTTAGTCCCATCCAGATAGAATCTGAGCTGCCTGTGCACATCTAGAGAGTACAGAATCCTTTGCCTCTTGTTTTGTGGGTTAGGGAAAAAGGTGGACAAATGAATGGATTGGTTGAGTGGGTTAGGGAAAAAGGTGGACAAATGAATGGATTGGTTGAGAGCCACACTAGACACCACTTTAGGCATGAAGGAGGGGTTAAGTCCTGAGGGAGACCCCCGTCAGCGTGGAAAATGATGAAGAGCTCTACAGGCATGAGTGCTTGTAGCTCTGAAAATCTTCTAGCTGAAGTGATGGCCAGAAGCAAGGCTGTTTTCCAAGAGAGGAATTTTAACTCTGCTGAAGCTGCAGGTTCAAAGGGGGGTACGGGGAGGTTTTCCAACACAAAGTTAAGGTCCCAAGCTGGGGCAGGAGCTCTTCTGGGTGGCCTTAAGTTGTTAGATCCTCTTAGGAACTGTTTGATGAGTGGGTGTGAGAAGAGAGGTGGCTCTGTGCTGAAATGAGCAGAGATGGCAGAGGCATGAATTGTAATAGAAGAGAAGGACAGACCCCTGTGTAGTAGGTCTGGAGCGGTAGGGAGGGCTGTGCTATTTTGGCTCCATTAGCCTGGATCCAGTTGCAAAACCTTTTCCACTTGTCAGCATAGGATTTTCTAGTGCTGGGGCATCTGGCCTCATGTATAACATCTAGGACTTGTTTGCTTAGGCTGGCAGTTTGAGGAGAGGAGGGTCCCGTTAGAGTACTTATTAGATAATTCTTCCATATCATGCGCATGGTGCTTACTCACCGATAGACAACTTAAGAGATGCTAAGCAGCTTATTAGATATCTTTGGGATGTGGAAGAAAAGTGAAGTACCTGGACCAGACCGGCATGAATACTGGTAGGACATGCAGACTCTATACAGAAGGCAGAAAATTGAACTGAAGTACCTCTTGCCATCAAGTGACAAAGCTAGTCACTGTTCTACTGTGTCACCCATATAGCTTCATTAATTTCAATCCATAAACTCTTATGTATAATAATTAAAAAACACAGTTTAATGTAACCATTAGAATGGGCATTCACGGTGGTGCAACGGTTAGCATTGCCGCTTCACAGCAAGAGGTTCTCCGGTTCGATCCTTGGCTCGGGTGTCTTCTGTGCGGAGTCTGCATGTCCTCCCTGTGGTCGCATGGGTTTCGTCCAGATGCTCCGGTTTCCTCCCACATCACAAAGACATGCTGTAGGTGGATTGGACACTCTAAATTGGCCCTAGGCATTAGTGCGTGTGCGTGTGCCTTCTGTGGAAGGTTGGATGCCGGGCTGGCAACTCGACACAGTAAAACTCCACTGCCAATCATAAGTGGACAGGTAATCCGCTGTGGTGATCCCTAACCGGGAAAAGCCGAAAGAAGAAGAAGAATGTAACCATTGGAATACTGCAAGTAGGTCTAGGTCACTTAGTCTAAAGGAACTTTCCCAAATGGACAGATGACCCAGACTTGCTGGATGACAACTCAGGAAACTTTAAAGTCGTCCCTCCACAGCTTCCATGAAGGAAATGCATTCATGATACTTATCAATTTCATAGGTGTACCTCATTATAGAGAGAAAACCTCCCTTGTGTTCTAGTCATACATGGGTGAATTTTTAGCCAGTATGTCAAGTTCAGAATTTGATCAGACTACATTTGGCCAAATGTCTTACTCCTCTCTATAAACATGCCAACAACTCAACACATTATCTTAGGCATACTAGAAAGGAACATAAAGCAGAGGGAATCAGGTTCTACTTTAGGAGTCTCTCCTTCAAAAATCTACCGTTATGCTAAGAATCGTACACAACTACAATACCGTTCTTCAGGAAGGACTTGCAAAAACTAACTAAATAAATAAATCAGCCAAATCTAAATCCATATGACAGTGGGCAAATGTAGCATACTGAACACTGTAATGCAGTCCAATCAAATCACGTCTACCTCTAGAATGGCATCTACAGTACAATATTTTATAAAATGTGTTGACAGAATCAGAGAATAGTACAGTTGTGTACACTTACCTTAGTTCAAGTGTATTCACTGTTGCAGTCATCACATTTGGGTTATCCTGCCATGGGTAGCCCTCAGTTGGCCTGACTACCAAATGCTTAGTATTTCTGCATAGGTTGCTGTCGCTCCAGGACTGATGTCAGGTCGTCAGTGGTATAAAATCAGGCAGCCAACGCCATTACATCAGTTTTTCTTGCCCCAACTGTCAGAATCCCCCAAATAGGGAGCTAAGTTATGGTGGAAGAACACCACCAGTAGAAAATAAATACCAAAAATTCCCTGTAAGGAGAGAGGAAGAGCTAGAGAGAGAGAGACAAAGGGGATGGGGGGGGGGACCAGGACTGCAATAGTGAATACACTTGAACATCTACATTTATGGTAAGTGTACACAACTGTACTACGTTCTTCCTGTTGCAGTCATCACATTTGGGTTGATTCCCAAAGTTGAAGAAAATGGTGGAGGCAGTCAAGAAGACTGGGGGCTGGCTAGGATGCCCTGCAAGACTGCGGTGGCAAAGGGATTTTGAGAAGATAGGCAGGTGGTAATGTTTGGTGAAGGTATGAACAGAAGTCCAAGTTGCAGCCTCCAGGATGTCCCTGGTGGGGACCCCTCTGAGAAAAGCTGCAGAGGTGGAGGTTGCCCTGGTGGAATGTGTCCTGACCCCCTTTGGGGGTGGTTTCCCATGCTGTTTGCAGCAGAAATGGATGCAGTGTGCTATCCATTTGGAGAGTGATTGTTTGGATATGCCCTTGTCCTCTGCCCCTGCTGCGAAGCTGACTAGCAATTGGTCAGTTTTTCTATAAGATTTAGTCCCATCCAGATAGAATCTGAGCTGCCTGTGCACATCTAGAGAGTACAGAATCCTTTGCCTCTTGTTTTGTGGGTTAGGGAAAAAGGTGGACAAATGAATGGATTGGTTGAGTGGATTAGGGAAAAAGGTGGACAAATGAATGGATTGGTTGAGAGCCACACTAGACACCACTTTAGGCATGAAGGAGGGGTTAAGTCCTGAGGGAGACCCCGTCAGCGTGGAAAATGATGAAGAGCTCTACAGGCATGAGTGCTTGTATCTCTGAAACTCTTCTAGCTGAAGTGATGACCAGAAGCAAGGCTGTTTTCCAAGAGAGGAATTTTAACTCTGCTGAAGCTGCAGGTTCAAAGGGGGGTAGGGTGAGGTTTTCCAACACAAAGTTAAGGTCCCAAGCTGGGGCAGGAGCTCTTCTGGGTGGCCTTAAGTTGTTAGATCCTCTTAGGAACTGTTTGATGAGTGGGTGTGAGAAGAGAGGTGGCTCTGTGCTGAAATGAGCAGAGATGGCAGAGGCATGAATTGTAATAGAAGAGAAGGACAGACCCCTGTGTAGTAGGTCTGCTAGGTAATCCAGGATGAGAGGTAGGGAGAGCTGTGCTGTTTTGGCTCCATTAGCCTGGATCCAGTTGCAAAACCTTTTCCACTTGTCAGCATAGGATTTTCTAGTGCTGGGGCATCTGGCCTCATGTATAACATCTAGGACTTGTTTGCTTAGGCTGGCAGTTTGAGGAGAGGTCAGGGAATAAGCCAGGCTGCCAGGTTGAGGGTCTGCAACTGGGAATGCATGAATTCTCCATTCTTCTGGGTCAGGAATGTTGGGATCTGAGGTAGTTGCCATGGTGGCAGGGGTGACAGGCTGCGCAGCAGTGGGTACCAGTGATGGCGTGGCCAGTCTGGGGCAATCAGGATTGTCCTCGTTTTTTCCTCCCTTATTTTAAGCAGTACCCTTGAAATGAGTGGGAGAGGGGGTAATGCATAGGTCGAGAGGTTTACCCACTGGAAGGATAGAGCATCCACTTTCCAGGCCTTGCTGTGAGGTTCCCTGGTGCAGAATTTGCTAAGCTGATGATTGGAGTGAGAGGCAAAGAGATCCACCTTCGGGGTGCCCCACTTCTGGGTTACAAGGGTGAAGATTCTGTGGTCTAGCTGCCACTCGTGTGGGTCTAGCAGGTTTCTTCTTAAGTTGTCTGCTAGAGAGTTTAGGGAGCCAGGCAGGAATTGTGCTATCAGGTGTAGTTGCATGGCTGAGGCCGTATGCCAAAGGGTCATGGCGAGTCTGCAGAGAGGATAAGAATGAGTTCCTCCCTGCTTGTTGATATACCACATCACTGTGGTGTTGTCCATTTTGATTAGTAGAGGCCCCGGGAAGAGTAGGGGTCTGAAAGCTGTCAGGGCATGCTGAACAGCTAGCATCTATTTTTGGTTGATGTGCAGATGTATTTGATTTGGGCTCCAATGGCTCTGAATGCACCTGCCATCCAGGTGTGCACCCCAGATATAGTCTGATGCATCTGTGGTGAGGGTATAGGCGGAGTGGGGTTGTGAGAAGGGAAGTCCCTTATGGTTGCATGCTGCTGCCCACCAAAGAAAATCTTTCCTTAGACAAGGTATCATTAGTATGACAGTTTCCAGGTCTTCAGAGTGTTGACACCAAAAGCTTTTTAGGTACCATTGTAGTTTCCTCATATGCAGTCTGGCATATGGAATGAGTAGAATGCAGGAGGCCATGAACCCTAGAGCTTGCAGGATTGTCCTTGCAGATAACTGGGTTCTGGCGGCTAGCTGAGAGAAGTAGCCTGTCAGGTAAGCTTGTTCTGGAGTAAGGAATGCCATCTGGGATGCTCTGTCCAGGTTTGCTCCCAGAATACAATTTTTTGTGTGGGTACTAGTTTTGATATATTTTCGTTGATAGTGTACCTCAGGGAGGTCACTAGATCATTTACAAAGGTCAGGTGCTGCAACAGCTTTTCCTGACTGTCTGCCCGAATCAGGCAATCATCTAAGTATGGGTAAATTTGAATATTTCTTTGTCTGCAAAAAGCAATGGCTGGAGCCAGGCATTTTGTGAAAACTCTAGGAGCAGTGGATAAGCCAAAGGGAAGCGCAGATAACTGAAAGGGCATAGATCCTGCCCTGAAACATAGATATTTCCTGCAAGATTCCATGACTGGGATGTGTAGGTAGGCCTCTTTTAGGTCTAGGGTGGCTAGCCAAGCATCCGTGGAAAGCATAGGAAGAAGCTGCTGGAGGATGAGCATTTTGAATTTTTGGTATGACCAGAAAGGAGTTTAGAATGGATAGGTCGAGGACTGGGCACCAGGCCCCTCTTTTCTGGGTGCCAGGAAGAGTCTGGAATAAAAACCTTGGCCTATCTGGTCTACAGGAACATGCTGTATAGCCCTCATGGAGAGCAGGTAAAGAACTTGCTTTTTGGCCTCTGCCCACTGGTTTGGAGGAAGATCTGGGAATCCTCTTGGGGTTGGCAGAGTGTGGAAATAAAATTTGCATCCCTGGAACACTATGCTGAAGACCCATGGGTCGCTGGTGATAGAGGCCCAGTTGTTTGCATGGAAGGAGAGCTTTTCTTCTACGGGCACAAGCAGGTGGTTCATAGGTTGGTACTAGGCTATCAGCCCTAGGGCCTATACAAGCCTAGCCATAACAATTCCCTGGCTATTTCTTTCCACATTATTTACTTTCCTGGACCCCTGGGGAGAGGTAAGGGGTGGAGGTGTAAAGTCATTGTGAGTTCTTACCACAAGGGGGTGGATTAGCACTCCCTGTTTTTGAAGAGGAGGAACTCCATTGCTTAGATCTCTGCATTCCCTGGGGCTGCTGTCTGGGGGGGGGGGTCTGCTTCCCCTGGGTCTGGGCTGAGCTGGCCTGGAGGGGGCTGGAAAGGACCAGTGCTTGGAGAGGCAATGCCTACTGAACCTTGGGAGGCTGGACCTGTAAAAAGTCTTTAACTGTCTGCATAGATTTAGCTTTTTCTTCCAGCTTTTTTAAGACCTCTTCTGCCTTGGTGCCAAACAAACTGTCTTTGTACATTGGTGTGTCCAATAATTTTGATTTGACATGGTCTGACAAGGTCTGTTCCTTAAGCTAAGCATGCTTTTGAAGGCCAGAACCAGTGACTGCTGCCCTGCAAGATGCTTCTAGGGCATCAAAGCCGCATTGCAAGGTGTGCTTAGTAACTTGGCTTGCAGAATACATAAGCTCTTGTAATTCTTTATTTTCTACACAAGCAGGAAAGGAAGATATTTTTTGTTTGAGGAGTTCCATGGTATGCTGCTGATATTTCAGCATGTGGAACTGACAATATAGTGCTTTAACAGCAAGAGTAGCAGAGGTGTATACTTTTTTACCTCATCTGTCTAAAGCTCTGGAATCCCTGTCTGAGGGGATAGGATTCTTAGCTGAGGTTGCTTTAATTCCTTTAGGTCCTTGAGAGGTGACCTCTGGGTCAGCAGTAGGATTTTTTAAAAGGAATGTGTGAGAGTCAGGGACGCTGTAGTACCGGTCAGAGTTCCTGGGAGCAGGAGGAAGGGTGTCAGGAGTCAAAGTGGGTTCCATAAAAACATCAACATCATCATCCAGGACAGGAGGAATGTACAACGGACTGTGCTGTGGTAAATCTAAGAATTCCCTGAGCCTCTTTTTTGACTGTGGATAGTCCTGACATTCCCATTGGAAAAGCTCCCTTAAAGTATGAAGGGTTTCACCAAATGAAAAATCCTCGGGTGGAGAGGCAGAAGGAATGGATTCCTCTGCATCAGAATCCTCATAAGCAGAGAGGGGTTGCATGTTTTCATATTCAGAAGCATCAGAGTCATCTGACTCCTGTTCAGATAAAACTACTGGGGACAAGTCTCTTTTTCTTTTGGAAGGGGTAGCCTGGCTTCCCCTAATAAGCATAATAAGGTCTTCCACCATTTTAAGCATTTGAGATTGAGGCAAGGAAGCAGGAGCCTGAGCTTGGGTCATCGTTTTTTGGACATAGTTCGTACCCTGGGCCTTAAAAACTTGGTAGTTTTAGAAAAAACTGAAGATGCAAAAGAAGTTGTCGGTTTGTGTCGAATATTGGTAGTGCAAAGTACTTCCTCAGAAGCCAGTGCCTGCTCAGTGGCTCTGGACACATCCAAGGTAGAGACATCCACAGGATCCTTTGTCGAAGAAGAGTCTTGCGGTATTTCGGACTCCAAAAGGGTCTTGGTAGTGGCCTGCGAATCCAGAGAAGCAGGCATCAGGGGCTGTGTAACCGCTTCACTGAGGACCGGAGAACTGACGACTAGCTTAGCAGAAGCGGCGACGGCAGTTTTGGACCTGTGCGGTCTGACTCTGTCTTTATCCTTACTTTTTTTGGAAGATCGGTAGTCGGATGGCTTACCGAAGCCATATCAGAATTCGAGGACTGACAGCGAAAATATCTAGCTACAATAAGGGCATCATGACATATAGTTCTGGTGTTGAACAAAGCACAAAAACGACAGCGAGGGAGTTCTGATGTTGAACAAAGCACAAAAACGACAGCGAGGGACGTCGTGGTCTGGGCCTAAACAGGTGACGCAGTAAGAATGGAAGTCTCGGTGTGGTATTTGCTTTCCACAGGCATGACAATTGTTAACTTTTTCTGACATCGGTTAGAGCAAGAAAAAAGGATCCCCAATGGGGTACTTAGCTTTAAAAGACTTCAACTTCAATTCGGAAACAAAAATTCAGGTAACGGCCGACTGGCAGTCATGTGAACCGCTTCTGCTTCGGGCTCCTTGGCAAGAAAGACTGATGTAATGGCATCGGCTGCCTGATTTTATACCACTGACGACCTGACGTCAGTCCTGGAGCGACAGCAACTGATGCAGAAATACTAAGTCTCATGTAGTCAGGCCAACTGAGAGCTACCCCTGGCAGGATAACCCAAATGTGATGACTGCAACAGTGAAACACGAAGAACATCTAACTGTTCCCTGACATCTATTAGTTAACGAACATGAAAATATTTAAAACCCTGATGGCCATATGTTTAGATTTCAATATCTTTTCTTCATACCACATAGACTCTTTATTACCAGTACTGCATAATATTGAAAACTTTTCTCATCCTTTGCTGCCTCTCCATCAATGTTTTCCAGGTAAAGTGAGTGCAGTAAGAAACATTTTTCTTGCACTGTAGACCCACTGTAACAACTTTAGGAAGAACCTGCAGCTGAACACAGATAATCTCCATAGGGGCTTTTAACTTTTCTTGCAGAAGGCGCTTTGTTAATATGAACTATTAAGCTTTTTCTAGGGGCTTCAGTCTTTATTTTGTGCAACAGCAGCATGGTAGGGTTGCCTCTAAATACAGAGAGATTATATTTATGAATTAGGTCCTCTCTCTTTATGAATCGGGTCCTCTCTCTTTCACCTTCTGTGTTACCCAGAAAATAACAATGACGAGACCAACTTTACTACAGGATTTTTAGATAAAAACCTCCTCCGCCTTTTTTTTAACGTATACTACCCATCTTTTCACCAGATTCAGTCTTGATCACCAAATAAAATAAAAAAAATATTTCTAACATCTCTTTCTCCATTTTAGCTGAAAACATGTGCATTCCCCAAATATGTTTTCCTAATATATGCATACTTAACATATGCACTTTTTTCTTAAATGAGATACTAAAACATCTCCACCGTAACTTCTTTTTTATTCTAACATTGTTTTCCACTGTTCCTATTGAATGCTGATACTCCCCAAATTCCACTTCTAATACAATTGCTTCATTCCTAATATAATATATTCTACTTATTTTCTTAGTTTTACTAAACTCTGTTTTTTAACTTAACTGCAACCCAGCTTTAATAATTATTCCACTAATACCACCACTTCATGTATCCATATCTTACTTAGCCACAGTCACTAAATCATCTGCATATGACACAAAAAAGAAGTTATGTACTCACCATAACGTTCCACCTGAGTAGTTCTATTTCATTTCTCTTCAACCTGTGGGACACCGGATCCGTATCGGATCCGAGCTGGAAATTTCACTAGCATCTGCTCCAAGCTCCTCCTCTTACCCAAAATAAACCTCTACTACCTTCCAACCCCCAGATCGAGTTTGTGACCCTTATACTGATAGCCCGACCTGAAAAATACTTTATGACCTACAACTGCAGCCCGTAGGCTGTTCATTTGACAAGGTCAGGGGGAAGGAGGGAGGGATGGTTGAAGAAAAATGAAGTAGAACTACTCAGATGGAATGTTATGGTGAGTACATAACTTCTTTATCTGAAGTAGTTTACTTCACTTGGTCTTCAATCTGTGGGACAGAGTCCCCAGCTACTAAACTCCTGGGTGGCCCTCATGGAAGGATATTCCGGAGCACAGTGGAACCAAAGGATGCTCTCCTTCTAGAAGTCAAATCCAATCTGTAGTGAGAAATAAAGGTGTGAGATAAGGACCAAGTAGCTGCAGAACAAATATCATCCAATGAGACTCTAGACCAAAAGGCCGCAGAAGCAGCCACGGATCTAGTGGAATGAGCTTTCACCTGAACCGGAGGAGACATACCTTTGTTGTAATAGACCTGAAGGATGCATGAGGAAACCCACCTAGCAATAGTTACCTTGGAGATAGGTTTACCTAAAAAGGGTTTATAGAAGGACACAAACAGCTGATCAGATTTACAGAAGTTTTTGGTCTTGTTTAAATAAAATTGCAACTGTCTATGAACATCCAACAAGTGGAGTTTGTATTCTATTTTGGTAGCAAAGTTAGGAAAGAAGACAGGTAAATTAATGGTTTGACTGATATTAACCTGTGATGGCACCTTAGGAAGAAAGGACAGATTAGTCCGAAGGGAAACCCTATCTTTAGGGAAAATCATATATGGAACTTTGATGGACAAAGCTTGCAGTTCTGAAACCCTTTTAGCAGAAGTGATAGCCACCAGGAATGCTGTTTTCCAAGATAAGAATTTTAGATCTGTGGTTGGAGCATGTTCAAAAGGCGGAGCGGCCAAAGCCTGAAGAACCATAGTAAGGCCCCATGGGGGAACAGGATCCTTGACCGGGGGGCGTAACAGAAAGGTCCCTTTGATAAAGGCTTTACAAAGTCTGGAGGAGGCCAGTGAGGCAGAATTCTCAACCACATGAAAATGAGAAATGGCAGCCAAATGAACTTTGATAGTAGAAGAGCTTGCTCCCTGTTGAAAAATATTGGCTAGGAAATCAAGAATGGCAGAAATAGGAGCCATAAAGGGGTCTAAACTCCTTTGAGAAGCCCAAAAGGAAAAACGTTTCCATTTTCTGCGGTAAACCTTCCTGGTTGAAGACTTATGAGCAGCCACCAGAATAGACCTAACTGAAGAGAATAATTCAGGAGTCCTAGTGATCATGGGAACTGGAGCAGCCAAGCTGTGCACTTCAAACTGTCCAGGTTCGGATGAAGAACCCCCGATGGGTGTGAAATCAGATCCTGAATGGGATCCAAAATCCACGGTGGAGCCGGAAGGTGAGACCAAAGAAAGGAAAACCATACCTGGCTAGGCCAAAAAGGGGCAATGAGGATCACTTTGCTCCCCAGTGGACGAGCTTTCTGTAGAAACCTCGGAATAAGAGGTACTGGAGGGTAAGCATACAAAAGATTGGGATGCCAAGCATGGACTAGAGCATCTCTAGGGGACTCCCCAGGCAGGTGGTTCAGTGTGAAAAACTCGCTGCACTTCACGTTGGAAGGAGATGCAAAGAGATCGCAGCAAGGCTGACCCCATGCCAGGAAGATCTGCTCCACTACTGAAAGATTCAGAGACCACTTGTAAGGCATCAGAATAGACCGACTTAAGTTGTCCGCTAGAATGTTGGACCATCCCGGAATATGCGTTGCTATGAGAAAACGACCGGTGGAGATCGCCCATTCCCACAGTCTCATGGCCTCACGACAAAGGGGGTAAGATCTGGTCCCTCCCTGTTTGTTGATGTACCAGACCACTGACATGTTGTCTGATTGAATTGCAATGGTTCCCAGAGAAAGAAAGAAAGGCATGAAGGGCCTGCAACGCCAAAAGGATCACCCTCATCTCTAGAACGTTTATGTGCAAGCTGGTCTCTACAGGGGACCACAGGCCTTGGACTGTCCTGCCTGAACAATGCCCGCCCCACCCGAGTTGGGAGGCATCTGTGGTCACTGTGGCTTGGACAGAGGCTGAAACAAAGGGTCGTCCCTCCATGATCTCTGGAGAGCACATCCACCACATAATGGACAACCGACAGATTCAACTGAGTTGTATTGGATATGATAAATGAAGTTTCAACAAGGACCATTATACAGCTAGTGTCCACTGTAGAATTCTCATATGTAACCGGGCACGGAAGAAGCGTTATGGTCACTGCCACTGAACCTAAAGCCCTCAACAATGATTCTGCCAATGGAAGATGAGAACGGTAGATCAGACAGACATGCATCCTCAGGTTTTGTACTCTCTCCGAGGTCAGGAAGAATCTGCACTGTGAGGTGTCTATCCTTGCCCCAATGTAGTCTATCACCTGGACAGGATTTAGAAGTGATTGGGATGGGTTGATTGTGATCCCCAAATGCAGGGCAAGCTTTAAGAAATAATCCCTGGTTTGAGAAAGTAGACGCCTGGTGGGAGCAGTGAGGAGCCAATCGTCCAGGCATGGAAAGACCTGAATCCCCTGAAGCCTCAGGTCAGATGCTACTACCGCCACCACTTTGGTGAACACCCTGGGGGCTGTGGTGAGACCAAAGGGTAGGGCTCGAAATTGGTAATGATTGACTCCTAGCTGGAAGTGGGGGAACCTCCTGGAGCTTCTGTGCATCTTTATGTGATAGTAGGCATCCTGGAGGTCTAACGAGCACATCCAGTCGCTTTCTTGCAGGTATGGCATGATGGACTGTAGTGTGACCATCCGGAATTTTTCTTTGGCAACTGACAAGTTCAGGGTAGACAGGTCCAGAATGGACCTTAAGTCCCCCGTTTTCTTTGGCACCAAAAAGAACCTGGAGTAGAAGCCCGATCTGGACTGATCTGTGGAGGTGGGTTCGATGGCTCGTTTTTCTAGCAGCTTGGAAGTTTCCTGTGCTTCTGCCTCCCTTTGCGAGGGTGGTACGTCCCGGAGGTGTTTGGGAGGAACCACAAAGGGGATAGAGTATCCCCTGGATATGATTTGAAGCACCAGTGATCTGAGATTATGGACTTCCATGCCGCCAGGTGCAATGACAATCGTCCCCCGAATGCCTCCAGAGTAGAGCACTCAGGCAACCCCTCAGGGTTGCTGTCTGGGCCTGTCCAAGAAAGTTAATCAAGACCCAAAATTCCTCAGACCCCCTCTGCCTCTGGGGCGGTGTCTATTCTGCCCCCCTCTGCCTCTGGGGGAAGAAGATCCCTGAGTGTCCCGGGAATATTGTGGCTTCAGGAACCACATCTTCTTTTGCCCACTCTGATTCCGAGAAAAGGATCTTTGAGGGTTTGAATAGTGGATTCTGATGGCAGACAGTGTCTTTCCGTCCCTCTCACTCTGGACTAAAGTCTCTTTGACGGTCTTACCAAAGAGAGTAGAGCCGTCATAAAGGGGCAAAAATTGGCAGAGGACGCCTTGAAAGGTTCTGAAAACTAACATAGTTTGAGCCAGGTGTTGCACCTCATGGACACGCTGGACCCAGCAGCCCTAGCTGCTCCTTCAGTAGCATGTGAGAGGAGTTGCATGTACATGTTGGAAACTGCTTTCAAAGTGCCCATCCTCGCAGTGAACGAGTCCCTGTCCTCCTGCGACATGGACTTAGGGGGAGACTCAGCCAGTTCCTTGACCAGGTCGCGATGGAGTCTCGTGACATGGGCCAGGTAGTTCAGCGGCCTAATGGAAAACGTTGCTAAAGCATAAACCCACTTTCCTAAACGGTCCATCATCCGCGACTCTCGGTCAGGAGGATGAACGGAGGAACTCTCTTGGGCTAGTTCCTTCTTTGTGGCTGCTGCTAACACCATAGTGTCTACGGGGGAGGCCTTGTTCCACGCTGGCCTATCTGATGGTGGACTCATTATCAGGACGTTTAGGGATTGGTTCCACGGTGTCCGTCTCCTTCCAGGCCCGCGAGGTGACTAGGTCCACCAGGGGATCTGCAGGAGGGGACACCCAGGAAGTAGATGGGCCCATGTTGAAAGCCTCCAGGAACACGGACTCATCAGAAGAAGGTTTGGGGGTGGACCAACCTTCCCATTAGCGAAGGATTTTCACGATGTCTCCAAAGGAGACATCCTCGGGAGGTGACCTGGGGGAACCTTCCCCATCATCCAAATCTGTGTACTCGGTGAGGGACTTGGGGGAGTCCAAGTGCCTCCTCTTACACGTATGCTTGAGAGGCACGTCTCCGGTGGGGCTCTCTGGGGGGAACTCGCAACCCACTTGTTCCTCAGGGGGAACTGCCTGGGGCTCCTCGAGCATGGGCTGTCCCTCTGGTAAAATGATGGGATTCACAGATAGAGCCGAGGTGGAGTCCGAAGGGATAGTCAAGGGTCTCGATCCAGCAGAGAGAACCCTTTCTACCACGTCGAACGCTGAGGGAGAATGAACTTCCTGGGGAGCCAATAAGGAAGCGGGTCTCCCCAGATCTGACATGAGTATCGGAGCCGGGCCCGAAGAGGACAGAGTTCCGAGGGAGGGAATTTGGCCCGACAAAGCCGAAGCCAATGAAAAAAGCTCCGCTGTCTCAGATTCAACACGCAAGCTCCAGCTCCAAGAGCCTCTCAGATATGAACGGGTAAGATCCAACACGCTCCAGGCAGCTGTCTGCGTCGAGGAAGCAGGTACAATCACCTCCGACCCCTTGACTAAGGCCATCCTCGGATCTGAGTACTCCGAACCCAGTGGACAGACTGGAGAAGGAGAAATCGGTGTAAAAAAAAGGACCAAGCTCCCCCCTCCAGAGGGAGAGGGGGCTGGCAAGACCCCCATCTGGATCTGAGTATGAATGAACCTCCTCATTTTATTCATGTCAACTTTCGATAAGCTCCGTGGATCTTGAGAGGCCACGGACTCCAACTTTGCGGGTCGAGGAACCGAGGCACTAGATGGAGAACGTGTCTCCTCTGGCTCTGGGGAAAATCTCGGAGATTGGAGCCAAGGGGAGTTATGGATCCTAGGGTGACTTTTGGTGGGAGAAGAAAGGCCCGGGGACCTTTTACGTTTGTCTGGTCTGTGAGATTTTGTCTCTCTCGCCTTCTCTCTGCCCCTTTTTCAGCTCCACTTCCACAGGCTTTGAAACAGGAGGTTGAGTCCCAGCCTGGGAGGGAGGAGAAGCAAGGGCAAGAGAGGAAGGA
This sequence comes from Protopterus annectens, assembly GCF_019279795.1. Classification (NCBI taxonomy): domain Eukaryota; kingdom Metazoa; phylum Chordata; order Ceratodontiformes; family Protopteridae; genus Protopterus; species Protopterus annectens. The sequence goes on along the minus strand of NC_056729.1, from coordinate 360,788,746 downwards.
GAAGCAGCCACAGCAGCCACTGTGACCGAAGCCGAGGATGAGGCAACTGCCTCAGAAGTGGGAAGAAGGCCTTTCAGGGCCAACTTAGCCTTCCTTTCTTGATAGCACCTGGGTTAAAACACGCGCATATAGAGCAGTCAGTATTTTGATGGGCAACACCCAAGCACATTACACAAAGAGTGTGGCCATCTGCAGGAGACAATTTATGGCCACACTCAGTGCACCTTTAGAACACAGGCTTAGCAGCTATGCTTCTATCCAGCCACTCAAACTTAGAGAAGGGTAAAAAAGGATAGAAAAAATTACCTGTTTTCCCACTCAAACCACTAACCACACACTCAAGTCACACAGAACACACTGAGGGGGGAGGGAAGCAAAGCACACTAACAAACTAATTCTAAACTACAACAAAGGTTCAATTACATGACGCACTAGTGAGGGGAGGAGAAGAGGGAACCTACACTAAAACACTTATACTAATATTTCAGATAAAAAAGTTGCTTAAAAGCAGAAAACCCACTCATTACTCGGAGCTCAGGAGACCAGGATGCTTCAGCAAGCAGCGGCAAACGAGATCTGGGGGTTGGAAGGTAGTGGAGGTGTATTATGGGTAAGGGGAGGAGCTTGGAGCAGATGCTAGTGAAATTGCTGGCTCGGATCCGATATGGATCCGGTATCCCACAGGTTGAAGACCAAATGAAGTAAACTACTTCATATTTAGTGTTAACTCCTTTTTCCATCTCCCACTTTGCTAATTTCACACATACATGTTTGAAATTATTAAATTAATTACCGGTACAGATATAATACTTACGGGACATCCTTGTTTAACCCCTCACATAATTTTTATCCTTTCTCCCATACATTTGTTTGCCATAAATTTCGCCCATGACATTTCATAACATATTTTTATAACATTCAAGATGTTTTTCTCCTATCCCATACATTACAAGGATCTTCTATATTGCTTCATGACTAACCTTATGAAATGTCTTTGCAACATCATGTCACTAGCCTTACTTCCTTGTTTTCTTTCAAAATCATGTCTGTTTCTTATAGAATCATTAGTAAGTACTAGGCTAGCTGAACTTGGTGGCCAATTTAAGCTTAGACAATTTCACTTTTTTTTTTGCTCGAAGTAGCCTTATCCATCCCCATGGTCAATAATTATATTACCCCTAATGAGAATAATTGGATCATACCACAGATAACTTGACTGAACCTATGCAAGGGATAAAGCATTTAGGAGCTCCCTCTGTCCATTAGCATTGCAGGGGGCAGTCCTGGGGTAAATTTTCTGTTTCCCCACTCATAGATCAAAGTTGCATCTGAAAACAGATAGGAATGAACTTTGTTTTATGTGGACGGGCAGTCTGCTACACAGCACCAGTATCCTCTGTGGGAAATACCTGCCCCTCCAAACCGTTCTTTTGATGTTTCAGATGATGTTTAGATCCCTAGACAGGGTTTTTCTGATGTCATTCAACTTGCGGATGTGCAGCAAATCTATCAGTAATGGGACTTGTATGCCAGACACAGGTCATCTCTTAGCAGTCTGTAGGATGCAGAGTATAGTGACAGAGCTTTGATTCAGTCCATGTAAGACATGTCATGTTGTTTAGGCCTTGTATCCGTTTAGTATGGTATCTCTGTGGGCATTCAGGTTGGTGCATGTATCTGGACAGATACATGCCAAAGGGGGAATTATATTCAATGACTAGTCTAGTGAAGGATAAATAAAGGGGGACAATGACATCCCCAGATCTAGACACAATCCATATGTTTATAAGCTGTGCAATACAGAAGGACTGTTTTACAATAATATACACATGTTGGTCAAAAGTTAGATGACTGCCCATATAAGTTTCCAAATTCTGAAAAACAAGTCAACTCCTGGTGGGGTATATTGTCAGTGTTGCAGTTCCCTGGTGCAGATGACTTTTCAAAGGATACAATAACGCCTTTTTTGACACTTAGTTTCAGTCCGTGACTTTGGCATCAGCTATTTATTTGAGAAAAACCTTCCTGCAGTATGGCTAAGTCATTTGAGGATTCAATGACTGCTCCTTCCTTGCAGTCATGTATAAACATAATCAGCCAAAACCCTTTGGTATGTAGCTTTTACTGCAGAAAAGTAGATGACAAATAGGAGAGGTCCCAGTGCAGAACCTTGGGGAAATTCACTGGTGAATGGTTTCTTTGTGGAGGTAACCTCCCCTTATTTTGATTACCTGCGTCTTATCTGTAAGTCAACTGGCAATTCAGTGGCTGACATAGAGGTTTATTGCCAGTTTACTGAGCTTTTCTACTATATGTGAATGGGCTACTGTGTCAAAAGCTTTGGCCAGGTTGAGGTATATGCTGTGTACCATTTTGCCTTCATTCATTGCTTTGTTGACCTTTTCAAAAAATCTACCAGGATGATTAAGGACCTGCCTTTGATGAATCCAAATGGACACAGGTCCAGTGTTTGGAGGTGTCCTATGTCCTGATTGATTAATTCCATGATAATTTATTTATTTAACATTTGTTTACCAGGAAAGTCTGACTGGGACGCAGACCATTTCCAGTGGAGGCCCGGGCAGAAACACTCCAGATACATGTCTTTAGAATGTGGGAGGAAACTAGAGCAACTGAAGGAAACCCATGTGAATGCAGGAAGACATGCATACTCCACGCAGAAGGCACTCCAGCTGAGAAGTGAACTGTAGAACCTCTTGCTGTGAGGAGACAACACTATCCGCTGCGTCACCCATAAGTCTTTCCGTGGCTTTGCATATGAGACTGGTCAGACTTATGGGACTGTAATGGCCTAGGTCTGTGGAAGGTCCTCCCTTTCTGCAAGCGAATGTCTGCAGCTGTTCTCCATTTATTTTGCACAAAACCTGTATGGAGACTGAGATTAAACAGTGTTGTTAGGGGGTGGGGCTATATCACGATTTATGCTATTTAAGATGCATCCACGGATATTGTTTGCAGTTTAAAACATTCTTTAGTGTCTCCTTGCTGTTGCCTGCTGTTGAAAACAGTTTTTAGTGTCTCACTGCTGTTTTTCTTGTGTTTAAAACATTTTTTAGTGTTTACAACCTAAATTAGTGTAGCTAGTAGCGGTAGCACAGTCCATATACAGGTTTGCTGCATCTCGGTCTGTTTGTAGTGGCTGTTGTATTCTGAGGATATTTTCCAAGCCATCTTTGTTTGGAAGGGGCCCTTCTGCACCCTTAACAGAGAAGTGTGATGAATGGAACCTGTCTGGTGAAGGGTGACTGATCTAGGGTTTAGAGTAAGCAACCTCATTGGTTCTTTTGAGTTTTTTTTTTAAGTGTTTTTTTTTTTAAAGTTTTTAGCTTCTGGTATTTAAGCCCTGCTTTTGAGCATGTTTCTGCTTGTTTGAATGTCACGCAGCAGTGTGCACTGCCGCAGAAATGTGCGCCATAGCAGGAAAAATAATTTCAACAATTTTTCCCTTAGATACAGCTGTAGTACATTAGTGTAGTCCTCATCTTTAGTACATCTCTGGTCTAAGAAGTACTGCTAGTGATATGTGACCTATTACACCACCAACCAAAAACCCTGTCAGAAACATCCATCTACAGAGCACCTCCTAGATCAGTCTTGAAAGCACCCCCTTTGTGATAACAGTTCTTCAAACCTATCATTAAGGACAGCTGGACTGCCCTTACTTCTCCTACCAGCCTTGTTGACTTGGGTCTCCTGAGGCAGTGTAGTAACTGCCTCATGTACAGAGACAACCCTCTACTAATAACTCAGTCTAGTACATAGTAAGAGAGAAAGAATCCTGAATCCCTGCTTTCTCACACTTAAAACGGTTACACTGAAGAGGTTGTCAACTCACCCACCACTACTCATGCAAATAGTACCACTACTCACACACATAGTACGCATCCAACACATAAATCAACATAGGTGGAGGTTCTATCAGAAAACTTACCAAAACATCAGAGACCTCCAAAACGAAATACAACTAACATAGTTCCCACAGCACCCAATACACATAACACTTGTCTCACTTATCAAGCCCTTAAGGCACAACACTCAAAAAATACATTTTCTTGCAATTGGAGACTCCATAGTGAGACACACGGATGTCCCACTCACCAGGTTAGATAAGGAGAAACTCACAGTCAGCTGCTTGTCAGGTGCCAGGATTAGTCAGATCATGCATGCCCTCAGATCTCTTGGCAACAAGTACCATTATGATTCTGTCATAGCTCACATTGGAGTGAACGACCCCAGATATACCTCACTGAACTATATGAAGAGAGACATGATAGAGCTGTCAGAGTATGTGTCCCAAGTTGGTATATCTCTATCTTTGAACAGCATTGTCAGTGGAGGCCCAGGGAGAAAAGCTTCAAGATGTACAATGTTATAGTTAACAGATAATAGAGACAGTAAATTAAATGCTAGTAATAATCAGGTTACACAGATGTTAGCATAAGACAATCATACGGTAATTATAATGAGACATAGTAGAGCAAAATGGAAGGCAGTACAATGGAAAACATTCATGAGATACACTTCTGTCCTCACTAGGGAGGCTGGAAGTAGAATTTGTGCAACAGTCTAGATATAAGGCATTACTACTTGTTTTGTATATATGAGAGGTCTGCAGCTAAGCTAGCTAGGGGTGAGACAGGAGTGTAGTCTGTTATTCATGAAGTGAGTTTTAAGTAGTTTTTGAATTGGGTTGAAGAGGTGTTGTTTGTTATATGGTCAGGAAGGGAGTTCCAAATTTTAGAAATATAGTGGCTGTAGACGGATTTTCCTGCCTCATTGTTAAATTTGGTAATCTTAAGGAGGTTTTGGGTGCTAGACCTTAGGGTTCTAGTGGTGGTGTAGGGTTGAAATAGTTGTTGTAGAGCTGGAGTGTTGTTTGAGTGATGTAGTAATTTGTGAGCCAGTGACAGTTTATTGAATGGGGAGTATTAGGGGGAGTTCTAACCAATTTAGTGTTTTTAGGCATTCACAGTGATGTATTCTAAAGGATGAACCAGTAGCAAATCTAGCTATCTTGTTATAACAACTGTTGAGTTTGTTTAGGTCAGTTTTGCGGAGATTAGTAAGAACAGGGGAGGCATAGAGTAAGTTAGATAATAGGTGTGTTCTGGCTAATGTTATTTTGGAGTGGTTAGAGAGAAATTGTTTGTTTCGATAGAGTGTACCAAGTTTTTTATGAACTTTTTTTATGGTTAGGGAAATGTGCAGGTCAAATCTAAGATGGTCGTCAATTTCCATGCCTAGCAGTTTGGTGTGATTGGTGGGGGTAATGGTGGCATTGTTATTTGAGGAGATTATGAAGCTATCTGATGGGAGTATAGATCTGTGGGAGCTAAAGAGGAGTAGTTTTGTTTTAGCTGGGTTAAGTATGAGGTTTTGATTGGTGATCCAAGTTTCGGCTAGGGAAAAGCATTCTTGTGTTTGGGAGAGGAGGATGTCTAGTGACTTGGCAGTGCATATTATGGTGGTATTGTCTGCATATTGGACTACTGAGGCTTTAGGAATGTTGGCTGGGAGTTGATGTGTAAATAGAGTGAAGAGCAACTGACCCAAGATGAAGCCTTGGGGAACTTTTAGGAAGACAGGCAATAAGGGAGAGATTTGGTTTTGCCATATTACAGCTTGCTGCCTGCCATTTCGACAGCTCTTAAACCAAGAAATAGTAGAGTTACTAAGGTTTAGAGTGGATAGTGAGTGAAGGAGCTTTGCATGGTTGACCATGTCAAATGCTTTGGATAAATCTAAGAATGTAGCTGATACAAGCAGTCTGTTGTTTCTGTGATTATTGATGGTATTAGTAAATGAGGTGAGTGCAGTGGAGGTGCTGTGGAAGGGTCTAAAACCATGCTGCTGTGTGGATAGTAGTTTGTTTTCTAGGAGGTACTTCATCAATTGCATATGTACGACTCTCTCAAGAAGTTTTGATAAGGGGGTAAGTATTGCTATAGGGCGATAGTTATTGAGTTCAAGAGAGCTACCACCTTTGTGCAGTGGAATTATATGGGATATTTTCCATAGCTGGGGTACCTTATACTCAAAGATGGATCTATTTATTAGGATGGAGACTGGGTAGGCTATAGCTTCTGTGGCTAGTTGAAGGTGTTCAGTAGGTAGTTTGTCAGAGGGTAGGGTGGTTATTTTGAGTTTTAGTAGTAGTTTTAGCATGGTCTTGGTGGGTACAGGGTTGAAGCTAAAGTTGAGGCCACTGATCAATATTTCTTGTTGTTGAAGTGGGGTTGTTGGAGCCAGGTTGGTTATTTGCAAGGGCTTGGATTGTTTCTGTAAAGAATTTTTGAACTGTGTGGGGATATTGTCATGGTTATTTGTTTTTTGGAGTGGAGATGGTTGCTTTCCTTGGTTGTAATACAGAGTTGATTGCTGCCCGGACCTTTTTTGGGTTGTTTATGTGTTTATTCTGTATATTTTGCTACTAGGAGATTTTGTCTGTTTTGGTAAATTTTTTAGCTTTGTTGCATAGTTCAAGGTATTTTTGTTTATTTACTTGGGATTTGCTGTTACGAATGTTTGTCTAGGCCTTGTTTCTATTTTTGAGGAATGTTTTAGTGTCTGGAGTTAGCCAGGGGGCATGTTTGGTCTTAATTCTAGTTGTTCTGTGTGGAGCATGATGGCTAAGTATATTTGTGAAGGTTGTGTTGAAGTATAGCACTCCTTCATCGAGGTCTACGTTTTTTAGGGGGGTCCAGTTACACATTTTTAGGTCATTGTTGAAGTTGGATAGGTTAAAATGTTTCTTGTTCCTAATTTCTCGGACAGTCACTTGGGTCAGTTGGGGTGTTTTACTTCTTAGTAGAAAGGTAGCTTGGTGGTCGCTGAGGGTGTCTGGCAGACACCCTGCTAGGGATATTACGGAAGGATATGATAATAGTATCCAGTCCAGTATGGTTTGATGTTTGCCTCTTTTGTCTGTTCTAGTGGGGGAAGTTATAAGTTGGGTTAGTCCATGTAGGTTGATGTGGCAGAGTGGGTTTTGACTGGTGCAGTTGTTCCAGTCAATGTTAAGGTCACCTAAAAGGATGTTTTCTTGGGGGAGGGAGTTAGATATCCATTCTAGCAGAATTTCTGTAATGGAAATATTGTTGCCTGGAGGGATATAGCACCCTATAATATTGATATATTTGTTTGGGTTAAGTTTTAGTCTAGTGAGGGCGAGTTCAACGTTTTTGAGGTCTGGGGTTGTAATGTCTAGTTTTTCTAGGCTGAGGTGGTTTTTAAAGAGAATGCCTACTCCCCCACCCCTCTTTCCTAATCAGTCACTCTGAATTATATTGTAGCCTGTTGCTGAGATTTCATTATCATGGATTTCTGGTTTAAGCCAGGTCTCAGTAAGTATGACAATATCAGGTTGAATAAGGGAGAGCAAGGTATGGAGGTCAAGGATTTTGTACAGGATACTTATAACATTTAGATTTATGATGAGGAGTGAGTTTTTCGTTCTGTGGAGTAGGGTATTGTTCAGGTCGGGGTTAGGTGTGTAAGGATTTAGTGGACCTGGGTTGGGATGTATGTCACCACAGCGTATAAGTTTAGTTTTTCATTGTAAATAGAATCTGATTAGGTTATTGAAGGTTTTAATGTGTTTTAAAGTAGTGTGGGATTGCCTGTTTGTTGGGTGTAGTTTGTGTGCTAGGAAGTGGAGTATTGAGGGTTAGTAGAGGTACGGGACTAGTTGAGTGTAAGTTGTGGGGTTTAGATTGTTAAGGGATGTACATTTGTTGGGGATGATTAGGGTGTAATTAAGTTGGGTTTGATAACAGGTAATGGAGGACAGCACTAGCAGTAAAGAGATACTTATGGTGTATAATCGGAGTTGTGGGTGAGAGGGTTTTGATAGCGGAGTCATGTAGTGTACGTGGGATTAGTAAGTGGTGATGAATGGCAAGAGCAGGGAAGGGGTGTGTACTGGTTTCAATGGTGAATTGAGGGTTAACTGGATGATTGAATTTATAGGTTGGAAAGTGTGAGGGAGGTGGGAGTGGTTTGGGTTGGGTGTGGTGTACAGGTATAAAGGTAATTGATGTGGGGGTGGGAATGGGGGGTAGGATAGGGGAGTGGAGTCAGCCTGAGCACAGTGAGGGTGAACGGAGCGGGTCCCAGCCGAGCTGAAAGATGTGCATACAAAAAGCAATCAGGATCAGATCATTCAATCTACCGGGCAGGTCAGTTCACACTCAACATTAACAGACTGTGCTGGTAATTGACCTTTTCTTATCTCTAGTTTCTTTACACAGATAATTTAGTAGAGGCTAATAATATGTACTGGCAAGTTATAGGTATGGATTGGGCTATGAACAGGTAGTGCTTGGGGAAATTCAGTAGGAATAAGACTTTAATGTATAGGGCTGGTCAAATTAGGGGGTGGATGTCTTGGGTTTTACTGCCATCTAGTGGCTAAGTTGGGAAACACGTGCCCCAGTAGTACAGTAATAAAAGTTGGAGGGGAGAATGACTGGTCCATGCGGTTGTGCTTGCCAGAAGAGATAACAATATAATTATTATAGTACTGAAACAGCTTTATCCAGCTATAACCTACACTTGGCTTTGCCCTCCATTTTCATGATGACAACCTCAGCCTTGGGGCCAAACAACTGCTCCTTATCCAGAGAGGCATCTAAAAGTTTGGATTTTACCTGGTCAGGCAAAGGTTGCTCTCTTAACCAGGCGTGCCTTCTGATAACTGATCCTGTAGCTGCAGCCCTGGTAGAGGCTTCTAAGGCATCAAAACTACAATGCAAGGAGTGCTTTGCAACTTGACAGCTAGACTGTATGTCTGTTAATTCTCTGGTAGTGCTACTGTCAGGCATGGCAGATATTTTCTGTTTAATCAGTTCCAGCACATTCTGCTGAAATGTTATCATATGAAATTGGCAATTCAATGCCCTCATAGCTAAAGTAGCTGAAGTGTAAACCTTTTTACCTATCCTGCCTAATGCTCTGCTTTCCTTGTCAGCTGGGATGGCTTTTTAGAACAGCTAGCCCTAAGCTCCCTTAGGGCCTTGAGTAATTACTTCAGCGTCTGCAGTAGAGATTTTGCAAAGGTATTTGCGTGAGTCTTGTACCCTGTAGTATCTGTCAGGCTTCCTGGGCACTGGATGGAGAGAATCTGGAGAGAGGGCAGATTCTAGGAAAACATTTTCTACAACATCGAGGATAGGAGGAATAGCCAGAGGCTTATGCTGAAGCAAATCAAGAAATTCCCTTAGTCTCTATTTAGACTGGACGTAGTCCTGGGCCACCCACTGAAAATGCTCTTTGAGAGTATTTAGGGTTTCCCCAAAGGAAAGATCTTCAAGGGGGGAGGCAAACTGAATGGGGTCATCAGCATCAGAGTCTTCAAAAGCTGCTAAGGGCTGGTCTTCCATGTCAGACTCCTCTAAAACAGAATCAACTGAGTCCTGGTCAGTGAGGATCTCTGGGGAGGTGTCTCTCTCTCTTTTGGCTGGTGTGGGAGGATGGGGTTGGTTACTTCTGATCAGAATAATCAGGTCTTCTGCTATTTTGAGGAGTTGTTGCGACTGAGGGGCAGGCTGATTATTAGTAGGTCAGAGGCTGGGGCCCTGGGAAGGGACCTTTTTAGGGGTAGATTTTGGCTTGGGCCTAGCTGAGTCAGAAGCCTTATACAGCGTCAATTTGACCAGTGGCATTGTCGGTCTAATTCTGACTTTGGATGTCGGTGGGATCTCAGCAGAAGCCAGTGCCTGCAAAGCAGCTCCGGACCCAACCGCAGAAGAAAAAGTGACATCCTGGCAGGAGGAGGCTGATTTGGTGGCGTACTAGACTCGGAATAGGTCTCGGTAGAGGCCTGCAATGGTTCGTCGGCTGTCGTCCAGGGCTGCAAAGGCACCTCACTGAGTTCAGCTCTAGCCTTGCTTGGAGGAAAAGTTGACTGTTGTCCGGAGTCATCAGAGGGCCTAACTTTTAGAGGCCTATCCTTATCCTTGTCCTTTTTCTTCCTAGGTAAGTCAGAAACTGCCTGAGAGACTGACGTTATTTTGCATTGCTGAAAAGACCGACTAAAATGTCTTGCTACAATATCAGCTCTTCTTCTAATAGTACGAGCATTAAAGAGGGCACAGAACCGACACCCTGGAACATCGTGATCTGGGCCTAAACAAGTAACACAGAGAGAATGGAAGTCTCGGTGTGGGATCTTCTTTCCACAACTAAGACAGTTATTAACTTTCTCTGACACTGGTTAATGGCAAGAAAAGATTCCCTAACGGGGTACTTAGCTTTAGACGGTTGTCCTCACTCTGGCAATGGCTGACCGATGCACTCGCAAAACTGCTTCTGCTTCGGGCTCTACAGCAAGAAAGACTGATGTAATGGTGTCAGCTGTCTCCCTTTACAGACCTGACATCAGCACCACTCACAGAACAGCCAATGCAGGAGGGAAACCTTTACTCTGGTATTCGGGCCGGTCGAGGGCTACCCAGCAGGGATAACAAAAGTAATGACTGCAACAGTGAAACATGAAGAACATCTCTAGTTTTCGTTTTATTTTGAAGAAGACTGCTTTACGTTCAGGCCTAACAAGTAATGAAGATATGCAAGGGAAGGTGTAAGATGCTCCTACATTAGCAAGGACAAGATCCAAGATGTTATTCTCCCTTCTGCATACTCTAATTGTTCCAGGGCATTTGTATTGACAAAGTCCAGGAATCTCTGTGTGCACCAGTGGTGGTGTAGGTTTCCCAGTCTATAGCTGGATAGTTTACATCACCTAGGAAAATTGTACTGGGTTGAATACTGAGTAATTCTAGTTCCTGTAGATAGGCACTGTGGCTTTCTTATGTCACAGAGTGAATTAAGTTAGCTAATATATGGTGCGTGATCTTTCTGATTGTTATTTGGATACAAAGAAGCTCTAGTGCACAATGCTGCTTTACTAAACTTGATGCAAGTCTCTTCTGGATGTAGACTGATACACCTCCATCTTTTTTCTCTCATGTGCAGTAGTGTGACTAAACGTGTGGAAGGCATTTTAGCCCTGCACAGCCAGAGTGCTCGCCACTATTTTTACTACACAGATGTCAATGTAGGGTGGAACAGCTGGTAGATAGTAAAATTTCTTGTTCAGGCTTCTAACATTGCACAGTAACACCTTCAAATTTTCCTTTGTTTGCTTCATTATGCTGGTAGGTTTATCAGGTTGGCATTGCCTAAAAAGGCACTGTGTGTGTGTGTGTGTGTGTGTGTGTGTGTGTGTGTGTGTGTGTGTGTGTGTGTGTGTGTGTGTGTGTGTGTGTGTGTGGGGGAGTCTTTGCCAATAATCAAAATCGTAGGGGGGACAGATGTAGGCCATCCCTGATGAAGGAGAGTGGTCTCAATCATATCTTCCCAGGCTGACAAATATCGGACCCCTTTGAATGACACCACTAATGAAGCCAATTATTAAAGACAATTAACCATTGCTCATATTGCGGCATCATCCTTGGAGAAGGTAGAATGCTGCTCAATGCTAGGCTTGTACTTGCCTTGGACACAAAGTCTGAGAGCTACAGCATGTCTCTCTTCATATAATCCAAGGAGGTACACCGCAAATCACTGACACTGGCATGAGACTTGGAGTGCATATGTGTGATCTGATGGATCTTGGCACCAAATAAACAACTAACCATCACTCTTTCCTTGTTCAGCCTGGTATGAAGTACATCTCTATGTCTTACAATGGAGTTTTCTGTAACAAGAATATTTGGTTGGGTCGATGCCTGCCTCATGGGTTCAGCATCTGGTTCTTTGAGACTCCTTGTGCTATGTGGCGAAGTAGGCTTAGTATGCTGAGTATGCTTTGTGCCTGTGTTGTGTTTTGGAGGTCTCTAAGGTTTAGGCAAGGTACTCTTTAGAATCTTAGCATACGATAGATTATGTGTATTGTGATGGCTTACAAGAGGTGTGATGTGTAGTGTACTGATGATGATTTTGGTGTCTGAGTTTACTGTGTGTGAGATTTTTGCCGCCAAGTATATTATAAATGTACATCTCTAAAACACCATTATGCTGTTTGAGTAATAGATGATCACAAGACAATTCTTACACTGTCTCAGTATATTTATCTCAATCAGGCTGGCTAGAGAAGTTGTGGGGAAGTGTTGGCCCATGGTACTGACTGGAATGACTCTGGGGGCAGGGATAACTAAAACTGCTTGGAGTTTTGTTTTAGAACAATGTTTGCGTAGACTTGCTAATGAATATTAAAATTGCAATACAAAACAACATCTGCTTTTAATACCATTAACATTTCCTTCACCTCCCTCCACTTGATTCCAGAAGTGTCTTCTCTTAACTTTATCCAAAACCTTCTGCATCCTCTTCTTGTATTAGTTACATACATATTTTATAACTTGCATTTCCCAATGTTATTGGACTCCAATTCTTTGTATCTTTTATTTCATCCTTTTTCCATGCAAACTTAATCCATCTACCACAAGTCCATTCATCTGTTAGTTCTTTCTCTAAACATTCATTTAATATTGTATACACTTTTAATTTCTCATTTTCATTCATCTCTTTATAATAAATTCGTAACCTAATCAATCTACTCCTAGTGCTGATTCTTCCCTTCCTTCTCTTATTTCTTTCATTTCTCTCATAGTAATTTTCTTTTCTAGAGAATTCTTAAATTTGCAGACATTGTTTTACAATCCATACATCTTGTACTAAGCCCTTTTCACACATCTGACCCAAACTTTTCCACAATGTCTAATACTTAACTCTACCTCTTTCTTCATCAAACACTGCATCCATTCTTCCTTCTTTTTTTTACCTCTTTTACCAGAAATGGTGAAACTTCCTATTTTTTCCTTTAAAAATCTTTGTCTAAACAACACGCTCTTAACTTTTTTCTGTTTTTATTCATTTCTCTCTCTTATTCTGACACCATACTGCCGTATTTCTTTTTCATGTCTTTTTATGATTTCATTAGTCCTTTGCTTCATTCTTTTAATATAATTAAAACACTGTATTTATTTTTTCTTTATAAGCACTACACCAATCTGTCTAGTTTTCATAATGTGCTCTAATTGTTACGAGCAGTTCCCATACAATCCTATGTTTCTTTTTCATCACATTTCTCTCTCAAAACAATATTTTTGTTCCTTACCATTTCTTTCATTACTTATCTGTCTTCTCCTATTTTAGCTCATACTAAAAGCTAAATCTGAAAATGCAGCCAATTTTAACCTATATGTTTCTCCACTTATATCTTTTGAATATGCCACAATCTATTTCAGTTCTGAAATCCCCTCTTTTATATGCCCATTGACTATTTTGCCCAGTTTTTAACCCACCATATCTTATAACTTCTCTTATTACTTTAATATCTTGTGTTATTTTTCCCTCTCCTTTCTCATACTCCAGCTGAAAATCTATCAAAATGAAATAAAACCAATCAGAGCACTCCAAAAAGAACCCGCCTTTAACAAAAGAAGTATTAAGTGCATTTGTCCCTGAGACTAGGGACTTCATCAGAATACAACAAACAAAAACTACTGACACACAATTTAAACACCCCACCTCACATCCAGGTAAAAAAGCCATAACCAAACAGGAAACTAATTACAGCAGGAAATGCTATTACATCAACACATACAGTGAATACAAGTAAGCCACACCACTCTATTGAAGGGAATCAAATGTATGCAGATAAAATGTTACACACACACACACACACACACACACACACACACACACACACACACACACACACACACACACACACAGACACACATATATATATTTATTTATTTATTTTACATTTGTTGACCGGGCTGGTCCAGCTGGATATTGAGTCCATTTTCAGTGGAGGCCCAGGGAGAAAAGCTACTTTCATTTATAAACAGAATTACAGAGAGTAACATTTTAGTTAATGAACATTTAAAGTGTCAAGTTCTGTCAGGAGCAAAAGTTAGGACATTAACATACTAACAGTCAATTTACTTGTGGACTAAAAAAAAATTAGTAGGCAGAAAAGGTGGAAGTGGTAGAAATAGATGGAAATGTTAGTCAGGGTTTATGCAGGGCCAGAGCCAGCAGGTTCTAAGGAAAGTTTTCAGCTGGGTTTTAAAGCAGTGAGGAGAGGAGACGGAAGAGAGTTCCAGGATTTTCCAATAGTGTTAGAGAACAAGGAGTTACCTGCCAAGCTGTTGGCTTTACAAGTTGCTATGAGGTGTTTGTTAGAGGAACGTAGGCTTTTGAGGTTGCAGTATGGAGTTATAAGGGAAGTGAGTACAGGGGTATTAGTGGGCTTGTACAGAATTTTTTGGGCTAAGGAGAGTTGATAGAACAAGAACAGATTTTGCAATTCTAGCCATCCTAATTCCTTTAAGTTACTGCAATGGTGAGTTCTTTAAGTAGAACCAGAGGCAAATCTGGCAATACTATTATAGGCAGTAGACAGTTTATTTATTTATTTTATTTTACATTTGTATAATATACAAATGTATATATTTTCTTTAATATATATATATATATATATATATCAGTCCCAATATTTTCAGAATTAACTTTACTTTGTAAAGTCTTAAAGAGCTTAAAAACCTAACATTATAAATTATTATACAAAATAAAATCTATAAATTATTAGCCCGCTCATACAATATAGGTGTAATGGAGATGGCATCATTCGATCCTTGGGAAACATTGCTGCTAACCCTTAACTGCCACTCTGTCTCCTCTTTTCTAAGTATATCTTTCCAATCACCCCCCCCAGGATTCGGTTTGATGCCCTCCAAAATACCAAAAATAAATTTATTAAAACCAACACAAAGCTCGGAGTGCTTGAACAAGGCACTGTTCCGTTTTTTTGTTTTTACTTTTCATATCATTTAGATGTTCATAAATCCTACTTCTAGAGGGACGCTCGGTTTTGCCCAGCTGAAAATCTCCCAGCCTAATTAGCTGACATATTTTATAGGATGGAGTTTTCAAATTCCTCAAACATCATTTTCCTCTTTGTCATACTGGCTGTATCCATAAACTACAATTATCTTTATAAATCTTTCCCTTTGCCTTATACCACATACTATTAGATTTCCAGGTACCACTACTGTCACATCCAATATTTACCTCTTACATAAAAAAGTCTTATTCCTGAACACACAAAACTCCTTTTACTCCATATTGCCTCATTTATTTTCCTTTTTTTTTCAATCAAGTCTTGTACCTAACAAACATATAACCTCCATTACTTTTTTTTTCACCATTCAAGTCACTACCACATATTTAATATCATTTCAAATACTGTTTATATTTAATGCTAATATTCTTAAATTATCCCTTTCTTTTTACCTATTTCTTGACATTTCTTTACTGGGAAATTCTGCCTGATTATGGAAAGGACAGTTGTTTACACTTACCATAAATGTAAATGTTCGAGTGTATTCACTGTTGCAGTCATCACCTGTGCATTATCCCTGCTGTGGTAGCCCTCGGTCGGCCCGAATACCAGAGTCAATGTTTTTGTGCGCAGGCTGCCGTCACCTGTAGTCTGACGTCAGGTCGTCAGTGCTGTAAAGCAAGGCAGCCAACGTCATTACATCAGTTTTTCTTGCCCTAACCCATTAGAAGCACAAGGGAAAAGAGAGAAGTGGTCATGGTGTCTAAAATCCACCTTGAGAAGCTTGTGTCCCCCTAGGGGAAGATGCTAAATGGGGGATGGAAGGAGGGAAACCTAGACTGCAACAGTGAATACACTCGAACATCTACATGTATGGTAAGTGTACACAACTGTACTATGTTCTTCGTGTTTCACTGTTGCAGTCATCACCTGTGGGAGGATTCCCAAAGCTGAGGAAAGGGGTGGAAGGATAGGTAGAGTCCTAGGTATGGGTCAGGAGGCCCTGCAGAATTGCAGAGGCAAACCTTGCCCTAGACTTGGAAAAGATAGGTAGGTGGTAATGCTATGTAAAGGTATGCAGACAGCTCCAGGTGGCCGCTTCCAAGATGTCCCTGGTAGGTACTACTCTGAGGAAGACAGTGGAAGTGGAGGTTGCCCTAGTGGAGTGGGAACGGATAGGCTTAGGGATGGGTTTCCCATGAAGTCTGTAGCAAAAATGGACATTCTGAAATCTATTTGGAAATGGTTTGTTTGGGGATAGGCTTCCCCTCTGCCCCTGGGGCAAAGCTTAAAAAAGCTGGTGTGTTTTTCTGAATGGCTTAGTATGGTTCAGATAGTATCTGAGTTGAGCACGTCTAGTGAGTGAAGAATTCTTTCCCCCTTGTTTTGAGGGTTGGGAAAGAAGGTGGGAAGGTGTATGGCCTGGTTAAGGGTTACATCAGATACCACCTTGGGCATAAAGGAGGGATTAGTCCTCAGGGAGACTATCTGCATGTAAAATGATGAAGGGCTCAACAGCCATTAGGAAGGCAGTCTTCCATGAGAGGCATTTCAATTCGGTTGAAGCGGCATGTTTGAAAGGAGGTAAGGTTAGTTTTTCTAACACATAGTTCAGGTCCCAGGGTGGCGTCAGAGGCTTTCTGGGAGGCCTGATATTAGAAGCCCATCCGAGGAATTGCTTACTCAAAGGATGAGAGAAGAGGGGTGGGTCTGAATCATAATGGGCAGAGATGGCCGAGGCATGGATTTTAACAGAGGAGAAAGAGAGGCCACTATTGAGCAACTCTGCTAGGTAATCCAGGATGAGAGGGATGGAAGGTTGGGAGGTACTACCCCCTTTTGATTGTTTTCAGGAGCAACATCTTTTCCATTTTCTTGCATATGATTTTCTTGTGCTGGGCCTTCTGGCCTCTGTGATGATGTCCAGGACCTGTTTTCTTAACAGGGACACCTTGTTAGTTTTTAGTGTATAAGCCATGCTGAAAGTTTGAGAGTCTGTAGGTCTAGGTGCAGTACCTTCCCCCTCTCCTGGGTCAAGAGGTTTGACATCAGGGGAAGCAGCTTTGGGGGCTGTAAGGTCAGACTGTGTAATAAGGGGTATCAATACTGTCTGGGCCAATCTGGAGCAATAAGGATGGCCTTTGGTCTTTCCTCTCTTATTTTGATCAGAACCTTGGGAATAAGGGGCAGAGGAGGGTATGCGTACACAAAGATGGAGCTCCAAGAGAAGGTCAAGGCATCCACTTTCCATGCTAGGAGATGATACTCCCTGGTACAGAACTTGTGCAGCTGGTGGTTGAGGTGCGAAGCAAAGAGGTCCACTTCTGGGGTCCTCCATTCCTGGGTGATTTGGAGAAAGATTTCTCTGTGGAGCTGCCATTCATGGGGGTCCAGTAAGTTTCTGCTTAGGTGGTCTGCCAGTGCATTGTTGATCCTTGGTAAGTATTGGGCAATTAGGTGTAGCCCCACAGAGGTGGCTGTAAGCCAGACACTCGGGGCTAATCTGCACAGGGGGTAAGACTGGGTGCCCCCCTGCTTGTTGAGGACCCCTGGCCTGAGATGGGGTTGAAAGGAAGTCAGAGCCTTTTACACTGTCATCATTTCTTTCTGGTTGATGTGCAAGTGAAATTGCTGGGCATTCCAAAGGCCTTGGGTACACCTGCCTGCTAGGTGAGCTCCCCAAGCAATGTCTGAGGCATCGGTGGTGATGGTCTGGCCAGAAGGGCGGAAGATTAAGGGAAGACCCTTATTCATGGCACAGGCCTCTGCCCACCACAGAAATTCAACCTTTATACAAGGGATCAGAGAGAGAGTGGTCTGTAAGGACTGAGAGTGCTGACACCAAAGGTTCTTTAAATAAAACTGAAGTTTTTTCATGTGAAGCCTGGCGAGAGGGATGAGAAGGATGCAAGATGCCATGTCTCCCAGGGCTTGCAGGAACTTCCTTGTGGTGAGGTGACGTCTGGAAGCCAGCTGGGTGAAGTAGAGAGGCAGGAAGCTCTACTTTTCTGGGGATAGGAAGGCCATTTGCATTGCTGTGTCTAGCACAGCTCTCAGGAAAACTATTTTTTCTAGTGGGGTTTTACTTAGATTTTTTTTTTCTTGTTGATGTTGAACCCTAGGGAAGTTATGAGTGATTTGACTAAGAGAAGGCCCTGGAACAACTTTTCTTTGCACTCTGTCTGAATGAGGCAGTCGTCCAGGTAAGGGTAAATCTGTATATTTCTCTGGCTGCAGAATGCTATAGCTGGGGCCAAGCATTTGGTGAATACTCTGGGAGCAGTAGATAAGCCAAAGGACACTGCAGAGAACTGAAAATGTTGATAGCCTGTTCTGAAGCACAGGAATTTTCTGCACGATTCCTTGATGGGGATGTGGAGGTAGGCATCTTTTAGGTCTAGTGTCACAAAGCCAGGCACTTTGTGTGAGCATAGGCAAGAGCTGCTGCAAGGTTAGCAATTTGAATCTAGGGACCACCAAGGAGGTGTTCAATTTGAATAGATCCAGGTTGGGGTGCCAAGTGCCCTCTTTTCTGGGAACAAGGAATAGTCTGGAGTAAAAACCTTTTCCTGTTTGATCGGAAGGGACAGGTTCTATTGCCCACTGGGATATTAGAGTTTGGACCTGTTTCAATGTCTCTGGCCACTGGATTGGGGGGAAGTCTGGGTATCTTCTTGGAAGAGGGAGCTCGTTGAAGGAGGATCTGTATCCCTGAGAAATGATTGTTAAGACCCATTGATGCTTGGTTATAAAGACCCATTTGTCCTTGAAGAGGGTGAGCCTTCCTCCTAGTTTTTGATGACTGAAAGGTGGGCAGAGGGGAGGGAGAGGGAGAGTCATTGCGACTGCTTGCCAGAAAAGCTTGTCTTAGAACTCCCTGCCTTAGAGGCAGAAGTGGTCCACTGTTTGTTTCTTTGCCGGCCCTGGGATAGGGACCTGGATGGTGCAGGTAAGGCCCCGTGCTTAGACGGAATGTTTCTGCTGAATCTGGGAGGTTGAACTTGAAAGAAATCTTTTACTGCTTGCATAGATTTTGCTTTGTCTTCCATCTTTTTAAGCACCTCTTCTGCTTTTTCCCCAAATAAGCATTCCTTATCTAGGGGTGCATCAATAAGTTTAGACTTGACATGATCAGGGAGAGGTTGTTCCTTCAGCCATGGATGTCTTCTAATAACATATCCTGTCACTGCTTAGGTTAATAGGTAGTTCATAGGTAGTTACTAGGCTATTGGCCCTAGGGCCTATATAAGCCTAGCCAAAAAGGTACCTTGGCTTTCGCCACCCAAGAAAATTATTTTCCTGTGCCCCTGTCGAGCAGAGCCAGAGAAGTGATCCCCGGGGTAAATTTCCTATTTCCCATCCAATCATCAAGATTTTTTTTTTGAAGAGTGCTAATGAGGAGCTCTGTTTGACATAGATAGGTAGTCTGTTCCAGAGTATGGGAAGTCTCTGGGACAGGAATCTATCCCTCCAGCATGTTCTGTTTATTGTGATGACAAGGTTTAGGTCCCTACAGCGTGCAGCTTGGAGGGATTGGGATTTCTTGAAGTGGGTTTGACACAGCTTTGTATGTTAGGCAGAGATCGCCTCTGAGTAGGTGATATGCGATGGAGTAAAGCTGGAGTTTTTTGAGACAGTCTGTGTAGGGCATCTGTTTGAGGCCAGTAATCCTCTTTGTGAGGTATTTTTGTGGCCTCTCCAGTTGTTGTAGATGTCTTGTGAGGTACACACCAAAAGGGGCGCTGTACTCTATAATGGGTCTAATGAGTGATGATTAGAGGGGAACAATGACCTCTTTTTTTCTGGATGAGAAACCTTTTGTGATGAGGTGTGCCACGTAGAAGGATTTCCTGACCACTGTGGCGAAGTGATTATCAAAGGAGAGACTACTGTCCGCCTGTGTCCCAAGGTCTCTTATTACACTTTCAGTGTTAAGCAGACTACCGCCTATGTGGTAGTTCATGGGTACAGAGTTTTTACCAAAAGGGATGACAATGCACTTTTTGGCATTGAGCTTGAGGCCATGGCTTTGACACCAGGCATCTGTCTCAGTGAGGCCCTTTTGTAGGATGCCCACATTGTTAGGAGTTTTATGGCTCCCAGTTTGCAGTCATCTGCAAACTTCGTTAGCCAAAGACCTGCTGTGTTAGCCTGTACTTCAGAGAAGTAGATACCAAACAGGAGAAGACCCCGGACTGAACCCTGTGGTACTCCACTTGTCACTGGTCTGAAGTCGGATTTGGAGTCTGCTACTTTCACAGTGTGGGTTCTGTCCGTGAGCCAGATGGCAACCAATCTTGTGACATAGGGATTTATACCTAGTTTAGTGAGTTTATCTATAATTCCAGAGTGGGGGATGGTATCAAAAGCCTTGGCAAGATCTAGATAGGCTGTGTGAACCACCTTACCCTCATCTATGGCTTTGGTGAATGCTTCAAAGAAGTCTATCAGGTTTAGGAGACATGATCTGCCTTTTACAAACCCTAACTGGGTGGGATCCAGAGTTTGGAGACTACCAATGTCTTTGTTTATGAGTTTCATGATGATATGTTCCATGGCCTTGCAGACCAGGCTCGTCAGGCTAATGGGTTGGTAGTTCCCGGGGTCCGTCGTGGCTCCCCCTTTGTGGAGTGGGCTAACCGTCGCACTGCGCTATGCAGTGGGCACAAAGCCTGAGGTGAGGCTATGATTGAACATGGTACTTAGGTGGGGTGCCAGTTTGTTCTGTAGTTCATGTAGAACGCAGCCTGGGATATTGTCAGGTCCCAAGGATGCTGTGTTCTTGGCTTTGGAGAGTGTGTTTTTTACCTGTGCAGCCGTGATTACAGGAACTTTGCATTCTTCCTGTATAGAGATGGGCCCTCTAGGGGGTTAGAGGGGGGTAAAGTTAGCACTGAACCTATCTGCCAGGATGTTGACAATATCAGTTGGTTCTGTATATTTAGTGCCATTGTGCTGTAACTCAGAGAAGATCTGAGTGTTGCCATTGAGATTCTTGACATAGCTTTAGAATGCTTTGTGGTTGTCTTTAGAGTCAGTGGCAATTTTGTTTTTGTAATTAGCTTTGGAAGATTTTTACGAGGGATCTCAGTTTCTTACTGAGGCTGACCAGGGAGTTCCTCCAGTCATGGGATTTTACTCTTTTTTGCAACAGTTTCTTTCTTCTGTTATAGAGTTTGTTTATGGCAGAGGACCACCAGATTGGCTTCCTTTTTTTGGATGACAGCATCTTGGCTCTGTTAGGGATAGCACGATCCATGCACTCGTGTAGGTGCTTATAAAGTGCATTTGTGTAGGATTCAGCAGTTGTACCTCTACTGTCCGTCTGCATGGATGTCATGAAGTTTGCCACTTCTGTCTTAAGAATTGAGAAGTTGGCTTTGGAGAAGTTTTTTTATGGTGGTTTCCCTAATGGGGGGTGGGGGCGGGATGTGGATGTCTAGGGTGATTAGCTTATTGTCGGATCTGACCAACGAGGAATTGACCTCTGGTGGGGTAATGACCAGGTCTAGGATATTGCTGCCCCTGGTGGGGATATGAATAAGTTGATCCAAGGCACTGGAATTTATGAATTCCATAAAACGTTGAGCAAAAGAGTTGGTACATGAGTAGTTTTCCCAGTTAATGGTGGGGTAGTTGAAATCGCCCATTATTAGGGTGTTGGGTTGTACCCTAATATTTTCCAGTGTATCAAATAATGAAGAGTGGGAATCCTGGGGTATGGTGGGGGGTTTGTAGCAAGCTACAATTTGGATTGCGGTCTTGCCCAGAGTTAGTTGCCCTTGGACAATCTTGGATGCATTATGCTTTGCAACTAGCCTGGAGGTGTGGATATCCTTAATGAATATGGACACACCTCTGCCTTTAGTGCTTCGGTCCGGGTTAGGTGGCCGAAAGGTGTGGTATGAATTATAGCCTGGTAATGCAGGGGTGCTCTCTGGAGCTTTGAACCAGGTCTCTGTCACTGCTCAGATGTCGATGTTCTCCATTTTAAGGAGTGCCTCGAGTGAGTGCATTTTGAGGTTTAGACTTCTGGCACGGAGTAGCATTATCCTCAAATTTTGCTTGCTTGCACCTGTTACAGTGGTGAATTAGTTATTTGAACCTTGCCTAAAAAAGGCACTATAGTGGTGGCAAGAGCCTTAGCCAGTATTCGGAATCCCAAGGGCAACAGGTGCAGGCCATCTCTGGCAAAGCATCGTGGTCTGTCGATCATGTCATCCCAGGCAGACAAATACTGGATCCCCTTAGAATGACACCAGAAGCTTAGTCAATCGTTGATATCAATCATTTTGTCCTTGTACTGTGGTATCATTCTGGGTGATGGCAGGATGCTACTGAGGGCTAGGAACACCTAAATGTCATAAGAAATAGATTAAGCAACTAAAATGCTACAAGAATAAGCTTTTATCTAGGCAAAAAAGGGAAGTTCTGTACTTTGCACTGGCCGTGGATATGTTTCAGCCTGTAAAATCTAATGTTTGTACCAAAAATGTCCCACTTTGGGCATTTGAAAAGGTGGCAACTCTAGTCATACCTGCCTGGGCTACAAGATTGGAGAGCTCCTCCATGTCTCTTTTCATGTAGTCCAGGGAGGTACGTCTCAGGTCATTCACACCAACAGGGACAATGACAGAGTCATATTTGTACTTGTTGTGGAGTGACCTGAGTGCGTGCATTATGTGGCAGATCCTGGCACCCGACAGGCAGCTGACAGTAACTTTCTGCTTGTTTAGCCTGGTGAGTGTAACATCAGTGTGCCTGACTATAGAGTCACCTATGACTAGAGTGTTGGGTACGTTGTTATGCCTTATGGGCTGTGGTTGGGTGGCACACTGAGATTGTGGGCTATGTGTCATTTGGGTTGTGTTAGGTGGTGGTGTTTGCTTGCGTTTCTGCTTTGGACATCCCTGTTGCTTGGGCAGGTTTTTATTGAGAGCCTCCGCAAATGTGGGTGTGTGTTTTGTGTTTCTATGTGTGTTTTGGTGGTGTAGATTTTGAGGGACTATGTGATGAGTGTGGTGTGGTGCAAGTGTTTACCTTCTCCTCTTGACTGCCTATTCCAGTCTTGGGTGAAGAGAGCTTTGCTTCCAGTTTGGCTATATAAGTGCATCTCTCACAGGTTGCAGTGTTGGTTGGTAGGGGGAGAGGGTTGTCTGTGTACATGAGGCAATTGCTGCATTACCCCAAGATGCCCAGATTCATCAGGTAGACAGGAGAAAACACCGGGGAGCTGACTCTTAGACCTGGATAGGTGCTTATTTATTAAGTACTAAAACTGCTTTCCTCTAGACAAGTGAGGAAAGTTGAGTGCTGTAGTAATCTGTAGCTTATTTAGTGCTTACAATGAGTTCTGAACAAGTGCTGAGCTCACAGAAACAGATTTGAGTGCTGAAACTAAAAACTGGCTAGTTCTAAGAAATACAATTAAGCTAGAAGGCTTCTCTCCAACACAGAAAGGTTTGGGGGCTCAGAAGCTTACAAATAGTCCTAGATACAGCAAATATGTATGTGGACTAGAGTACTTACAGGAAAGGCAGGAAACAAACTTAGAATTTTTTTTCTCTTCCCAAATGCTCTCTGTGACCTCACTACACTCACTTGAGTGAACAAATGAGGTGGGCCCAGAAGGAGTATCCAAATACAAGTTTACAGAGGGGAGTGCAATTTCAAAGCCACCAAGATTAACACCAAAACAAGAATGGGGGGGGGGACTAACTGTAGAGGCAGACAGCCACAATTTTCAGTTCAATTAATATTCAGTAATAAACAACAAGACATAAAATGCAGTACTATATGTAAAAGTGCAGATAAAAGTGTACTTAAATTCACTTATACATCCATTTGATTGCAGGCAGATCTTAGCTGGCCAAAGATCAAGTATTTAGCAGAAAAAAAAACAAAATGTACCACTTATATAAGGCAGGACAGCCCCTCAGCTGAAGCAGAGAATATCAAAGTGAAAATACCCCTCAATGCTATCAATGGCTACACTTCTAACAAGATCTCTGTAGAGACAGAGCCACAATTTTCAGTTCAATTAATATTCAGTAAGAAACAAGAACACATAAAATGCAGTACTATATGAAAAAAGTGCAGATAAAAGTGTACTTAAATTCACTTATACGTCCAGTTGATTGCAGGCAGATCTTAGCTGGCCAAAGCTCAAGTATTTAGCTGCCCTGCTAGAGGCTTCTAGGATGTCATATCCACATTGTAATGAGTGTCTGGCCACTTGACAAGCAGAGTGTAGTAATTCTGCCAGCTCTTTTGAGTTGGCACAGTCAGGAGAGGTAGCAATCTTCTGTTTTAATCGTTCCAAAGTGTGTTGTTGATATTTTAACATATGGAACTGACAATTGAGTGCTCTGATAGCTAAGGTAGCAGAGGTGTACACTTTCTTACCCCATCTGTCCACAGCTCTGGAGTCTTTGTCAGAAGGAAGAGGATTCTTGGCAGAACTAGTCTTAGCTCCTTTGGTTCCCTGTGTAATGACCTCAGGGTCTGCAGCAGGATTCCTGTACAGGTATTTGTGAGAATTTGGTACTCTATAGTACCTGTCAAGGTTAGTTGGAGCAGGAGGCAGGGCATCAGGGGCTCTACGGTGAATGGTTCTTAAATTAAAAAGGGTACAAAACCGGCAACGAGGGATGTCGTGGTCTGGGCCAAAACAAGTGATGCAGTAAGAATGAA
Organism: Protopterus annectens; assembly: GCF_019279795.1. Classification (NCBI taxonomy): domain Eukaryota; kingdom Metazoa; phylum Chordata; order Ceratodontiformes; family Protopteridae; genus Protopterus; species Protopterus annectens. The sequence continues at coordinate 360,764,178 of NC_056729.1, read as the reverse complement.
AGTCTCAGTGTGGGATCTGCTTTCCACAGGCGAGAGAATTGTTAACTTTTTTTGGACATCGGTTTGAGCAAGAAAAAAGGGTCCTCAATGGGGTACTTAGCTTTAGACATTTTCTGCTGAAATTCAACATCTGGTAGCGACCAACCGGCACTAGTACGAACTGCTTCTGCTACGGGCTCCACGGCAAGAAAGACTGATGTAATGACGTTGGCTGCCTTGCTTTATAGCACTGACAACCTGATGTCAGGCTAAAGGCGACGGCAGCCGGCGCACAAAAACATTGACTTTGGTATTCGGGCCGACCGAGGGCTACCACAGCAGAGATAACCCACAGGTGATGACTGCAACAATGAAACACAAAGAACACCCCACTTTCACTGGAGGCCCAGGGAGAAAAGTTTCACATTGCTACAAAAATACAGTAGCAAAGAAATTAGTGCAATAATGTACAATTTAGCGAAATTTTACAATGGTATAAACAATGCTTGGTTAAACAGAATACAAGGACATTGCACTATTTAAAATGTTTCACAGCATTAAAACAGAACAGTTATAATTTAAGATGTTAAAAGGTTGTAGTAATTAGAGTAAAGACAGGAGAAAAATCAAGAGACACTGCTTAGGTATTGGGAGTAGAGGAAGGGATAAAATCTCTCCTTAAAAGGGGAGGGGTTAACCAGGTGGAAAAGAAGACCAGCACCATACACTGGTAAGACATCTTTAATGGTAGGTTTGAAGATGTGTAAGTGGGTTAGAGATCCGACTGATACAGGAGTAGGATTCCAGGATCTGGCAACAGAGTACAAGTACAGGCTTTGTCCGTCCACTGCAAAAATCAGCTCAAGCTCCATCTTTGGTGCAGGACATGGCTTCCAGTAATCTAGAAAAATAAATCAATGTCCTCAGAGCAGATTAAAATAAACAAACAGTGAAGGAGTATACTGAATCAAATAACAAAAGATTGGAAAAATGGAAGAAACTTTAAACAGACATACAGATGAGCTGATAAAACTGCAAAAATCAGAGGTTGAAATGAAGAAAAGTCTGGCTGAGTATGAGACTGCTCAGGAAAAGACATTTCAAAAAACGGTGGAATTAGAAGGTAGAGCATGTAGGGAAAATAGGAGACTTTCCACTGTACCACAGAAAACAGAGGGAACAGACTGAATTACTTTTATGTGGCACAAATAAGCAACTGGTATTCCATAGCAGGAACAGTTAATTGAAAGGGCACAACGTGTACATGCTCTAAATATGGTCATGAGAAAGCAGACAAAACAGATATTAGTAAAGATGCAAACCCACCAGAAGAAAGGGTTGTTCCTGACAAAACTGTTGTAAAAGGGCAAAGTATTAAAAGCTGAAGGCAGTATAGTTCTTGGGAAAATGATTATTCACTATACACCAGACAGAATAGAAACAAATTTATTCCAGTAATCAGTGAATGTCGAAAGGCAGGTATGAGATTCAAGCTGCTGTATCTAGCTGTCTTCAGAATATTTTTTTTCCTAGAGGATCAAAGTCAAAGTAATTCTTTGATGCAGAACAGGCTAGGAGGAAATGCTAAAGTCTGTCCAACAGAAATGAGCCATCAAGTAGAAGACGACTGTGCTTCTTATTCTTCTGATAATAAAGCACACAGATAGACTTTGCAAGTGAAACCTTTTCCACTGTTATACAAGAAAATGCTTGAGACAGAAAAGCACAGGAGTTGACCAGAAGAATGGGAGCACAGTGGAACTGAACCAGAATCTGGATCTGGGAGATGGAGATGAACAGAAAATAGAAGAGCAACATGGAAATTAGTGAATAAACCAGAGACTGCAAAGCATCAATTGTATTTGTGAAATGGGGCTGTATAAGAGTAAGTGAAAAGCATGGACTTTTGTTGACTTTACTAAACTTGTCTGGAACTGAAAGGCACTTGCCTCACTTCATGTCATTAATCTTTGGAAAGACTCTGAGGGGAGGGGGGAACGAAGGAAAAAGGCAACCAAGTAATTTTTTTCCTTGACAGTACTTCTATGAAGCTTTTCACAATATAAATGTACATGTTGCAGAGTAAAGCATGTTTAGTTATTGTATGTGATAAAGTTATTAAAGTAAACAGATGCCTTTTTCCTCCTTCCTCTTATCTTTCGTTCCACTTATCTGGTATAAAGAAATGTAGGCATTACAGTGCAAGCCAAAAGAAACGTTAGATAAAACCCTGTTTAAGTTAATAAGATATAATCTTGATTTATTGAGGTGGATGTAAAAGTCCACAGATCATAATATGTGTAGACCTGATACATTTTCTTTTACTTCTGCATAGCTGAATGTTTGGATTAACACCCTTGCCTTAATCTAATAACAAATTTTAAGTGGAAACAAGAAAATGTAAACACACTGAATATAATAAAATGTTTTCCTTTGGCAAAAGGTTCATAGAATGGAGGCCCTTATAAGCCTTGCCAAGAATTCCACCCATGTTCTCTCAAAGTCAGCACCTGTTTCCCTTGTCCAGCAGGGACACAGGTGAGATTCCAGGGGTATATTTTCTGTTTCTCATCCAGTCATCCAGGTTCCTCCTAAAGAGGGCTAAAGAGGTACTCTGCTTGACATGGAGAGGGAGTCTATTCCACAGAAGGGGGAGTCTTTGGGACACAAATCTATCCCGCCAACAAGTTCTATTAATGTCACAGACCAGGTTAAGGCCTTGTATGCAGGTTGCACGCGTGGAGTTTGCCTTACGGATATGAAGAAACTCCATCAAGGCTGGGTCTAAAATGGCCTTGTATGCCAGACACAGGACACCTCTGAGCAGTCTGTAGGAGACTGAGTAGAGGGACAGGGCTTTTAGCCTATATGTATAGGATAGGTGCTTGAGACCCTGGATTTTTCTGGTCAGGAACCTCTGTGGTCTCTCCAACTGCTGCATGTGCTTGGCAAGGTACATGCCGAAGGGGGCACTGTACTCGATAATGGGTCTGACAAGGGAGGAGTACAGGGATGTTATGACCTCCTTGTTCCTGGATGAAATACTGTTATTTATACCCAATACATGTTTCAACTCATCTTTCAGGCTGCAAAAAGATGACTTCATTTATCTTTTTTCCTCTTACTTTTCCACAGAGGCAAACTGATAAAATAGGGATAAAAGAACACTAGTTTCTCCATGGTGAAAAGTTAATGACTTCTGAAAGTAAGCAAGTAGTTTTCACATCTGGAGAAGGGGAATAAAGATAAAAAAAAGAACAGACACAAATTATTGTAAGTAGAAGTACAAGAAATAACATGCATCTTAGCATGGACAAACTCAATTTCAGGTTAACTAGGGCCTGTGTTAGCAGCTGTCTACTTGGTACAAATGTTTCTATTAGGAGGGTTAAAATTCATTATTTGAAGATGTACATAGTTGTGTGTTTCTATTAAGTTAATATGTTGTGGGGTGTGTTTGGTTTCTTGTTTGATGTTTTTATTAAACAAAAAGTCTTGTAAAATGTGACATAGGTTTCAATGGTGATAAGAAAAAAACTGTATAAAGGATTAACCTGCAAAACATGGCAGGAATCAGACATTATATAATGAGTGAATAATGACTTCTTATCATAATGGTGACTCTTTCCATATTATCTTGGAATGTCAATGGTCTCAATGGTATTGACAAAAATGGAATGCTTAAGTATATTAAAAAATGCCGAGTGCAAACAGCAATGCTCCAGAAGACACGTTTGGAAAGAAATTAGCATTTGAATTTGATACAGAATGGATTTCAAGGTGGACATTCTGCAGAATATCAGGGACAAAGGAAAAAAGGAGTACTTCGATTAATTACCAGAAGAGTTCCAGTAGTAATAGAAGAAGAAAAAACAAATAACAATGGCATATTTGTAGTAGTAAGGGGCTAATGGCAAGGGATGAGGATTATACTGGCATGTATTTATATTCCACCTAAGACTGCTATTTTGGAGCTTAAAAAATTGGGAGAAATGATCAGCTTTCAGCAATGAATATTACTTATAGGTGGAGACTGATTTGATTTGCAACAATTTGGATGTGTTTGGGGGGGCCTAGAAGGGAAATATATCAAAATAGAGTAGATTTCTGAAGACATTTATGAAAATATTTGGTATGAAAAACAAGAATTCAGTAGCAGGAAATTGGAGAGAATGTACATATTATTCCTCAAAGGTACAATAACTGGGCTAGTCTTGAAAGAAATTATGTTTCACAGGAACATGCCCATTTAAATGAGACCTTTGATGCACATCCAATGACTATTTCAGATCATGCAACAATAATTACCACAATAAAAATGCAGGGTAATGAAGTAAAGATGAGACAATGACCCTTCCCCACCTACTTGTTAAAAATAGAGGAATTTAAGGAATGAGTAGTGGAAATTACCTGGAAGTTATTAGGGCAGCTAGAAAGTACTCCAGAAGTTGTAGCTAGTGAGGGTGATAAAATGAAAATGGAGTTTAAAAATAGGACAGAAATAAAATAAAACAAGATTAGGTTAAGAAGTAATACGATCTATATAGAAGGGCTGACAAGGATTAAAGTATTACAAAATAAGGGGAATCTCACAGAATAAGAGAAGGCGCACATGCAGAGTGCTGAAGAGAAAATAAGGGGGTACCTGGATAATATGCAGGAGTTTAGAAAGATTGCTGTTAAGCAGCTGTTTTTTGATAACTTCAGACCACAAAAAAATGTTGGCACAATTACTTAGACAACAGAAAGTAGAAAGGATAGGTGCCAAACTTAGGGAGCCCATAACAAGAAAAATACCCAGAGATCTGTACAGGTATTGGATATATTTCGGAAATTTTATGAAAATTTGCATAAAGCAGAGGAGAATCAAGAAAAAGCAGAAATGGAAATATTTATGCAAGACTTAAATATGCCAAGGTTAGAGTTAGATGATGCTCAACAGCTAACAATTAAGACAGGAGGAGATGAGATAAAATGATGTATAACCAATCTACAGAAATGTCTCCAGGAACAGATGGCGTTCCTGTGGAAGTCTGGAAGGTGGGAGGGAAGAAAGTGCTAAAAATCTGGAAGGTTTTGTTTAACAGTATTTTAAAAGGAAGGGAGGCACCAACATCCTGGAAAAAAAAAAGTTGTGGTGGCTGTAATACATAAAGATAGTAAGGACCCATCTGGTCCAGCTTCATATAGGCCCATCTCAATTCTAAACCATGATTATAAAGTGTTTATGTCTATAATGGCTAAAGGAATGGCAATAGTGATACCAAAACTAATAGATATGGACTGATGTGGTTTTGTGGAGGACAGACAAACATCTGACAACATTAACAGAACAACGATGATCCAGAGGGAAGCAGAATGTAAGAAAATACTACTGTTATTGGTAGATATTGATGCAGAGAACACATTTGACAGAATAAGCTACAATTTTTTGAGTAGTGCAATGGCAGCATTTCCATTTCCTGATAGAATAATAAGGTTCATTAAAAGGATATATGAGGGATAGAAGGCAAAAATCAAAGTGGAAGGGTTACTCTCTGATAAGTTGTGTCTAAACAGGGGAACCAGGCAGGGGTGTCTTCTTTTCTCTTTATTTTATTTTTATTTAGAATGACTGGCAAAGAAATTAAGGAGACTAAGAAATATAAAGATATAATTGTTACAGTGCTCAAGAAAAGTTGGAATTATTTGCGGATTATATTATTTTCTACCCAATGGAACCATAAAAGAACATATCAGTACTGTGGAATATTCTAAGACAGTTATGCCTTTTTAGGAGAATGGATTAAAAAGGATTCAGTTATGGCAGCTAAAGATATGTGGAAACATACTAAATAAAAGCTAACACAAAAACTGAGAAACTGGAAGCTCTTGCCTATGGATATAAATAGCAAGATACAAGCAATAAAATGTTTTCAGTCCTTTTAGTTTTATACACAGGACATGCCTATTTTTTATTAACCAGAGGAGATGCTGTGGATAGCAATTAATTAAGAGTTGAAGGATTTTATTTGTGAGGGGAAGAGGGCAAGAGTCAAGTGTGATAAGTTGATCCTCCCAACAGAACAAGGAGGTTTAGGATTACCTGTTTTGAAGGGATATTTCAGAGCTACACTGTTAAGGCTCCTATACATAACACAAACAGGAAACTAAAATTCAAAGTGGAAAAGGATAATGAAGGGGGGGGGGTAATTCAAGAAATAAGGAAAGAGTGGGATTTTGGACACAGATCCTTAAGGAGAACAACAGTGAATGAAGAAAGGAGATTCTGCAGATAGAGCCGTCTGCAATTACAGATAAGAACTGGCGGGGGGGGGCTGGCAAATATATTGAGAACAGATAATTACAGATGGAAAGGTAACAGAAAGGGAAGAGGCCAAGAAGACATCTGGATTGCAGGCTAGTGATTGCCTTCTCTATAAGGGCTTGATATCAGAATATAGACAAAGCGAAAGGGATAGGGGAATCTTAAATGAAAGACCTGCACTGGTTGAATTTTCAATTGAATCTAGAACACAAGCTGCTGTTAAAAAAGGGGTAATTAGTAGGGCATATAAAATATTAAATGAAAACTATGGGAAGCAATCTGAAGAGGACAGAAAAGATTGGGAAGAGAGACAACATATGCAGTTCACAAAGAAACAATGGGAGGACATATGTATGGCTCCCAAATGTGCAACAAAGTCGAGAAGATTTTGGATTTTTGCTTGGAAGTGTTAGCATAGATACTTTTATACCCCAAGCAGACTCCAGACTTTAAAGATTCCCTACAGAGTACTCTTTCAGATATACCGTGTGACCAAATGATTTTTATTTTGAGCTGGGATACAGGATCTGAATTGCCTAGTCACAATAAGGCCTTGTTAAAGCTTAATTCTGGTGGTCACCAAAAAGCAATTACTAGAAAATGGAAATCAAACTCTAAGCCAACTATACTGAATATTATAACAGAGATAAAAGAACAGGAAATGAGATCTTTAGAAAAAGGTGGGAGTAAATTACACTGAATAAAAATGGAAACGATGAGAACAATGCATGCAGAAAAAATTTTTGGAAGAGGGCTGAGGTTTAAGAGAAGGCAAGAATTGAATAATTTATGTAATGTTGCTTAAATTGTGCAACATATATATTGTTATATTTATTTATTTATTTATTTTATTTTACATTTGTTGACCGGGCTAGTCCAGCTGGATAATTTCCATTTTCAGTGGAGGCCCGGGGAGAAAAGCTCCTCAGATTAAAACAAGGCTATAGAAATTAAACAATTACAATAAAAGCCTGAGACACAGACAGTGAGCAACAATGGATACATATTAGTTTAGATCAAGTAATAAAAAACACATAGTGCTATCTACGTATTGAGAAAGGCATTAATTCTTTACAGTACAATTATGTTAGGATGGGGTAATTACATATTTTAAAATGTATGTACATACTTATAAAAGACAATGTTTGTCCCTCTTTTTTTTTTTTTTTTTTTTTTTTGAGAACAGTCGTAACAGTACAGTCATTGAGACATTCGTGATCAGAGAGAAAGATTGCAGTTTTGACATAAGGAATTATGATAGTAGAATGAAGATAGTAGATTAGTCTGGATTGGTACAAGAGCAGAGCCAGAAGTTTTTCAGCTGTAAAAGAAGTTGTTTTTTAAAAAGATGAAAGGAGCCGAGAGAGGTAATGTGTGAGGGGAGGTTATTCCATATTTTGCCTACTGAGTTGGAGAAAAGGCAGTTACCTGCAGAATTTGTAATTCTAGTTGTGTTGATTTGTAGCTTTTCGGCGGAGAGCTGTTTCAAGTTATTATAGGGGTCAAGAGGTTACTAAGAGCAGGTGTCTTTGAAGGTTGATATAGAATATTATGTGTTATTAAGAGTTGTTGATAGATAAGTTTATTAGGAAGTTCCAACCAGTGTAAGTGTTTTAAGTTTATACAGTGGTGAGTTCTATACTGGGATGCTGTGGCAAAACGAGCTATATTGTGGTAGGATGTAGTCAGTTTCCTAAGGTTGCTTTTAGAGAGGTTAGTGTAAATAGAGGAAGCATATAGTAGGGTAGAGATAAGATGTGATTGTGCTAAGGTGGTCCGTGCTTCTGGTGTAAGGAAGGGTTTAATTCTGTACAGTGAACCAATCTTTTTATTAACTGCTTTTATAGTGTTATTGATGTGATAATCATAGTTAAGATTATTATCAATAGTAACACCAAGCAGTTTGGTAGTAGAGTCGGGGGAGATGAGGGAATTATCACTTGCAGTAATAGTGAAGTTTAGTTGAGAAGATTTGTGGGTAGGTGAGAATAGTAATAGTTTTGTTTTCTTAGGGTTACGGAGAAGACATCTTTTTGAGAACCACTGTTCGACGGTAGAAAAGGTAGATTGTGTTAGTGATTGGAGTTCAGATTGAGTGGAAGCTGTGCAAATAATCGTGGAATCATCTGCATATTGTATACAGGTAGTGTTTTGGATAGATGATTGGAGATCATTAATAAAGATAGAGAATAAGAGTGGGCCTAGTATAGATCCTTGAGGTACTCCTAAAGAGATAGGTAGTAGAGCAGATAGAGAATTTTTCCATAGTACTGCTTGTTGTCGGTTTTCAAGATAGGATGAGAACCAGGTTAAGGAAGAGAAATCCAAGGCAAGGGATTTTAATATATGTAGAAGAAGTGTATGGTTGACCATGTCGAAGGCTTTTGACAGGTCTAGGAAAAGAGAAGAGGTTAGTTTGTTGTTGTTACGGTTACAGTTGATGGTGTTGGTAAAAGAAAGTAGTGCAGTGGTAGTACTATGTGAAGGTCTAAATCCATGTTGAGTGTTAGCTAGTAGGTTGTTATGAAGGAGATGGTTAAGTAGTTGTTTATGTATACATTTTTCCATGATTTTAGCTAGTGGAGATAATAGTGCTATAGGGCGAAAGTTAGAAAGGTCAGTGGATTTACCTCCTTTGTGTAAGGGTATGATATGTGATATCTTCCAGATTGTTGGAAAAGTACTTTCTTTTATGGATCTGTTTATTAGGATAGAAACAGGGTAGGCAATAGATTTAGCTGCTACTTGAAGGAATTCAGCAGGAAGTTTATCTGCTGAGGGGGTAGTGGGTTTAAGTTTTTGTAAAAGAGATTGTATGTAGGAGGTAGGTATGGGTTGAAGTTGAAGGGGAAGAAGGGAATTGTTGATGTTACATAAGAGCAGTTGGGAAGCATCAGGAGATAGGTGGTTAGCTAGACTTTGTATCGAAGTAGCAAAGAAGGTATTGAAGTTATTGGCTATTAAAGAGGGATTATCAGGGTCTAAATTCTGTGGGTTGGGTGTAACTACTTTGCCTGGGGTAAGTAGATTATTGATAGTAGACCAGAACTGTTTTGGTTCTTTTGGTGGATTGCTGGAGTTCAAAGTAATAATTCTTTTTATCAGAAAGGATGGCTTTTTTGGTATTGTTTCTGAGCTCTCTAAAGGTTTGATGATCTGTTGGGTTTCTAGAGGAGCCATTTTTTCCAAGATTTATTTCTCAGTCTAATTTTTGTTTAGTATTAGAGGTTAGCCAAGGTGCTGTTTGGTCTTTGTTCTAATGGTACGACTTGGGGCATGTCGATTTAAGATTGCAAGGAATGTTGAGTTGAAATGTTCGACGGCATTGTTAAGTGAGAGGTGTTTTAGAGGGGTCCAGTTGTATTGTGAAAGTTCTGTTTGAAACTGTTCAGGATTAAATTGTTTTTTTGAATATAGTGTTCTATGAGAGGTAGGCAAGTTTAGATTAGTTTTAGCTCTAATGACATAGGTGAGGGAGTGATCGCTAAGGTCATCAGGAAGGATGCCAGTTTGGTAGGTTTGTAGGGGGGAGTTTGTAAGAATCCAGTATAAGGTGGTTTCTTTTTGCTCTTATTATTTATTCTAGTGGGACTATCAATTAGTTGTTTGAAGCCATAAAGGTTTATATGGGAAGTAGGGTTAGCATTGTTACAAGATTTCCAATCAATGTTAAAGTCCCCAAGGAATAGTGTTTCTTGAGGGAGGTTATTAGAGAGTTGTTCAAGAAGTTGTTCTAAAGTGGGGATGTTATTTCCAGGGGGGAGGTATGCACAGATGATGTTTATTGCTTTAGTAGTGTTAATTTGAATTTTGGAGCAGATTATTTCAGCATTATTTGTTTGGGTAAGGGTAAGGTCAAGAAGAGTAAGCTTCAGGTTTGTTTTGTATAGAATAGCTACTCCACCTCCCTTCCTGGAGGTGCGGTCAAGTCTAACAATGTTATATCCAGGTGGAGTAATTTCAATGTCCTTAATTGAAGGTTTTAGCCAAGTTTCTGATAAGCATAGAATATCAAATTTGTGTACATCTAATAGGGCATGGAGTTGACTAATTTTGTTACAGATGCTACGATATTGAGATGGGCCAAGGATAATAAGTTAGAGGGTGTAGTGGATGAAAGAGAGAAGGGTTTGATATGATTCTTGTGTGTTTTGGTAGTAGTAGCTTGAGGGCCTGGGTTGGGGTGTATGTCACCATCTAGAAGTAGATGGAGTAGTGTAAAATAGTTTTCAAGTTTATGTTTTAGGAGGGTGTCAATATTTTCTTTGTTTTAGTTTTCAGTAGTTTGCAGTGTAATAGCCTATGGTATTTAGCAAGTAGGTAGATGGATTGTGAGCAGGTGTGTAAGAAGGATGGAGGCGTGGATGTTGCAGTTGTACTGGTATGTTTTGAGGGAAGTGAGAGGGAAACAGTTATGGAGTGTTCATAGGAGGTTAGGAGGTAGGTAGTAATGAGAAGGAAAAATAGTAAGAAGGAGATAGGTAATTTCAGTTGTGACTGGAGGATAGGTGTAGCCATGATAAAATAGTTGTAAGTTTGAATGTGGTTTGGTGGTGTGTTGTAGGTGGAGGTACTGTGGGAGTGTAGGGCAAGTGGTAGGTGTTGTGATATTTTAGGTGTGGTAGTGAGAGAGAGGTGGGGTAGGTTATAGTAGGTAAGTAGGTGTGGCTAAGTGTAGGGTGGTACACAATTTGTGAGGCTGAGTATGATTGGGTGTAAGAAGTAAGAGGTGTGTCTAGAGGCAAGTTAAATGTAGGACCCCTGGGGGTGGGTGGGAATTGGGGGTAGGGAGGGGAGCGGAGTGAGCCCGCAGGGCGAACGGAGCGGGTAGAAACAACGAAAGGAGAGAAAGGAAAGTAGACAATCAGTAAAGGAAGGTGAGTATGGAAGATAGGTGTGAGATTGAAGGAATACAGACTAGGCACACTAGAGAAAGAAAGTAGATTAGAGGCAGGCAGTATAAGAGTATATGCAGAGAGTATAGAATGGAGAAGGAGCAGGTCCAAGTATAGAAGTAACAAAAAGGCAAGTAAGGGGATAAGAACAGAACAGTATGAAGGGAGATAGGCAGTAGGTCAGGTAGGATAAGGCAGATGGTGAGTGTGGAAGTGTTAAAGGAGAAACAGAGGTAGAGAAACACAGCTAAGAAAAAAGCAGAAGAGGAGAGTGCCACTTAGGAGATAGCACAGGTACAGTAGAGGGAGAGTGGAGAAACTACTGAAGGTAAAGAGAAAAAGTACAAAGGACTGAGAACTGTGAGCAGGGAAAGGGGTAGGGGCAAAGGGGTAGTGGAGAGACTGAGAAGGTAAGGTACTGGCTGCTAACGACACAGGCTCAGGCAGACTAAAGACCTTGGTCGAAGTATCACACAGGAAGCCTTTCACAGCAAAGGGACAAAGCCCATAACCTACTTTAGTTTTCTTGATAGAGGGTACAAGGTAAGACTAGCACTTTCAGTCGCAGGAGGAAGGATAGGTCCTTGACACACCAAAAGGAATTTGGCGGGGGCAGGAGTCTGTAGAGTAGAGCTAGATACTTGGGGTGAAAGGGAGGCAAGAGAAAACAGGGAAAAAAAGAGATAAGGGTTAGCACAGTTGTTAACTTAGAGAATATTATAAAGTCAATGGTAACATTCAATGGAAAGTGGAATATTATCCAAACTAAAATCCCTTAACAGTACAGTCAGGGTAGTTATTTCAAATGGCTTTATAATGAACAAAAGAGCGCTGTCCTTAGCACAGTAAAACATTCAAGCAGTAAAAATTATAGAAGGTAGTTCTATTATGTAAACAGGACGCTATATAAGTGGCGACAAAAGCAAAAGTTATGAAAGTGTCTTTAAACCATAAAAAACACTCTAACTATAATATGAGTTTAAGCAATGAAAAGAGCATGCAGTTATAATACAAATTACATCAGTGCATGCTAAATAGGATTGCATAAAACAGTGCACGCATGGTATAATAACATTGCTGGATATAAGGACTTCTATTTCGACTAAGGGTAATCCAAATACAAATAAGGCAGGTACAACGGCAATTACACAATGCCAGCCTAGAGATATGAGGCGCTTCTGCTACAGTGTTTCATTCAGGCAGATAGATTCAAAAGTATACAATTCAAAAGAGGCAGGAACAGCAGTAGTTTAAAACTACCAGCCTCGGAATATCAGGCGCTTCGGCTGCAGCGTTTAATAAAAGCAACTAGATTACAAGTGATGTACAACAGGAAGGGTCTCAGCATAGTTAATCAAGTCGCTGCTGCATGGGAAGGTTTAGATAAATAAAAACAATAAAAGAACGCTATGAAGACTATTGCCGCGTTTAGGCGCATAAGGGTAGTAGGCAGTTCAAGGATTGATAGGGAGACTTGACTAAAGGAGGCATTTAGGAGAGGTTAATATCATATAGAGAAAATATGTTTATCGCTAAGTAAGGGCTTACATAGAACATAAGTTTATCGCTAAGTGAGCACTTACATAGAAATCCATGCAAGTGCGGGGTCAAGGTTAGTACACAAGTTTGGTATATGCAGTGGATATAAAATGTGTACACACCCCTGTTAAAATGCCAGGTTTTTGTGATATAAAAAATGAGACCACAATAAATCATTTCAAAACTTTTCCCACCTTTAATGTGACCTATAACCTGTACAATTCAATTGAAAAACAAATCTGTTAGGGGAAAAATATAAAAAAATAAAAAACGTACAAATTAGCTGGTTGCATAAGTGTGCACATCCTTAAACTAATACTTTGTTGACGCACCTTTTGATTTAATTACAGCATTCAAACACATACCTGAGCTTTCTATGCATGTTGCATATTCAGGCAAGGTCTTAATACTGAGAATGTGCATTTCTACATCTCCCTTAGGGGCTTTCACCCCCACATGCACAACTACCATGTTTTAGTTATATTTGTCTTGTACAAGGGTTCTAAGGGCCCTTGAGATATGGAAGATCCCTGCACATGAAAGACAACTCACTGTTACCCAGTCTTTGTCCAGCCTAGTGAGGGGGAAACTGTATCTCAGCATGCATTTACCAATAACTAAAATATTTTTGTTTGTCAAGTGGTCTGGTGTAGTGTAATTAAGGCCATCTGTCTCATGGCAATTTGTATGATGGAAACTGGTTGTTAAAGGTGAGATATTATGTGATGCAATGTTTCATTTTGATTTTTGCTGAGACTTGATCCTTATGAGTCTAGGAAATGTAATTTAAGAATTTCTTTACAGTGTCACCATATGGCATTATAAGCTCTCAAATGAAATGTTGAAGCTCGGAATGCTGAGTACCAAAATGCTGAAAAAAGAAAACACGGGAGAAAAATGATTTTAGAAAACAGCTCTTTAAACTTCTTTAAACTTCTTTTACAGGATTGCACAATTCCCCCCTGCACTTCCCCATATGGGGGGGGGGCAAGCCCCCCCCCTGAACTTATACCAACTCCAAGACTGCCACACTTTGGAGAAAAGGGAATATTTTGAGAAATTGCATGTCAAACTTAGTATATGTAAGTCCTGTCTTACTGCCATTCAGTCTCCGTATTTCAGGACTCGCTCTACTGGGTCCCAACATTTCAAATAGTTACTGGCATTATATTATGTGTCAGACTTGGGTGCATAGCATATTGTGTGTTAATACAATGCTCGCATGTGCTAGAGCGAGGCCTCCATATCTCTTAAATATTTGCACCTCTCACAAACATTTTGCTCACTGTGAAGTCAATTTTGATTTGATTTACAGAGAGTATTGCACAGCTTAAATAAAACAGATTCCTATGGTCTACTAAGATAGTCACTGGTTAAGGCGTAGGTACTAAAGTTACATATGAATGTCTATTTAGGTAAATAAGTAACTTGGTTTTAAATGTGACTATGAAAAGCACAACTCAAGAACTTTATGTAACAGTAGTGTTGAATGTATTTTGAGCGTTTGTCTGCTTAGTTGTGCAATGCAGCATTGCTGACGCTGATATAACTTATTTATTTACTGACATTTGTTAACCGGGTAGTGTCCAACTGGGCCAAGAGCCCATTTTCAGTGGAAACCTGGGGAGAAAAGCTCCACAAACTAATAATAAAATTAATAATACAAAACTCCTGTAAGTAATCATAATAATACAGTACAAAAAAAAAACATTTATAGGTTCATAGGTTCATACTAGGCTATCTGCCCTAGGGCATTTATAAGCCTAGCCAGAATGTGTTTGGCTTTCGCCACCCATTTTAAATTTATTTTGCTATGCCCTTTTTCGAGGTTAGTATACTGTGCCTCTGTCTAACAGTGACACAGAAGTGATACCCGGGGTAAACCTACGATCTCCCATCCACTCATCAAGATTCCCCTTGAAGAGAGTCAATGAGGGACTCTGCCTAACCCGGACTGGGATTTCATTCCAGAGTGAAGGGAGCCTCTGGGTTATGAATCTGTCCCTCCAGCATGTCCTATTTATTTCAGTGCTGAGGTTCAAGTCTCTCTAGCACGTAGCTCGATGGGATTTGGATTTTCTGAGGTGCAGCATGTCCATTAATTCCGGGTTGGACATGGCTTTATACGTCAGGCACAGATCGCCTCTGAACAGGCGGTATGCCACTGAGTAGAGCTGGAGTTTCTTTAACCGGGCAGCATATGGCATCTGTTTGAGCCTTTTGATCCTCTTGGTGAGGTACTTTTGGGGTCTTTCCAGTTGCTGCAGGTGTCTGGTAAGGTACATCCCAAAAGAAGCATTGTACTCAATTATGGGCCTGATGACCTCCCCTGATCTAGATGTGAATCCCTTCATGATTAGGTGGGCTATATAAAATGTTTTTCTAACCACTTTGGCCACGTGGTTGTCAAATGAGAGATTGCTATCAACTTGGGTCCCCAGGTCCCTAATTACTTCTTCTGTACTTAATGGATTACCACCTATGTGGTAATTTGTGGGCACTTTGTTTTTGCCAAAGGGGATGACTATACACTTTTTGGCATTTAGCTTGAGGCCATGGCTCTGGTACCAGTTGTCTGTTTCTATGAGACCCTTTTGGAGGATGCTTGTGTCGGCTGGAGAGTCGATTATGGCGACAGTCCTTCCGTGTTGGCCTGTACCTCCGAGAAATATATACCGAACAAGAGAGATCCCAGGACTGAGCCTTGTGGGACACCACTTGTAACTGGTTTGGAGTCTGACATGGCACCAGCAATTCTAACCATGTGGGTTCTGTCCTTGAGCCAGTTTGCAATCCATCTAGTGACATAGGGGTTTATATTTAAGCTGGTGAGCTTATCTATAATGCCCGAGTGGGGTATTGTATCGAAGGCTTTTGCGAGGTCCAGGTAGGCTGTGTGGACCACCTTCCCCTCGTCAATGGCCTTGGTGACTGTTTCAAAGAAATCAACCAGGTTTAAGAGGCAGGATCTGCCCTTAACAAAGCTGAACTGGGTAGGATCCAGTGTCTGTAGGTCCCCAATATCTTTATTTATGAGGTCCATGATGATCCTTTCCATAGCTTTGCAGACCAAGCTAGTCAGGCTTATGGGGCGATAGTTTCCAGGATCCGTTGAGGCACCACCTTTATGGAGAGGGACCACTGTTGCTGTATGCCACTCTTTGGGCACATATCCTGTAGTAAGGCTGAGACTGAACAGTAGTTTTATGTTTGGGTTTAGCTCTTCTTGGAGTTCATGTAGGACGCAGCCCGGGACACCGTCTGGTCCCATTGATGCTGTGTTTTTTGCTTTGGAGATGGCGGCTCTTACCTGAGCATCTGAGATGTCAGGGGGGCAGCACTCTGCTGGGATAGATATTTGCCCTTTTGGTGGGGGGGGGGGGAGTTTGCGCTGAACCTGTCAGCTAGGATGTTGGCAATGTTGCAACAATTATGGTATGAGGTTAACAATGGTAAGCTAAGAAATGTAACGAATATAATGTAGTTGATGAGCAGTTAACAGAGAAAAGTTGAAATGTTAGGACATGAAAACAAAATTCAAGAGACACTCACTAATTACAGAGATTATTGATCACTGCAGTACTTGAAAAGTCTACCAGTGTTTGTGCCCAAAGTTTAAAGAAAAAAATTCATTAAGGAGTAAAAAGAAAAAAGAGTTGGGTAGTGGGATGAGGAGGTGAGGAGGTGGGGAGGTAGTAGGAGGGAGGGAGATTAACCAGGAGCAGAACAGGGGCAGATCCAGGTGGTTTTGAGATTATTTTATTTGTGTTTTAAAGGTAGAATATTTGGGACATACTTGTATGTGTTTGGGGAGAGCATTCCAGGCCTTGTCAATTTTGTTTGAAAAGAGGGAGTCACCATGGTAGTTGTTCAACTGGGTTATTTTTAGCTGCAGTTTGTCTGAAGACCTAACAGACCTGGTATTGACATGAGTTTGGACTAGGGAGGAAAAAGCAGGGCAGTGACTGGGGTTGTGAATGATTTTGTGGGTGAAGGTAAGCTGGTTTAATGTTATCAGGTTGGGGAGTTCTAGCTGGTTTAGTTGTTGGAGAACAGTACAATGATGAGTTTTATGGGGTTGGTTGCAGGCATATTTTGCTATTTTATTATAGCAGGAATCTAGGTTGTTTAGGTCTGCCTTGTGCAAGTTTGTAAAAATGTGAGAGCAGTAGAGAAGGACAGATAGAACTTGAGATCTAGCTGTGGCTAGTTTGACTTGGTATTTAGGAATGGTCTAGCCCTGTAGAGAGACCAGAGTTTGGCATGGACTTTTTTGATTGTTTGGGAAATATGTAAATCAAATTTCAGCCTGTCATCTATAGTTACACCTAGGAGTTTGGTGTGATTTGTTGGCTCAATTTTAGTACCATTTGCAGACTGAATATAGGAGGTTGGGGCTTGGTAGATCTGTTTGAGAAGTACATTAGCTTAGTCTTATTCGGGTTTAGGATGAGTTGGTAGTTAGACAGATAAGACTCTATGTCCTGGAATGCTTTTTGAGTCCTATGTTGAAGTTCCAGGTGGTTGGGGGCAGAGCAGATAAGAGATGTATTGTCTGTGTATTGTATAGCTGTTGCCAGTTGGGTAGCAGTATTTAAATTACTGGTAAATATGATAAAGAGTATGGACCTTTGGGGTACACCAGTGGAAACTGACAGCAGAGGAGAGAGAGTATTCTCCCATTTGGTGGCCTGTTTACAGTTTGATAGGTAGCTAAGAAACCATATAAGTTTGTTAAGCAGGAGTTGACAGGAGACAGTGTCAAATGCTTTTGACATGTCTAGGAAAATAGCTGAGACTAATAGACCACTGTTCTTAAGGTGATGAATAGTGTCAGTAAAGGATATTAAGGCTGTATTAGTACTATGTTTAGGTCTAAAACCATGCTGTGTGTGGGACAGAAGGTTACTGGAGGTAAGGTGAGTTAGGAGTTGTTGGTGAATGCATTTTGCAAGTATTTTGGGTAAGGGAGGGAGAATGGCAATGGGTCGGTAGTTGGAAATATCAGTAGAGGGGCCGCCCTTGTGCAAGGGAATGATGTGAGACATCTTCCAGAGGTGGCGTACATACTACTTAGAGAAAGAACAATTTATTAAGACAGATATGGGATAAGCAGTAGATGCAGCAGCTGTTTTTAAGAATTCATTTGGCAGTTGGTGAGCAGTTATTTTATGTATGCAGTTTGGACTGATTTGAAGGCAAAAAAGAGTCAGCGGTTGTGGAGGAGGGGGAGGGAACTGTGAGTGGTAGATTTTGATGGCTGTCTAGGAGGGAGGTGATAGAGTTAATAAAGTTATATAAATATGCACATTTAAAATATAAGCTACTTTTAAGGTGCTAGGAGGTTGGCTCTGCATTTATGTAGCTACACCTCTACATAGCAAGAGCCTATTTACTAACAGGATTTGGGTGACTATATCAGAAAATGTTACAACTTAAAGTGTCTGCTTCTTTGGAGTGCATATTTCAACCTCACTGCACAAAGTGCAGTTCGGCACAATGTAAAATGAAAGAATCAGTGAAAAACAGCACACTAACAGACAGTGTTTATGTTCTCCACAACTGCAGCAATTATGTTCCTCCTGCTAACACAACTACTGCAAGCTTCAGATGACTCACACACCTGGCTAAAACCGTCTGTTTGCTGTAACTTTCAAAAGTGACTAAACTCAAAAAATGCAGCAGCACTAATTAATTCACTTAATAGCACATAAAGCACTTGACATGAAGTGCAAACTGAAAAAATGACTTAAGTCAATAGTTGTAACTTCAAATTTGGAGTAAACAATTCAAAAGTGCGGAAAAGTAGAGAAAAATGAGATAAACCACGCATTACGGATTTAACTATGTAGATACTACACATAAACTACTTGCAGTACTGTTACTGTTTCACCCACATTTCTTAATATTGTCCTCATTACCTTGGCCCTCACTTGTAAACAAGACCCCACAATACTTAAAACTCCATTACTTGTTTAAGTGCTCCTGTCTTACCTACACAAAGAAATCCACTTTGTTCTAGGAGAACCCTAACTTCTGATACTGAAGATGGGGTGGGGTGATGACTTCAGCACTGACTACTACACAGCAAGCCAGAGATCACAGCAACATGGGACAACAAGGACAACAATCATCTGCAAACAGCAAACCCAAAACTGTCACATCTTCAAACTACAGAGTCTCTAAACCTTGAAGGAACGTTTAAATATAGTCCTTGAAAACTACTAACAAAAGGTGAGATAAGACATAGTCTTAGTTGGAACTTATGATAACCTTGAGTGCAACATGTTTTAATGCCAAGAAGTTCGATACAATTATGTATCAACAAAAAGTGGGGCCAAATGATATGCAGCAGCATCCCTGGGGGTCCCTTAATGGTGTAGTATCTCTTTCAAGTAATTTTGGGGTACATGGTTTTATACAGGTTCACAAAATACAAGTAAGTACCGTTGGTGAATTCCTAAAACCCCTAAAATATCCACAAAAGGACACGTTACTCATTCACTACTTCAAGGATATGAAGCAATCTGATTTAAAGGTTTAACAACTGGATGAAGTCTCCTTTTTAAAACCTTGGATCAAGCTTTTCTGGGGAGGATGAAGAGCATAACCCTCTTCATGTGGAAGAAATCCTTATGCCCACTTTTATCAAAATGGGGGACACTACTCCATGGCAATCCAAAGGTACTGTCCTTACTTTCTACACAACACTAAGACATGTTAGCCACAATAATTTAAAAATATACACTACATTCAGGATCTCTGGACAAATCAAACTCATTCCCACTGCCTTGCCACCAGTGAACTGTTTAACTACTGCAGTACTGTCATCTATTGAAATAAACTCAATCTCCCTGTTTATGGCACTGTTTCCTCAAATGTGGGCAAGTCACTGGGTTCATGAGGTCCTCAAGTGTGCTCCTTTCACTGCCTCACCACGTCATCACTTAAGGTTAGTATTTCTACACCCTTGCTGAGAATTGCCAGGTCAATGTCTTTTCCCCAGATCACTGAATAAAAATAAACAACCAATATGCACCTGCTGGCTTTGTAGGTACAGAAATGTTCCTTGGAACGTCTATCTGCTGCTGATGGAAAACGATCACAAGCTATTGTAAATACTAGTTAGTCATAACTATTTTAACAATTTATACTAATTATATACATTTAATTAAATAATTCAGTTGCTGTTAATAATGTTGAACTGCAGCTGCACAAAATATATTTCAAAATATTTGCTCTAAAATTACATAAAACTTGAAAACAAGTGAACTCTACTTTGCTACAAAGAGAATGCTTTGCTTACCAGCACTGCCAATGGAAGAGGAATAAAGCCCATTCTTCTAGCCACAGAATCACTGTAATCTGTACACGCCTTAAAAGAAATTAAGAATCAATTCAAGGCTTAATTTTACTTCATAATTTTAATAAATCACTTAAATTACATGTGGTACGAGGCAAGACTAAATGAAGATTACCTCTAGGCAAAGTTTCTAGTAAGTCATGCCCAGATCAAAGTTATAAATGATCCACTGTGACAGGACTTTGTTGATATATATATATATATATATATATATATATATATATATATATATATATATGTATGTGTACATATGTGCATGTGTGTGTGTGTGTATATAAACAGAATTGCAATTAAGATTGTAAGTGCCTACGTTTTTATTTTTTATTAACAAATAAATAAAACATATATATATATATATATACACATACATACATACATACACACACACACACACACACATATGTATACATGTATGTGTTTACATTTACGTACATAGTGTGTGTGTATGTATGTGTGTATATATATATATATATATATATATATATATCCATATATACACACACACACACACTCATATATATAGATACAGATACACACACACACACACACACACACACACACACACACACACACACACACACAGAGCAGATTTATATTTTTATTTTAAATCTGTTAACTGGGCTGGTACAAGAGGGACCATTTTCAGCCATATATATGTACATATACATGACACACAGACAGCAGTTTTGAAACCAATAAAACAACCAGAACAGTGATTAAGTAAGCATAAAATTAAGATAAAATAAATATAATAAAATCATTGGGAGCATACACGTAGTCAAGTCAGACATCTTTTAGTTTATACACTGGAATGGTCTAGTTAAAAGAAATGGAGAAATTTAACATATTCTAGCCAGCATCTTTAAAAGATATGCATTTATTTCCATTCAGTTTCTGTAGCTGTATCGATGTGAAATCTGTTTTATGAGTTCTGCACACCTGAACAAGTAACATTTCCAATATATCACAAGAACCAACAAAACTCACTACTTATGAGTTGGATACCATCTCTTCAGCAACTCTGGGCAAAGGTATAAGGACACAGAAGGCTAGAACTAATCATTTTTCGACTACTAAAGAAAAAAGAAGCAGAGGCACTAAACCAAAGGGAGAAGCCACTAAAATTAGATGAGCTAAAGGAGACTTTTGCATCAACTGATGAAGGCTTAAAGATCACAAAGCACAGTTGTGTACACTTATCATAAATGTAGATGTTCGAGTGTATTCACTGTTGCAGTCATTACATTTGGGTTATCCGCCTGCAGGTAGCCCTCAGTTGGCCTGATTATCAAAGTCTTGGGTCCTACGTCAGTTTCTGTCTCATCTTCCACGACGTCAGGTAGTCAGGGGTATAAAGCATGCAGCTGACGCCATTACATCAGTTTTTCTTGCCCCAGATGTCAGGTGCCCCCATAATGGGAAGCAATTATATACAAGGTAACACCTCCAACAAAAAGCAAATACACCAGAAAGCTTTAAGTATAGTAAACAAAAGGAGAGGTATAGACAATAGCAGTCAGGGGGCTGGAGGGATGGTAATCAGGACTGCAACAGTGAATACACTCGAACATCTACATTTACGATAAGTGTACACAACTGTGCTATGTTCCTTGTGTTTCACTGTTGCAGTCATTACATTTGGGTAGATTTCCAAAGCTAAGGAAGAGAGGAAGCAATTAGAGAGCATTAGGACCAGCTATTAGGCCCTGCAGTGGCAAAACCAGCTCTGGATTTAGAAAAATATTGACAAGTGGTAATGCTTGATGAAGGTATGTACAGAACTCCAGGTAGCAGCTTCTAGGATATCCCTGGTAGGGACACCTCTGAGAAAGGCTGTAGAAGTAGATGCAGCCCTGGTGGAATGTGGTCATATCCCCTGTGGGGTAGGTTTTCCATGGTGCTTATAACAGAAATGAATGCAATGGCCTATCCACTTAGAAATGGTTTGCTTTGAAATGGCCTTCCCCCTCTGCCCCTGCAGCAAATGCAACCAATGGTTCAGATTTCCTGAGAGGCTTAGTCCTGTTCAAGTAAAATCTAAGTTGTCTGTACACGTCCAAGGAGTGCAGTATTTATACTCCTTTGTTCTGTGGATGAGAAAAGAAGGCTGGCAAATGAATGGACTGATTAACGGCCACACTGGATACCACCTTGGGCATAAAGGAAGGATTGGTCCTGAGGGACACCCTGTCCGCATGAAAGATGATGAAAGGTTCCACTGCCATGAGGGCCTGTAATTCTGACACCCTTCTTTCTGAAGTGATGGCTAGAAGGAAGGCTGTTTTACAAGGAAGGAATTTCAACTCTGCATTTGAAGCTGGCTCAAAGGGAGGTAGAGTGAGCTTTTCCAATACAAAGTTAAGGTCCTAGGCAGGAGTAGGGGCTCTCCTGGGTGGTCTTAAGATTTTGGCCCCTCTGAGAAATTGCTTCAGCAGTGGATGAGAGAAGAGGGGTGGCCCTGTATTACAATGTGCTGAAATGGCCGAGGCATGAATTTTAATGGAAGAAAAGAAAAGGCTCTTGCGAAGCATCGCAGTTAAGTACTGAAGAATGTGTGGTAAATTGGGCACTGTTGTGCCCATCCCCTCAGTTTGGCTCCAAGAACAGAATCTTTTCCATTTTTCAGCAGAGGATTTTCTAGTACTAGGCCTCATTGCCGCCAGAAAGACACCCATCACTTGCTTACTGAGGGATAGTAATGGAGAGCTCAGGTAATTAGCCAGGCTGCAAGGTTCAGGGTTTGAAGCTGGGGGGTGCAGAATCTGGCCCTCCTGCTGGGACAGCAGGGAAGGGGTCTGAGGCAGGTGCCATGGTTCCAGCAGCGACACACTGCGCAAGAGGGGGTACCAGTGTTGGCATGGCCAGTCTGGTGCAATGAGTATTGTCCTTGGTTTGTCCTGTTTGATCTTTAGTAGAACTTTGGAGAGGAGAGGCAGAGAGGGAAAGGAATAAACTGATAGATTTTTCCAGGTGAAGGACAGGGCATCCACTTTCCAAGCTTGTCTGTGTGGAGTCCTTGTGCAGAATTTGTCCAACTGGTAGTTCTGAGGGGAGGTAAAAAGGTCTATCTCTGGGCTCCCCCATTTGTTTCTCAAAATGTTGAATATCTTTGGTTCCAGTTTCCACTCATGTTGGTCCATGTGATTTCTGCTTAGGTCGTCTGCCAGTGTATTTAGCTTGCCTGGCAGGAATTGAGCTTGTAGATGCACTTGGTAGCTCAAGGCCATGGCTAGTCTGCTAGTCTGGGTTCACCCCTGCTTGTTTATGTACCATATAACAGTGGTGTCGTCCGTCTTTACCAATAATTGTCCTGGAAGAATGTGGTCCTTGAAGCCTGTCAGTGCATTTTGTACAGCTAACATTTCTTTCTGATTGATATGCAGGTGCATTTGACTCAGGTTCCATTTGCCCTGAATGCACTGCCCTGCCGCGTGAGCCCCCCATGCATAGTCTGATGCATCTGTTGTTAGAGTTTGGGCGGCAGGGGGTAGAGTGAATGGCAGTCCATTGTTGTGGTGGCAGGCCTCTGCCCACCAAAGGAACTCTGTCTTTAGACAAGGGATGATAGGAACCATTGATTCTAGGTCCTGAGAATGTTGACACCACAGGCTTTTTAGATACCACTGTAGTTTCCTCATATGCAGTCTTACATATGGAATCAGTAGAATGCAAGAGGCCATGAACCCCAGGGCTTGCAGCATTTTCCTTGCAGATAGCTGGGTCTTTGTGGCCAGTAGTTTGAAGTACGCTGTCAAATAAACTTGTTTCTCTGGCATGAGGTAGGCCATCTGGGAAGTTGTATTCAAGCTTGCTCCCAGGAATACAATTTGTTGGTAGGGTACTAGATGTGATTTCTTTTCATTTACTGTGTACCCCAGAGAAGTTAGTAATTTCTTTTCAAATGCCAGATGATTTAATAATATGTCCTGGCTTTCTGCCTGAATTAGACAATCGTCCAGGTATGGGTAGATTTGAATATTTCTTTGCCTGCAGAATGCAATAACTGGAGCTTGGCACTTTGTGAATACCCTGGGTGCAGTAGATAAGCCAAAGGGCAGTGCAGAGAACTGATAGTCCATGTAGCCTGCTCTGAAGCGTAGGTATTTTATGCAAGATTCCCTTATTGGGATGTGCAGGTAGGCTTCCTTTAAATCCAGTGTTGCCAACCAGGCATTTCTGCCTAGCATGGGAAGCAGCTGATGAAGAGTTAGCATTTTGAATTTTGGGATTACCAAAAAGGTGTTTAGGATAGACAGGTCCAGGATAGGACGCCAGGAATTGTCTTTTTTGGGTACCAGGAAAAGTCTTGAGTAAAAACCTTGCCCCCATTCCTCTTCTGGGACAGGCTGAATAGCCCTGATACTTAGAAGAGAGAGAACCTGCTTTTGAGCCTCTGTCCACTGAATTGGGGGTAGGTCTGGCCAACCGTTTGAGGTTGGTAAGGAGTGGAAGTGGAATCTGTATCCTTGGGAAACTATATTTAAAATCCATTTGTCTTGGGTAATGAGTTCCCAATTTTTTGCATGCAGGGCGATCTTTCCCCCTAAAGGAACAGTCAGTTGAGCAGGGCTTGGAAGGTTTAAAGTTAAGTCATTGTGACAGTTTACCATAGGGGGGGTGTCTTACTACTTCCAGCTTTGGAAGTGGGAGGCCCCCCACTGCTTAGGCCTGTGAGTACCTTGAGACTTAAGCCTGGGTGGTCTGCTGGTCCTGGGTTTGCACTGAGAAGACCTGGAAGAGGCAGAAAAGGACCAATTCTTAGAAGGCCACAGCCTACTAAATCTGGGAGGCTGTACTTGCAGGAAATCTTTAACAGTGTGCATAGATTTAGCTGCTTCCTCCATCTTTTTAAGTACTACTTCTGCTTTGTTGCCAAAAACTTAGCTTTAACATGCTCTGGCAAAGTTTGCTTCTTAAGCCAAGCATGCCTTCTAAGTACAGACCCAGCGACAGCAGCCCGGCAAGATGCCTCTAATGAATCAAAACCACATTGCAAAGTATGTTTTCCAACTTGTTCAGCAGAATGCATTAAATCCTCTAATTCTTTATTTTCAGCACAGTCAGGAATTAACATCATTTTCTGTTTAAGCAATCCAATAATATGCTGCTGATACTTTAACATACGAAACTGGCAGTTTAAGGCCCTAATGGTCAAAGTAGCTGAAGTGTATACCTTCTTACACCATCTGTCCAGGGCCCTGGAATCTCTATCAGAGGTGGTAGGGTTTTTGGTAGTAGTAGCCTTAATGCTTTTGGGTCCCTGTGAAATGGTCTCAGGATCCGCAGTAGGATTCTTAAAGAGGAACTTGTGAAAGTAAGGTACTCTGTAACACCTGTCAGGTTTTCTGGGAGCCAGAGGTAAAGTGTCAGGGGCCAGGCTAGATTCCAAGAAGGCATCATCTACAATGTCCAGCACAGGAGGGGTAGCTAAAGGCCTGTGTTGAGGTAGGAGTAAGAATTCCCTAAGATTCCTTTTGGAGTCAGAGAAATCCTGGCTTTCCCAGCGAAAATGCTCCCTAAGAGCATGCAAATTTTCACCAAAAGAGAAATCCTCTGGAGGGGAAGCAGACGAAATGGAGTTCTCTGCATCAGAATCCTCATAAGTAGATAAAAGCAACTCCTGGACATCAGAGAAAACAGAAATTTCAGAATCGTGATCAGAAGGAAAATCAGTTCTAGGTCTCTTAGAGGGAAAAGGGTGGCTTCCCCTGATTAGAGTAATAAGGTCTTAAGTCATTCTTATCATTTGTTTTTTTAGGCATAAGGGCCTGACCATGCGGGTCTGGGCATCAGTTTTCTAGGAGTGGATCGAGTTTTAGGCCTTGAAGAAGAAGATGGCATTGGTTTAATATGCAAGTCAGTAGGCATGAATACACTCTCAGAAGCTGGTGCCTGCACTGCGGCTCCGGATCCATCCAAGGTAGAGACATCCGCAGGTTCCACAGTTGAAGAAGCATCTCGCGGTATACTGGACTCCAAATAGGTGTCAGTAGAGGCCTGCAAATCTGAAGTAGTGGGTATCAGGGGCTGTGAAAGCACCTCACCAAGTACCGGCAAACTAGCGACTAGCTTAACAGACGCGTCGGTGGCAGCTTTGGACCTATGCGGTCTGTCTCGGTCTTTATCTTTGTGTTTTTTCGGAATGTCGGTAGTTGGGTGGCTTACCGAAGCCATTTCTGGATAATTGAACCGAGTACCAAAATATTTTGATGCAAAAATGAACTGATGACCAATAGTTTGAGGTTTGAATAAGGCACAAAACCGACAGGTGTTTCAGCTATATGGCTATTCTGATTGCATATGCATATCCATAGCTAGTGAGGTTTGGCTTTATTGGCCTGATATTGTCCATTAAAACGACTTCAAATGTAAAAGTCACGGGCAATCAGAATTACCCCAAACACCTGATGTTCATAAGGGTCATCTGCATATATCCCATGTGCCTCTGTTACAGGAGGTTTGTGAGGTCACTCCTTGGAATTTCTAACTTGGCTGGGGTTTTCATTTAGTTTTTTCTGATTGTTTTTTCAGTGTGACCTTCTAACTCTTTGTTTTAATTTATTTGGGATATTTTGCATTCACCCTAATGATAATGGACATCAGCCTGGTATAACAACCCTGTGTTTCTTTAGCTTAGTCAAACACTCTTGCTTATGCTATGCTGACGAGGTCATAACAAGGCCGAAATATGCATATCCATAGTTAGTGTAGTTTGGCTTTATTGTCCTGATATTGTCCATTAAAAGTACTTCAAATGTAAAAGTCATGGGCAATCAGAATCGCCATATAGCTAAAACACCTAATGCTCATAAGGGTAATTTGCATATATCCCATGTGCCTCTGTTATAGGAGGTTTGGGAGGTCACTCATTGGAATTTCTAGCTTGGCTAGAGTTTTCATTTATTTTTTTCTGATTGTCTTTTCAGTGTGACCTTCTAACTCTTTGTTTTAATTTGTTATTTGGGATATTTTGCATTCACCATAATGATAACGGACATTTACTGGGTATAACAACCCTGTGTTTCTTAAGCTTAGTCAAACACTCTGCTATGCTATGCTGACGAGGTCATAAGAAGGCCAAAATATGCATATCCATAAGCTAGTGGGGTTTGGCTTTATTGGCCTGATATTGTCCATTCAAATGTAAAAGTCATGGGCAATCAGAATCGCCATATAGCTGAAACACCTGATGTTCTTAAGGGTCATTTGCATATATCCCATGTGCCTCTGTTACAGGAGGTTTGGAAGGTCACTCATTGGAATTTCTAGCTTGGCTGGAGTTTTCATTTAGTTTTTTCTGATTGTTTTTTTCTGATTGTTTTTTCAGTGCGACCTTCTAACTCTTTGTTTTAATTCATTAACCTGGTTCAAGGCTCCCTAGAGCACCCCAGCACTAACAGGTTATACTTCATACCATGCGTTCCGGCTCCAAAACTCAGACCGAACCACAAAAGGAGGGGGAGTATCCATATTTATCAAAGATATCCACACCTCCAGGTTAGTGGCACTGCACGAAGCATCGGAGACCATCCATGTGCAACTAACAGTGGGCAAAACTGCCTTTCAGTTTGTAGCCTGCTACAGACCACCCTCCCAAACACAGGAACCTCACTCGGCTTTCCTGAGAACATTGGAGAATATGAAGGTCTCTCCAAACACCATTATATTGGGTGACTTCAACTACCCAAACATTGACTGGGAAAGCTACTCAAGCCCAAACACCCTTGCCCAACGGTTCCTAGAATTTATAAACTCAAATGCTATGGAACAATTGGTCACCACTCCCACAAGAGGGGAAAACATATTGGATCTGGTCATCACCAACATGGGGTCTCTATGTTCCACACCCGAGGTATACCCCTCATTGGTAAGATCAGACCATAAACAAATCTCACTGGACATCCATATTCCGCCCCCACCCTTAGCCAGGGAAGCCACTGTGAAGAACTTCTCAAAAGCAAACTTCACACTTCTCAAAACCGAGGTAGAATCCTTCAAAGCCCCAGGGCCAGTGGAAAATACGGCCCAAAATGCAGAATCCTTTACAAAAGCACTCTATGGACACCTACAGGAATGCATGGAGCATGCTATCCCAAATAAAACCAAGACTCACTACTCCAAAGGCAGGAGACCTGTCTGGTGGACCCCGGCCATAAATAAGCTATACAACAGAAGGAGAAAGCTACTACATGATAGAGCAAAATTCCATAAAGGGAAGGCATCTCTGATCAGTACTAGCAAGAAACTACGATCCCTCATAAAATCATCTAAGGCCAACTTTGAAAGAAAAATTGCACAAGACACTAAAAATAATCACAAGGCTTTCTTTAGTTATGTCAGAAACCTGGGAGGCAACTCCCAGATATGCTCTGAGTTAGTGCAAAATGATAAAAATACACTGAACCCACAGACATTGCCAACATCCTGGCAGAAAGGTTCATTGCAAACTTCTCCCACCCTTTCCCCCCAAAAGGGCAAATGTCTATCCCAACAGAGTGTAGCTTTCCTCAGATCACAGATGCACAGGTGAGAGCTGCCCTCTTCAAAGCAAAAAAACACAGCATCAATGGGACCAGACAGTGTCCCGGGCTGCGTCTTACACGAGCTCCAAGAAGAACTATAAAGTCACTGTTCAATTTCAGCCTTACTACAGGATATGTACCCAAGGAATGGCGTACAGCAACAGTGGTCCCACTCCACAAAGGTGCTGCCACAACAGACCTCGGAAACTATCGTCCTATAAGCCTGACTAGCCTGGTCTGCAAAGCTATGGAGCGTATCATCATGGAAATCATAAACAAAGACATTGGGAACGTCCAGACACTGGATCCTACCCAATTCGGCTTTGTTAAGGGCAGATCTTGCCTCTTGATCCTGGTCGACTTCTTTGAAACAGTTACCAAAGCCATAGATGAAGGGAAGGTAGTCCACACAGCCTACCTGGACCTCGCAAAAGCCTTCGACACAATACCCCACTCGGGCATCATAAATAAGCTCACCAGCTTAAATATCAACCCCTATATCACAAGATGGGTTGCAAACTGGCTCAGGGATAGTACCCACATGGTCAGAATAGCAGGTGCCATGTCAGACTCTAAACCAGTTACAAGTGGCGTCCCACAAGGCCCAGTCCTGGGACCTCTCTTTTTCGGTATATATTTCTCCAAGGTACAGGCCAACATGGGTGGACTATGGCTGACCAAGTTTGCAGATGACTGCAAACTGGGTGCCGTAATCGACTCTCCGGCTGACACAAGCATCCTCCAAAAGGGTCTCACAGAGACGGATAACTGGTGCCAGAGCCATGGCCTAAAGCTAAATGCCAAAAAGTGCATAGTCATCTCCTTTGGGAAAAACAAAGTGCCACAAATTACCACATAGGTGGTAATCCATTAAGTACGGAAGAAGAAATTAGGGATTTGGGGACCCAAGTAGATAGCAATCTCTCCTTTGACAATCACATTGCCAAAGTGGTTAGAAAGACCTTCTATATAGCCCACCTTATCACAAAAGGGTTCACATCTAGATCAAGAGAGGTCATTGTGCCCCTCTACTCATCACTTATCAGGCCCATAACTGAATACAATGCCCCATTTGGGATGTACCTTACCTGACACCTGCAGCAACTGGAAAGACCCCAGAAGTATCTCACCAAGAGGATCAAGGGACTCAAACAGATGCCCTATGCAGTTCGGCTAAAAAAACTCCAGCTCTACTCAGTTGCGTACCGCCTACTCAGAGGCGATCTGTGTTTGACGTATAAGGCCATGTCCAACCCAGTATTAATGGACATGCTTCACCTCAGAAAATCCAAATCCCTTAGAGCTACACGCTCCAGGGACTTTAACCTCAGCACAGAAATAAATAGGACATGCTGGAGGGACAGATTTATATCCCAGAGGCTCCCCTCACTCTGGAACAAAATACCAATCCATGTTAGGCAGAGCCCCTCACTGACCCTCTTCAAAAGAAATCTTGACGAATGGATGGGAGATCGTAAGTTTACCCCTGGGATCTCTTCTGTGTCCCTGCTTGACAGAGACACAGTCAACTAATCTAAAAGGGTGGCGAAAGCCAAACACACTCTGGCTAGGCTTATAAATGCCCTAGGGCAGATAGCCTAGTATCAACCTATGAACCTATGAACTCTGTGTTGGAAGCAATAAAACATTTAAACACTGGTTACCTGACATGAACATCTATCACTAAACATTTTTTTTATTTTTTGCTTATTCTTGTTACAAAACTGCAGAATTTAAATATTCAACAATGTTTCCTAGTAAGTATGAAATAAGGAGAACTTGTATTTATGTGTTTCTATGACTTCTTGCTTTAGATCTACAGAATTTAAAATTTTCTCAATGCAATATTACCTACTAAAGCTTGAAATAAGGAAAAATCTGTATTTATAGCTTCTTTACTCTTAAAAAATCAGGAATTAGCAGATGCCATTTTGGAAACCACATTCAAATCTTTAAATTATCACATTGTTCATTATCTTTTCATAAACAATGACATTACAGTACAACAGTTGCAAAATACAGCATATGCAGGTTTACTTGCAAACTTCTTAAAATTAAAGCTTTCTTTGGGATATGTTGTTAAATTAGACAAACCTTTATCTTACTCTTTTTATTGTAATTCCAAATAAAATGAACATGTATGACACTGTGATTGAACTGCGAAAGGGTGATTTTTTTATTCATTTATTACTGCGAAAACTTGTACATTTAGTTTTCCATATATAAGATATTTAAGCGATCCAGGATCTTTCCCTTGCATTCATTAACACAGAGTTTACTCATAGATGTACATCAGCATCAAGTGCACTATATTTGCTATGCCACAGGGATTACAGTGATTCACAAACATCAAGTACTGTAGTCCCTTGCAGTGTACAACAGACCTACCAGGAGCGCCTTACCCCAACATGTACGAAGGTGAAGCTATGTAACACGACAGAGTACATAGCATGGTAATGTAAGGTAGCTAGGTACGGTATAGTCCATTATATCAAGATGCTATGTGTGACTCCTTCGTAAGGTATACTACACCATAAAACTGTCTTACAGTGTCATACTATTGTCTGCTATCATGCTCATCTGCGATTCATGTGACTCATAAAAAATTAGATATTGGGTGTAAGGGCAGACCAGAGATCCTTATCATATTACAATGACATGCATATAGAGCATTTCTCCACAGGTTACCATGTGGAAGCAGATTTGCCTACACTATGAAAAACTCCATTAATTGGAATTTTTTCTGCCAAACAACCAAGCTGGTGTTAATAACAGTAATAGTAGTAGCAGTATTACTACATTATTTGTTTGTGCAGCTGTACTAGTATGCTGTTTTGCACAGTTTAGCAACATACTAGCGATGGCGGGGGCTACCTCAGTTTGGAGCAAAGCATCACTGGCAGGAACATGACTGCTCTCTAGGCACCCTAATGGTGCTCTCTGCAAACTGTGTCCAAGTTGTCCCAGAGGTTATCCCCACCATGACCAGCAGGGACTCTAATGGTGCTGACTTTGTTAATTGCATATGACCACGAGCAGTGATATGAATATGTATGCTGAGCATAAAGTACTACGTTTATACAATGGGGCAAGACAGTACACACAGATGTGCAAGTCTAGCCACACTGTGTACTATGTTATGAGCTCAATGCATAGATTTAATGTGTACCATCCCTAATCAACTATGCACTATCATTTTATGAAAACTGCCCATTGTCAACAATTGCCTCCACAATTTTACTGATTACTGATGGATGAATGTTTGAAGGAGTGATGTCCATATGGCCCTGTACTGTCTGACTTGCTTTGTTAGCAAAAGACAGTTTTAAAAAAGAAGGGCTTGGGAGGGTGGCCTAATGGTTAAGGTGTTTGCCTTACAAACACAAGGTGCAGGGTTTGAGTCTCACAAGGGATAATTGGCTAGGCTTAAAATGGCTCACAAGGGCAGTTAGCTTAGTACTTAACTATAAACCTATAAACTATAAACCTATAAACCTATAAGTTATGTACTCACCATAACATTCTAACTGTGTTGTCCATTTTCACTCTTCCTTAACAATTGGTTTCGGAACCAACCCTCGGATCTAACTTGGATGCTTTTTACATTTCATGGATACTGAAAACTCTCAAGTTCTTCCCTTACCCATATTACTCTAGTCCCCTACCATACCTCAGATCTTGTTTGCCAGCCTTATAGTTTCATATAAATTTAGAAATAGCACCAGAATGAGAAACCAATACCTGGAGCATAAAGGCAGGAACACTGGTTCCTTAATTATCTTCTCGTTCTTCCAGAAGTCACAAACCAAATGGTAGGGGGTTGGAGGGAGGAAAGTTCAGGAAGAAGGAAATGGACAACAGATGGAACATTATAGTGAGTACATAACTTCTTTATCTGATGTCAATTTTCATTCATTTCTCAATAACTGGGACAGAGTCCCCAGCTATCTGAATCTCACGATGACCCTAAGGAAGGATATTCCTGAGCACTGTTGAACTGAAGTCTCTTCCCCTCAAAAACAGATCCAATTTGTAATGAGTAATAAAGGTATGAGGATTAGCCCAAGTTGCATACACACAGATATTGTCCATGGAAGACCTGGATAAAAATACTGATGAAGCTGCCATGGACCTGGTTAAATGGGCTCTTAAAGGTATTGACAAGGACAAGCCTTACTGAGCTAGAATAGTCCAGTTTCAGAGCTGGCTGATCCCTGGGCTTTGTTTGCAGTTCCTGTTACTGATTCTTTACCTAATTTGGAAGAGAGGAAGTTCCCTTGCTTACCAGTGGGAGTGGGAAGCATTGAGCTGCCTGTTGGTCCAGTTTTGTGAGGTTTCAGCCAGCAACTTGTAGTTTATTGGTCGTTTTGGGCCAGTTCCTAGCTTCTTTCAGCCCCCTGATATAAAAGCTGAGCAGCGTTAGCCATTTAAGCTGCTACCGTTGCACACTAGGGCAGCGCCGGATAAGCAGATTTAAACTATTAGGGCTACCTAAAGTCCACTCTTCAAATTTTCCCTTAAAACTACCTTACTCGAACTATACTACTGATCTAAACAGCATATCTAATAACTAAAAGATCATCTCTACCTAACTCCGAGTAGCCTATTCTGTATCTGTCATACCTAGCACTTGCTCCTACAGTACTTATCACCAAGATACAGCACTCTTGTTATAGATAGTACCCCAAAAGCGAAACCCCATTTCTCGGACACCCACATCCCCGGAATCTCTTTTAAATTTTTTTTGTCTATTCCTTCTAGCATGTCGAGGGATCAGTTGCTAGTATCCTCTCCTGCTCAGCTGGTGAACCTGGGAATATTGAGGCAATGTTACAATTGCCTCATGTACACAGACAACCCTCTCCTCCTCCCACAAAACACAAATACATGCGAGAGATGCAACTATATGGCCAAACTGGAGGCTGAGCTCTCTCAACTTAGGACTGGCAAGACCAAACAGGAGGAGAAGGTTACCACACACACTATAGACCCAGTCTCACATAGTACCATCACAACCTCAAATCATACACATAAACACACAAAGACATACTCGGAGGCTCTGATCAGAAATCTACCAAAACAGCAGAGGCCACCAAAGCAGACACCCAAACAACCACCACCTCAGAACACAACACCTGCAACATATAGACCTCACAGTCAGAGTGTCAAACACTCCTTAAGGCCAAACACAATGCCAGACACACTAGTCATTGGTGACTCCATAGTCAGACACACTGACGTCCCGCTCACCGGACTGAGTAAGGAGAGAGTTACAGTAAGCTGCCTGTCGGGCGCTAGAATCCGCCACATAACGCAAGCACTCAGGTCTCTCAATAGCAGGTACAAATACGACTCAGTCATTGTCCACGCTGGTGTAAACGACCTGAGACGTACCTCCTTGGACTACCTGAAAAGAGACATTGAGGAGCTCTCTGATTATGTAGCCCAGGCAGGTATGACCCTGACCTTGAGCAGTATCCTACCTTCACCAAGAATGATGCCACAATACAGAGATAAGATGATCAGCTTTAACAATTGGCTTAAACTCTGGTGTCATTTAAAGGGGATCCAATGTCTGTCTGCCTGGGATGACATGCTGGACAAGCCACGCTGCTTCAAGGGACGGCTTGCACCTGTCACCCTGGGATTCCGGATATTGGCAAAGGCTCTTGCCACCCCATAGTGCCTTTTAGGCAAGGCTCAAATTCTAAACCTACCACCCTAGAACACAAAAAAGGAAAAAAACTAAGGGTAATGCTGCTCAATGCCAGAAGTCTAAATCTCAGAATGCACGCACTCGAGGCCCTTCTCAGTATGGAGAACATCTATGTCTGTGCTGTGACAGAAACCTGGTTCAAGGCTCCTGAGAGCACCCCAGCACTAACAGGTTTTACCTCATACCATGCGTTCCGGCCCCAAAATCCGGACAATACCAAGAAAGGAGGGGGGGGGTATCCATATTCATCAAGGACACCCACACCTCAAGACTGGTGGCAACGCACAATGCATCGGAGACCATCCAGGTGCAATTAACCATAGGCAAGACTGCTCTGCAAATTGTAGCATGTTACAGGCCACCCTCACAAACTCAGGAACCTCACATGGCTTTCCTGAAAACACTGGAGGGGATAAATGTATCTCCAAACACCATCATACTAGGTGACTTCAATTACCCTAATATAGACTGGGAACACTACTCAAGCCCAAATACCCTAGCCCAAAAGTTCCTGGAATTCATAAACTCAAATGCCATGGAACAACTAGTCACCATCCCCACAAGAGGAGAAAACATACTTGATCTCATCATCACGAACATGGGAGCACAATGTTCAACACCGGAAGTATACCCCTCACTGGTGAGATCAGATCACAAGCTAATCTTGCTGGAGGTCCTCATCCCACCCCACCTGAAATAAAAAGACCACAGTAAAAACTTCTCGAAAGCCGACTTCACACTTCTAAAGACTAGTGTGGTCTCCTTTAAGGCCCCCGAGCCGGCGGATAACAGTACTCAAGTCGCTGAATCATTTACAAATGCCTTCTACCAGCACCTGCAGCACTGCATGGATAAGGCAATCCCAAGCAAAACAAAGACTCTTTGTACCAAGGGCAAGTGTCCAGTCTGGTGGACCCCAGCCATAAACAAACTCTACAACAAAAGGAGGAAGCTACTACAAGATAGAGCAAAATCCTTAAAAGGTAAGACACCCTTGATCACTATAAGTAAAAAACTAAGAGCTCTCATAAAATCATCCTAAGCAAATTTTGAGAGAAAAATAGCTAAAGACTCAAAGGACAATCATAAGGCCTTCTTTAGCTATGTTAGAAACCTGGGAGGAAACTCCCAGATATGCTCAGAACTAGTTCAAAATGATGTGAAGATTACTGATCCTACAGACATTGCCAACATACTGGCTGACAGGTTCAGTGCAAACTTCTCCCCTCCCCAAAAGGAGAGATATCTATACCAAATGGTTGCAGCCCCCAAACATCTCAAGCCCAAGTGAGAACTGCTCTCTCCAAAGCAAAAACACAGCATCGATGGGACCTGATGGTGTCCCAGGCTGTGTGCTCCACGAACTCAACGAGGAATTAAACCCACAGCTAGGACAGCTGTTTAATCATAGTCTCACCTCTGGATACTGTGGTCCCACTTCACAAAGGCGGTGCCTCCACAGACCCTGGAAATTACCGCCCATTAGCTTGACAAGCCTTATCTGCAAAGCTATGGAGAGGATCATAATGGATCTCATAAATAAAGACACAGGGAACTTGCAGACTTTGGATCCAACCCAGTTTGGCTTTGTCAAAGGCAGATCATGCCTTTTAAACTTGGTTGACTTTTTCGAAACAGTCACCAAAGCCATTGATGAGGGAAAGGCAGTCCATACAGCCTACCTCGATCTGGCGAAGGCCTTCGATACAATACCCCACTCGGGTATCATTGAAAAACTCATCAGTTTAAATGTTAACCCATACATCACAAGATGGGTTGCAAACTGGCTGAGTGACAGAACCCACAGGGTCAGAGTTGCTGGCGCCATGTCAGACTCAAAGCCTGTCACAAGTGGTGTCCCACAGGGCTCAGTCCTGGGCCCACTCTTGTTTGGCATCTACTTTTCCAAAGTACAAGCAAACACAGGAGGGTTATGGCTGACAAAGTTTGCAGATGACTGCAAACTAACACATCTGACACAGATATCCTTCAGAAGGGTCTCACAGAAGCGGATGACTGGTGCCAGAGCCATGGCCTAAAGTTAAATGCCAAAAAATGCATAGTCATACCCTTCGGGAAAAACAAGGTTAGCCCTAGCTACCATATAGGTGGTAATCCTCTGAGCACAGAAGAAGTTATCAGGGACCTGGGGACCCAGGTTGACAGTAGCCTGTCATTCGACACCCATGTAGCTAAAGTAGTTAGGAAGACCTTCTACATTGCCCACCTCATCATGAAGGGATTCACATCTAGATCAAGGGAGGTCATAGTCTCCCTATACTCATCACTCATCAGACCAATGATTGAGTACAATGCCCCATTAATGTATCTGACCCGACACTTGCAGCAGCTGGAGAGGCCACAAAGTTCCTCACCAAAAGGATAAAGGGTCTCAAAATCTGTCCTATGCTGCCCG
Source organism: Protopterus annectens (assembly GCF_019279795.1). NCBI lineage: Eukaryota > Metazoa > Chordata > Ceratodontiformes > Protopteridae > Protopterus > Protopterus annectens. The sequence goes on along the minus strand of NC_056729.1, from coordinate 360,727,441 downwards.
ACTGAAAGAACTCCAGCTCTATTCAGTTGCTCAGAGGTGACCTTTGCCTGACATACAAGGCCATGTCAAACCCAGAGTTGATGAATATGCTTCACCTCAAAAATCTAGATCCGTCAGAGCCACAAGGGGGAGACTTAAACCTCGACACGGCTATAAATAGGACGTGCTGGAGGGATAGATTCATCACCCAAAGACTCCCTATGCTGTGGAACAAAATCCCGGTATATGTGAGGCAGAGCACCTCGCTGGCCTTGTTCAAGAGAAATCTTGACCAATGGATGGGAGATCGCAGATATACTCCAGGGATTACCTCAGTGTCACTGCTAGACAGAGGCACAGCAAAATAATGGGTATAGTTCCCCATACAAAAGGGGTGGCTTAAGCCATAAAACTATGGGCTAGGCTTATAAATGCCCTCGGGCAGATAGCCTAGTATGAACCTATGAACCTAAACCCAGTTTGTTATAGACAAAGGAAATGCGATCAGTTAACCATACAAAGGAAATACAATCAGTTAACCATATGGGTAAGGTTACTTTGGTAACTGGTTTGCCTAATTTCGATTCCACAAAAAAGCCAAATAAGTCATCTGCTTTTCTGAAATTCTTTGTTCTGTGCAAACGGAAACATAACTGCCTGTGAACATCCAACAAATGCAACATGTATTATTTTTTGTTTGTGAAATTTGGGAATAAAACTGGAAGATTAATAGATTGACTGATGCTGGATTCTGATGCCACCTTAAAAGAAAGGATTTGTTGGTTCGTAATTCTACCCTATCATTATGGAAAATGAAGAAAGGAGGCTTAAAAGACAAGGCTTGACGTTCAGAAACTCTTCAAGCAGAGGTTATAGCTATCAAAAAGATAGTTTTCCAGATTAAAAATGTTAGTTCACACTTTGCTGATGGTTTAAATGGAGATCAAGTTAAAGCTTGAAAAACTAAATTTAAATCCCATGGAGGAGTTGGATCTTTAAAAGAGGGTCTCAGAAGAAAGGTACCCCTTTATAAAGGCCTTACAAAGTTTAGAAGAAGCTAAGGTGGAATAAACTCTCATATGAAAGTTAGAAATGGCAGCTAGTTGTATTTTAATATTCGAGTAACTAACCCCTTCATTAAACATTGTTACCAAAAATGCAAGAACTTTATATACTGATGCTGAAAAAGGGTCGTCTTTCTGTTGTGCCCAAAAAACAAATATTCTCCATTTACTTCTGTAAAGCTTCCTAGTGGAAGCTTTATGGAAAAGATAAAAGTATGTGACGTTCAGGGAAGAAGAGCCGGGGTTGTCTACCTATCAAAAAAAGTGGAGAAATCATGTGGTCAGCTTTAGGCCTAAAATGTCCGGGTGAATCATGTCTGTCGGGTGAGACAGGAGGTCTGGAACTGGATCCAAAATCCATGAAGGGTGAACTAGATAAGGCCAAAGAAAAGAGAACCAAATCTGACAAGGCCAATAAGGGGCTTTCTAGAAAAACTTGGGGATTAGAGGGTTGGGGCTAAGCACAGAGGAGATTGAGGGGCCAATCATGGAGAAGAGTATCTCACTGCGATTCCCCTGGTGTGGGGATCAGGGCAAAGAACTTGCTGAACTTGTTAGGGAAGATGCAAAGAGGTTGCAGCAAGGTCGGCCCCATTGGCAGAATATCTTTTCCACAAATCTCATGTTGAGAGACCACACATGAGGTAATAAAGCAGACTTGCTCAACTTGTCTGCTATCACGTTAGCTTTTCCTGGAATGTGCATTGCTATCAGAAGTTGATTGGATAAGATCGCCAAATTCCACACTCTGACAGCTTCTTGACACAGGGCGGTAAGATCTGATTCTTCCTTGTTTGTTGATGTACCATACCACTGACATATTTTCTGTCTGAATTGCAATAATCCTGGGAGGGAAGGAGTTTTGAAAAACCTTCAACACTAGGAGTACTACTCTCATTTTCAAGACATTGATATACGTGTATGTTGGCCTCTTTGGGGGACCAAGTGCCTTGGACTGTCTTTTCCAAGAAGTGTCCCTCCCACCCAATTGGGGAAGCGTCTGTAATAACTATGGCTTTGGGCTGAGGAAGAATGAAGGGAAGTCCTTATAATGCCGGATCTGAGCAAATCCACCACAAGAGGTACTTTTTGTATGCTTGAGCTATTCTGATCTGGGTGGACATAGGTTGGTGCAAAATGGACCACTGAGTTGCTAGGGACCATTGAAGAATTCTCATATGATATCTTACTAATGGAACCAGAACTATTGCAGCAGACATTGACCTTAAGGTTTGTTGAATCAAACGAGCTGACAGAGAAGAATTTTGAATTATCTTTTTTGACTTGAAATTGAATAGTTTGTACCCTTGGTAAGGGAAGGGAGGCTGCCACTGATACTGTATTGAAAAGGTACCTATGAACGTTAATGTCTGACGTTAAGGTCCCACTGTACTTATCCCTCATTAGACCCATTATAGAATACAACACCCCATTTGGTACGTACCTCTCAAGACATCTGCAACAACTGGAAAGGCCGCAGAAATACCTCACTAAAAGAATCACAGGCCTAAAGCAGATGCCCTATGCTGACCGCCTTAAAAAACTCCACCTATACTCTGTCGCATATTGTCTACTCTGAGGCGATCTTTGCTTAACATACAAGGCCATGTCAAGCCCAGAGCTGTTGGACATGCTACACTTAAAGAAATCCCAATCCCTCAGAGCCACACGCTCCAGGGATCTAAGCCTTGTCATCACAATAAACAAAACATGCTGGAGGGATAGGTTCCTGACCCAGAGACTCCACAGACTCTGGAATAGACTGCCCACATATGTCAAGCAGAGCGCCTCTTTGGCCTTTTTCAAAAGGAACCTTGATGATTGGATGGGAGAAAGGAAATTCACCCCGGGGATCACATCAGTCGCCCTGCTAAACAGGGGTCCAGGAAAGTAAATAGTGTGGGAAGAAACAGCCAGGGAATTGTTATGGCTAGGCTTGTATATGCCCTAGGGCCGAAAGTCTAGTACCAACCTATGAAATGGTTCTAGCTGAGATTTGTTGTGACTGATGGTAATTCCTAGATGAGCGCAAAGTTGGAGATGCCTGGCGTGTGCGGTTATAAGCCAGTCATCCAAGTATGGAAACAACCAGAGTCCCTTAAGTTTCAAGTGAGCTGCTACTACTGCTATGCATCTGGTGAACACTCTGGGGGCTGTGATGAGGCCAAAGGGCAGAGCTCTGAATTGGTAATGACTGGCTCCCAGATGGAAGTGTAGGTTTCTCTTGGATCATCATTTTTTTGTGATAGTACACATCCTAAAGTTCTACTGAGCACATTCAGTCATCCTTGTGCAGGAAGGGCAAAATGGACTAAACTGTGACCATCTGGAAGTTTGTTTACTGAACTAATTTGTTCAGATTGTTGAGATCCAAAACTGGTCTCCAGTCTCTAGTTTTCTTTGGCACAAAAATGAATCTTGAGTAAGTTTCGGACTCTTTCTATTTTGGGAGGAGGCCTCTTGGATGACTTTTTTCTAGCAGTTTTTTTTATTTCTAGAGCTGTCCTCTGACTGGGTGAACCATCAGGAATTTTGTTTATTGTTGAAAGGGGGGTAGGGAAAATGATATTGTATAAACTCTAGAAATAATCCTCTGTACCCATGTATCTTTTTTAATGTCTAGCCAGGCTCTCTGGTACAGGGATAGACTGTAGAGGTGCACAATTGGGCCTACTTTCAGGAGAGCTGGTAGGGTGTGTCTGACAAAGAATCTCTGGACCCCTGCATCTGCGGGCCTCCTCTGCCTCATTGGCTGCAATTTCCATTAGTGTCCCCCCCCCCGTGCCCCTGAGGGAACCACCTCCATGTGGATCATGGAAAGGACCCTGTGACTTTCTGAATCACAGATTTTGACCACCTTGTTGATTCCTACAGAAGGTTCTCTGAGGAGTCAAAAAACATACGCCTACTGCAGACAGGGTATTACCATACTGATCACACCTGGGGAGTACAAATAACTTTAGGGCCAAACAAAGACCTTGCACAACAGCACTGATGAAGGAGGATTTGAAGGGCTTTGCGAAATCAGAGGCACATCCAGGCATGTCTCCTAATGGAAATGCCTGAACCTGCCACCCTTGAGGTACCTACAGCTGCATGTGATATGAGCCTCATGGACGAATTTGTCATGGATTGTATGGCAGCCAACTGTGAAGTAATACAGCTCTGTGCCTCAGAAGTAATGGTCCCAGAAAGGGATCTGGAAAGTTCTCTAATTGAATCCCTCTGAACTTTGGTGAAACGTGCCAAATAATTCAGCGACCCAAGTGCAAAGGTTGTTGAAGCATACTCATGCTTCCCATATCTGTCCAACTCCCTAGACTTCCTGTTAGGGGAATAGACAGATAAACTCTGTTCAGAAAGTTCCTTCTTTGTAGACACCACTATGACCATGACATCTAAAGGTACTCCTCTGCTTCAAAATTCTCTTCCTTTTGGAAGTACCATGATCCTGTCTGGTCTTAAGGGTTCGGCTCAACAGTGTTGGGTTCCTTCCATGTTCACCTAGAGATCAAATCAATGAGCTCATCGTGGGCAAAGTCACCCAGAAGGTAGCTGGGCCAGACTCAAAGGCTTGCAGGAACACTGTTATCTGTTTACTAAGCTAACAACCACAAGGGCCTTTTTAAGCCTAACCATATATCCCAAATCTCTGATAAGTTCTGATATAGTCTAAGAGATGTTAATTAATTATATATAGTAATTTATTTATTTAATATATATTTTTTATTATTTTATCACATGGTGTTTATGTTATCCTGTTTTACATAATATGATATATATTTTTCTCACTATAACATTTCTTATGTAGTTATGACACTTTGTTTGATGTAGTATGTCTTCAGAGATTATTTCCATAAGAATTTGCTAACTTCTTTAGCATATGAGACTGTTGTAATAACAGAAGTTAGAATTAATGTTCTGTCTCTTTTAAAGTTAAGCAGTATGATTAATTATTTAATCAAGTAATGAAGTTAATTGAATTGATTGTCAGCACTTGAATTAGTATATAAGCCAAGGTGTTTTAACATTTTATTATAACCTGATGAAGCATACTTGGAGTATGTGAAAGCGCTCGTTTTATTCCTGTTTCGTATAATAAAAGCTTCTTACTTTTATACATCGTGGTGGATTCCTTTGGTTTTACAAGATAAGTTCTGATACCATTGGGTGTAAGCAAGGGTTTGGGAGATGAAACATTTACAAGCAGGGGCCTAGGAAATGAACCATTTACAGGCTGCCTGTGTCCATTAGAGAGACAGGTGCAAAACCAGGGATACATGTCCTGTTCCCCATCCAATCGTCCAAGTTGCACTTGAACTGGGTTAGGGAGGACCTCTGCTTCAAAAGGATGGGGAGCCTGTTCCATAGATGGGGTAGTCTCTGAGATACATACCTATCTCTCCAGCAGGTCCTATTTACATCACAGGCAAGGTTTAAGTCTTTAGAATGGGTAATTCTGGTGCTGTTTGTTTTGTGGATATGCAGGAGGTCTATCAGAGTGGGGTCTGACAATGTCCTCTATGGCAGGCATAGATCTCCCCTCAAAAGCCTGTAGGAGACCGAATACAGGGATAGGGCCTTGAGGTGGTCTGCATAGGATATTTTACTAACGCCCTGTATTGTTTTAGTGAGGAAGCACTGTGGATGTTCAAATTGTTGGATATGCCTGGTTAGAAACATATCAATGGGGACACTGTAGTCAATGACAGTTCTGATGAATGCCAAATACAGTGAAACAATGACTTTCTTGGACTTAGATGCCATACTTTTAAGTTGTGCAACATAGAATGATTTCCTCAGTAGACATGTGATGGCCAAATACTAGATTACTATCTATGGGTGCCCCCAAGTCCATGACTACTGGGTCAACTCTAAGGGGGGTGTTGTCAATATGAGTTATCAGGGGTGAATGACTTTCCAAAGGATAATATTATGCATCTCTTGTCATTTAGTTTTAGTCCATGGCTCTGACACCAGCTGTTTGTCTGTGTCAGCCCTTCCTGCAGAACATTTGTCAGTGTGGGATTCAATGACAGCTCTTAATTTGCAGTCATCTGCAAATTTAGTCAGCCAGAGACCACTGATATTGTCCTTGACTTCTGAGAAGTAAATGTCAAAAAGAAGATGCCCAAGGACTGATCCCCAAGGGACTCCACTTGTGACTGGCCTCTTTGTAGAGGTGGACTCCCCAAGTCTAACTTTCTGGGTCCTGTCTGTGAGCCAGTTGGCTATCCACCAGGTGACATACAAGTTTGCACCTAACCTCTTGAGTTTGTCAACAATGCCCAAGTGAGGTATTGTGTCAAATGCCTTGGTCAGGTCAAGGTATGAACCATTTTTCCCTCATTCATTGCTTTGGTTACCTACTCAAAGAAGTCCACCAGGTTGTCTAGGCATAATCTGTCTTGACAATATCAAATTGGGTTGGGTCTAGTGTATGGAGGTTTACTACATCTCTACTGATCACCTCCATAATAATTCTTTCCAGGACTTTACATATAAGACTAGTGAGACTTATGGGTCTGTAGATGGCCGACTTTTGTGTAGAGGGATGACTGTTGCCGTTTTCCATTCACGAGGCACGAAGCCTGTTTGGAGGCTACATTTAAACAGTAATTCCAGAGACCCTGACAGGTCATATTTCATGCTATTTAGAAGGCATCTTGGGATACTGTCTGGGTCCACTGATGCAGTATTCTTGGTCTTAGAGAGAGCATTAAAGACCTGTTCCCTAGTGACAGCAGGGGGAGTTGTATTTGATGGTATTTCCTGAGGGAAGTTTGAGGGGGAGAGAGGGGTAAAGTTGGAGGTGAATTTATCAGCCAGTAGGTTTGCTATATCTCCTGGCTCAGTACAGATGGCTCAATTTACAACAAGCTCTGCACACAATTGTGCACTGCCTTTCAAATTGCGGACATAGCTAAAGAATGCTTTGTGGTTGTCCTTGGCCTTGGAGGCCAAACTTACCTCAAATTTTGCTTTGGAAGACTTTATTTGTCCTCTGCGTTGTTTGTTTTGTTTGATGAGAGTGAGTTTATTCTGCTGGGTGCTGCAGCTCCTAATTTTTGCCATGATTTTCTTCCTTCTGTTATACAGCCTACTGATTTTGCGATTCCACCAGGATGGCTTGTTTTTTGAGTTAATTCTGTACTTCGTAATGGGTACAGCTGCCTCTATGCAGCTATTAACATGCTTCTACAGGGTTTCTGTGAACAGTTCTGCATAGGCAGAAGTGTTCTTGGGGATTATGGGGCTTGAAATTTTGCCAGGTTATCACTTAGCAGCAGGAGGGTAGCCTTAGAGTAGTTCCTGAAAATTCCAGGTTTAGCTGGTGGTCCAGGTTTTATTTTTTCTTCAAAGGAGACCATTTTGTGGTCTGACCTTACCAGGGAAGACATTATAGTAGGGGGTGTGCAGCACTCTGCCATATTACTGAGGACCAGATCCAGTATGGTTGCACCCCTGGTTGGTGTATTGACTATCTGGTCCAGGGAGTTTGTGTTTACAAAATCCAGGAATCTCTATGCCTGTACGTTTGGTGTCGTATAGGATTCCCAGTTAATAGTTGGGTAATTAAAGTCACCCATGAACATGGCATTGGGTCGGATGGTTAGTGTTTCTAGTAAGTTTAAATACATGGTATGAGTTTCCTGGGCCATCAATGGTGACCTATAGCTTGCAAGTGGTATTGGATTTTGCCTATGGTGATTTGAACATGGAGCAGCTCAAGTGCATTGTCCTGTTTGATAAGCACTGAAGTATATTTATTTTTGATGTAAAGAGAGACACCTCCACCTTTATTCCCTGCCTGTGAAGTAGCTGGTCTAAATATGCAGACGGCATTATAAACCTTGCACTGTAAGTGTGCTCTCCACAGCTTTAAACTATGTCTCAGTGACTGCACAGATGTTAGCATTCTCTAGGGAGTGGAGGTTTTTGTTTAGAGTCCTAGCTATGAGCAGTAATAACTTTAGATTTTCTTGGTTTTGATTTGATGTGCTGGAAGTACTTTCAGTTTTGCACTATGGGGGAAGGCAATGTTTTAGCTAATATTCAAAAGCCTAGAGAGGAGAGATGCAGACTTTCCCTGGCAAAGCAGCATGGCCTGTTGACCATCTGCTTCCATGCTGACAAATACTGCACCCCCTTAGAATGACACCAGAAACTAAGCCAATTATTTAAGTCCATCATCTTTTGTTTGTACTGTGGCATCATCCCTGGAAAAGGTAAAACGCTGCTCAGTATTAAGGTCATACCAGCTTGAGACACTCATTCCGAGAGCTCCATTACGTCTCTCTTCATGTAGTCTAGGGAGGTACGTCTCAGGTCATTTACTTCCACATGGACTATGACAGAGTCATACTGGTACTTGTGGTCCAAAGGCCTGAGTGTGTGCGTAATGTGTTGGATCCTAGCTCTTGATAAGCAACTGACTGTGACTTTCTCTTACTCAACCTGGTGAAAGGGACATCAGTGTGTCTCACAATGGAGTCTCCAATGACTAGAATGTTGGATTGGTGGTGGTTTGCCTTACAGGCTTAGAGGTAGAGGCTCCATGAGATGTAGCTCTATGTTTTGATGTGGGTGTTGTTTTGATAGAGCGCATTTAGGGCTGTTGAGAATAAGAAGTTATGTACCTACCATAACGTTCCATGTTAGTTGTCTCTCTCTCTTTTTCTTGCTTGATGGGTTGGAGCGATCCCTCCTCGCCTCACTTGCTACGCTCGGCTCGGGCTTACCAGCTCAGCTTCCAGCTCTCCCCATATCCCATGATGCAAGGATAGGTACCCAGATCTCGCTTTGATGACAAAGGGCACAGCACAGACAATAAATAAAAGCAAAAAAAAGGAAGAAAGAAAAACTTTGGAAGAAAGAGAAAGGACTGAGGTCTTCACTCTAATAATTTCAATAGTTTCTTATAAATGTGGAGGAGGGGAAGGAGGGAAAGCCAGGAGAGAGAGAGAAGACATGGACAAGAAGAGGACAACTAACATGGAACGTTATAAGTTTGTAATGCTGTTCACAATTGCTTGATGGGACCATCTGATGGGGCACACATCCTGGGTGGCTCAATGACAATGGCACTTGAGAACAAACTGGTGGAGCAACTGGCTCTCTCCCTGCTGACTCCAATTCTGAGGCCAAGAACAATGTCCCTGTGTGAAGTGGCTCCAAGTGGGGAACAAAAAGAGCTAGTAGGAAAGGAAGTCTCTGAAGGGCTGCTGGAATAGTAAGTAGTAGCCCTTCTAGTTTTGAGGAGGCTGTGTTTGGCCACAGCTTGGAGCCTTTCTAGATAGAACAAGCAGATCGAGCACAGAGATTTTCATAAGCAGATAAATTTCATTATAGAAACAGGAAGGCCTTTTTATTATATCCGCATAGGAAACAAAAAGTCCTTTTTTTTTTTTAGCAATTTTTGTCAAAAGTTGATCATATTTAGATAGGACGGTGGACATCAAAAGCTTATGTATCTAGTTCAGGAAAATACATGGAGATAATGTGGCTTTTGAGATTCTCTATGTTCATAGTTATTTAAAAATAGTTGGGAAGGTTAGGTTGGATTAGTTCTCAAAGATACTCTGTCTTTGTGAAAAACCAAAAAACCAAAGAAACCGAAGTTTCTCAAAGATAGACACCCTTTTGTGAAAATATGAACAGGGGAGTCAAAAGAAAAAGAGCATGAAAGTTCAAAACAACAAGAAAGGCAAGGGTAATAGAACTGGGGAAGAAAAAAGAATCAAAGATTAGATCCAGGATTCCTGGAGGACTCCCTGAGAGAGTTCCTTTAGGAGGAAATTCCTAAGAAGAGATCACTGCAAAGGAGGCAGTCTGATATGATATGATCTGCTATCCCTCTTGGAAATGAGGAACCCTGCAGAGCCTGACTGACATAATAGGAAAATCTGCTAAGCCGACATGAAAATTGGAAGGACTGTAAGGACAGGACTGCCTGGGTGGCCTGAGAAAAGGATCAATATTCTTGTGCTTAAGCTTAATCCTGCCTTGCTTTTTTCTCGGTGTAGAGGATATCTCTGGCAAGGATTAATGGAAAAGAAGCGGTGTTGCTTGTAAGTGGGTCACAAAAGAGGATTTGGAGGCACCAGGAAGGAGTGGGCTCTAACTGGCTGAAGATCCAAGATAAAATGAGACGCAGGACAGGCAACCTGGCTGGTGTATCAGAGAGAGAGTGATGAGGTGCAGAAACCACCCACGTTGGTCCAAATCAAAAGGGGCCGGAGCGGGCCCGGGTCTGCCACTGACTGCACCAAGCCTGAGATACAGGCAAAGAATCAAAGGCTGAGGGGGGGCAATGAGAGGGAGGGAGGGTGGGAAAGGAAGGAGGGAATGGATCTCTGGGGTCAGAGCTGGGTGGAGCGCTGCCTGGAAGAGGCCGCCTTTGGGGGAGTAAGGGATAGAGCTCTGGGATGGCCTGAGTCTCCAATTCTGAAAAAAAGTCTGGACATCAGGATTTTGGGGCCCACTAAAGATTCATAGAACCACTCCCCATTCCAGAAACTCGCTACTCGCTATAACGTCCCAGGAGTCGCTTTCGTGGGGTGGATGTTGGGCTCTGAAACCGATGAGAGCTAGATGTTCCATTGCCATAGTCTATGCGCCCGCCTGGGGAGCCGATGAGAGGAGATACCGTACATGTTGTCTGTGTGGACTGCTGTTGATATACTGGGATTGTGGTCTGTGTCTGTTTGCGAGGCTAAACTGGGCTAAAAGACATGTTGTCTGTGGGATGGCGTGTCCCTGGCTCTCATCGCCGCCACCCCATTGTGCCGTTAAAACTCTGCCCAATCTCCCAACGATCAGGATGCAGATGGTGCTCCCAGTGGCTTGCCCGTCCATGAACCATCATGTGGCCTGATGGCCCTGAGAGGGATGGGGGTACAGCAAGTCTGCCTTGGTGAATCTGAGGAGATGTGATCCACCAAGCAAGATGTTCTTTTGGTGTCTGTGTCACCAGAACATCCACCAGCAAAGAATTGTCGGTAGAGCACTTGTGTGAAAGAAGAAGCATCCACTAAAGAAGGCATTAATGGTATCTGGCCATGTAAGCTCTGTTCTTCAGAAAAGGCTGACATGGGAATCGAGCAGGGAAACTTGAACAAGCTGTACCTTTGATCTGTGAGGGTAGCTGACATCCTGACAGCCTGTATGTACTTTCTTAGAACTGTAAGGGTAGAGCACATGATAACTGTGACTAAGTTTCATCTTTGATCTGTATAAAGGTTGGTTGTCAGAGGCCTGATAAGTTTAAGCTGATAGAGGTAATAGACAAAATGAGATAAGGATGAAGGATTATGTTAATTGATCTGCCCTCCTGACGCCAAAGGTGTGGTGGAATCGTGAAGCATAAGCTGATGGACTGTGGTGGCTGAAGGCCTCTAGGTGGACCTCTGTGGGAAGCACCTGACCATGGCCAGTCTGAGGGAAGTTTGCTGAGAAATCTCCCATGATTATGTGATATTTTGATCTGGGGGCTGATCTGAGACTGGGATCTATTGAATCTCCTTGTAACTGGACCAAAGAAGAAGGAGATTGACTGAGGAGCATCTGTGAAGATGATGTAATCCTCTGGAGTCGCATGTAATCCTTCTGATGACAGTGAAGGTTGTCCTTCTGTGTCTTGAGCTTGATGGGATCTTGACCAGTGGAATCTTGTCTTCCTGACAGAATGGGTTGATTGTAACTGGCTCTTTGTGGCCTCTTGGAGTAGCGTCTTCCTAGACCAAAAAAGAACCAAAATGAATTCAGGCTCTGAATTGGAAGGAATTTCTGACTGAATAGCCTTTTTCGAGTAGGAATTATGTTCTAACTCTACAATTTCCAACAGGGAATGCCAGTTTTCTTGATCTTCTGTTGAGAGGAATCTCCTGAATATGATCGAGACCCTTGGATATGATCTGGAGGGGATGCTTCTAGGGTGATCTCTGTGCCGGTCTTTCCGGTACAGTGATAGGGCTCCCAGCCTCCTCTTCTCAGGCTCTTTTTGTCTGCTTCAGGGGCTCCTTGTCCTTGGTTTCTGACCCCCTCTGGATCCCGAGTTTTGGGACCCCCTCACTCTCCTGGGCTTTACCTAGGTACCCCCCTTTCCTCTAGGGTAGCGCGTGACCATAAGAATCCGAGCGTGACTCCTTTCCCAACATTTCCAAGACTTTACCTTTCATCTGTTCTGAGTCTGGATAAGGAGAAACAGCGCGAAGGCCAAAAGCAAAAAAAGTCTTGAAGGTCCTGAATTCTTCTTGAATTTATCATTTCCTGACATCCAGCGAAAGGGAAGCTCGAAGGATCCCTGTACCTGCACCTGTACCTCATATCAAGGGATCCAACAATCCGCCATAAGAGCATGGGCTGGAAATCCCTTCTTGAGCTGGCTGGCCTGCGGCTCACCACTCGGCCCATCCACCTTGCCTCTCCCTGTAGCCACATGGATCCTGGGTCCTAGCCATTGGCTGGTCTTCTGACGCCCCTGAATCTGTACTGCCAGGCATGCGAATGCTGATCCTCCCAAGGATCCATCAAAACGGCCCTATCCATGGACCTAGGTAATTCATTCATGTGGTAGTTGCGGGAGCATGGGAAAGTATGGCTGAGGGGAAAACATCCCTGGTCTAGAGTCCCTTAGGTCACAGACGCTGACCAGGGAATTGGGCGGGCACGGTTCAGTCTGCAAGATTCCAGCATGCCCTGGCAGGGACTGCCATGGCATATCAGGGTCAGGGATTATGTGAGGCATCGCACGGGGCCTAAGGGGCATAAGGAAGACTGAGGAGGAGTCAGGCCTCTCAGGAGAGCCGAGCTGCGTCCTGAATCATCCTGGATGCATGGGGGGGAGGCGGAGACTGGAGGTGGAGGCAGCCTCCCCTCTGGGCCTCTCAGGTATACTGAGAGAGAGAGAAGGAGACATCCTCAGAGTTGGGCTGGTTCCCTCTCAGTCCAAGGGTTCTGGGAGTAATGAGAGGAGGGGGGATCTAGGGGACCTCTTGGGGATCCTCTGACTCATCAAAAGCAGTATCACGGAGAATCTCGAAGGAGGGTAACGTAGCTTCCTCCTTCCTAGGAGGATCTCTGAGGATCTCGAGAAAGAGCAGGGAGAATCTCTTCATGGGAAAGGGGGACCCTGACCTACTGAGGCTCTCTGCTGACTGTTAGCAGAGAAAGTGAGAGATGTCTACACTCCTAATGGAGGGAGGGGCTAAAGGGAAACGAGAAGCTGAGGCAAGAGGCAGTGGCCAGCACACATTCGGAATCTCGAATGTCCGAGGGTGATGAGCGGGAGAACAAGAGGCGGCTACCCAGAACCCCACGGAGGAAGGGAGGCCTCAGGGGCAGATGTCGAGCTCGAGGGAGGAGAAGGCCGAGGAAGTCCTCCAGAGAGAAGGTCTCGAGGGTGATAAGCCCTCAGGAGGAAGGAGGAATAGGCCCGCCCGCCGACCACCCTCCCAGGAGGGTCTCGAAGGAGATAAGGAGTAGAGTAACGAAGGAACAGAAGGGTTATCAAGTCACTCAGCCGTAGCTCAGGAACTTTGAACTCCAGCTCCAACGACTGGGGTAGAGTTGAGAGGACCGGGTAGGAGTGGACTCTGGTGACCCACATGAGTGCTCTCTGCTGGGCTATCTGGAAGGTGGGGACTAATGAATGACTCCTGCAACCCGATAATCCTGACAGAAGTAGGGTACTGAAGATCTGACGAGTCTGGGCGACCCAGAGAATCGGCTCGATGACCACCGAAGATGGAGAAGGTGGGCGTCGAAAAATGTCGAGTCAAAGAGGGCCGACCCATCCTTCCCAGGAGCATAGCCACCGACCGATGGTGTAGTGAATCAGCCACCGATAGCCATCGGGCTGGCCCGGCGGATCTCACACCATGCCCGGAGCAGCCATGGCCGCAAAATAGGGTGAACGGCCAGATCGGGCGCGGCACATTGCCTGTATGCGACATGGGGGAGAAACCGATTGAAGAGCGACGCGAAGTGGTGCCGAGTCGAGAACGGATAGCCATCCGCCATCGAAGGGGGCCCAAGGGCTTTTAGAAACTGAAGCTGGGGAGATCTCAACTTCCGGGCAGTCGGGCGAACCTTGGAAGCAGACCCGGGCTTGCCGGGGCCTGAGGTATCAGCTGAGATGATTTTTGACCCCACCGGAAGGAGCCGAGACAGCTCAGAAACCCCTAAAATAAAACAACATTTAAAATATTCCTCACAGGGCACTCTCCTGTGGAAGGGTGACACATAAAACAGGCCACACCTCTTCCTGCCTGACCAGGAGGGCCACACACACAAGGAGTGTGCAGGAACAAAACAGACAGACATCAAAAGACAAAAAAGAACACTAAAAAAAACACACACACACCCCTCTCCCTTTGACATGATGGGGCAAAAACACACACAGGAAAAAAAAAAGGCAAAGGAAAAGACCCCCAAAAAAGGTATAAAAAAAACAAACACACACACACCTTTCAGGGGAAGGGATGGGATATCAATAAAAAAAAGGGAAAAAAATTAAAAGAAACAGGAGAACTCATCAGAAATCTGGTAAAAACTTAAAATCCAGAATTAAGCAACAAAACAATCTGGGATTATTTCTTATGTGTACTTTGTCTAGGAGGTCTTTGTGGTTTAGGCAGGTTACATTTAAGTGCCTCAGCATATGTGGGTCGATATGTCTGCTTTGAATTGTGTGTGATGGGTGCAGCGTGTGTACTACTGACAACTTTATGGACATTAGGAGTACTTTTATGTGAGAGCTTTGCCTCCAGTGACATTGTGTAAATACATCTCTGACATACCATATCAGTTTGTTTGAGAATTAACTTGTTGTCAGTAAACATCTGACAATTTCTACATTGCCTCAGGATGCTGGTAACGGAGACAGTGAGAAAGTTCATATTCATGGCAACAGACCCTTTTTTACTGATTAGACAGTTGGAATGAGAATATCAATCAATGTCAGGAGTATCCAGTTTGCAACTAAGGGGACAGTGCATGTCACTGCAAACTGGTTGTCCTGTGTGCAACTAGGTACTGGAGAAATTTAAATCATGCTTTTACAGGAAAAATGTCACTCAAAGTGTCTTGAGTCTGTACACAGCACTGCCACATATTTGAGGGGAAACTAATACCTAGACCCTGAAAATTTAAGGATAACGTACTTAGGCAGATATTCCGAAGTGAAAAACAAATCGAGCAGTACTTATTGAAAACAAAGAACTAGCTTGTCAAGAATGATGAAAAGAATGGAGTCGGGTGAATGGCTACTGCCTGGTGACTACTAGCACTGGTCTCACCACAGCTTCACTCTGCTGGGATACAATGCCCTTTTGCTTCTTCACTCGCCAAAAGTGAAATGTTAGCACCAATCCCAAGAGAAAAAGCAGGCTACAGTCTGTTTGGTGATCTACAGTCCTGTCCCAGATAATGCAAGGGTCTCCCTGGTAGATGCCTTGAATAGCAACCAGACCAATCAGGAACATTAAGGACAGACATTCACTATCCATCCAGAAACAGTCAGGAATGAATGCACTCTGCTCCTACTCTCACCAGGATCAGAATATAAGCACAGATCCCAAGCTGTCACCTATGAAGCAGTTATTAGGCTTTCTGGTGATCAGCCATCTCCAGGAAATAAGGTCCCTGTGCTCCTTCTCTCACCAGGAGAAAAACAGAAGCACTAATCCCAAGATGACTACTGAGAGGCAGAATATGGGCTCTCTAATAACTGGTGGTCTTGCAATAGATGTTTAAAGGTAAGATGAAAAGAAATGGTTAATATCCTAAACACTGCAGTGTGCACTAAGGAGTTAGATATGAAAAGGGGTAACTTAAATTTCAGCTATCTAACTGGAGAGCCACTAATTTTAAGAGAGCGAAACAGACTGCAAAAAGTGGGATGGCCAAAAAAGTAAATAGTTGAAGGGGAGTGATTTCACAAAATGAAAATTTTGTGCTTACTCACACCAGCCAGTGAAAGGGGAGTGGGAAGGAGATATGCGGTCAAATTAACATAAGGGGCAGGTGACTAGAAAGACAGTTGTGCTTAAGAACACATCAGCAACAGGGTGGCAAGGATGGGAAAAAAATTCTGTCTGACTAGCAGGAGATACAGCTGTGGTCTCTTTCCAAGTTTTAATATGCAATAAAAAGCAGAATACAAGTAAAACACAGTGTAAGGAAAACAAATCACAGTATACAAAATAAAAAAGGCAATAAAGTAATACAAAATACAAGAAATCAAAAGCAGACTAACCTTTCCCTCACAGCAAGCTGTGGCAGAGTCTGGGTAAGCTTTTCCAGTAAAGCCTTTTTGGGAAGGGTTATCGGCAGACTAATCACTCCTTTGCTTGAAGATCTCTAGGTTGTCTCCAAATGAGACGTTATCAGATGGTAATCTTGGGGACCGTTCCTCCTCATCAAAATAAATATCTTCTGTAACCGTCTCTTGAGGAGAGTTTACGTACCTCTTCTTGCACTTTCGCTTCCTAGGGACTTCTTTGGTGGGATGTACCAGACAAGTATCGGAAGATATAAGTACACCCTGTTGAGTAGACTGCAGACTTTGGGCTGGACGTCCCTGTGGAGCAGAGTGTTGAGGCTCAAAGCACAAAGAAATATGGGATTCAGAAGGAAGATCACAGGGGTGCAATCGTCCATCCTCTAGAAACAGAGAATACATGCTTCCGGACCGTCGGATCCTTCTGACGCAAAGGCAGCCCATCCAAGAAAGAGGGCAGAGCCAAGATGTCCAATGCGGAGGGTCCAAGGGAGAGAGACAACTCCGACAACTTCAGAGTTGACTAACACCTTGGATCCAACAACGCTATGGCTCTGAGACACTTAGAGCCATTGCACTCGAAATGCATTGAAGCAGAAGATGTAACAATCTTAGAATCCGATACAGGTAGTCCTGGAAGACTCTGATCCAAAGGCTCCGAAGCCAAGGGTCATATTGGAAAATGAACCATGATGGGTGGAGTAGCACTGGCAAAGATCTCAGGATCCAAAGGGGTAGGAGATGGGAGATATCTCATATGAATCTGTGCTGAGAGAGACTTCCTCATCATTCTGTCCATATCTGCTTCTGTAAGGCTCTTGGAAGAACGAGAAGAGGCCACCGAAGGGGAACTAGAATGACAGTCCCTCTCCTAAAAAGGTGATGGCAGTCAGGAACAAACAGGATCCAGAGGAGATGTATACCTGGTCCGAGAAAGCTGCTTCTGATCCGATGACACAGATCTGGCACCTGAGCCATACATATCCAAAGATTTAGCCTTCAGATCCGTCCATTTTGACATTTTATGGGTTGTCTCAGTGATAGGATCAGAAGATGGAGTGGAGGATCTAGAAGGATCAGATGGGGGCTTTCTGGGCTCCTTTCTGTTGGACTTTGAGGTTTGAGCTCTATATAATGATTCCATGAAGGTCATAGACAGAATAAATTTCAAAAAAAGCTTATTCTTGTGATCAACTAAAGCTAGCTGATTGAAAGCTTTAAAAATATTGCACAACACCTTTAAGTGTGCCAGGCCCAAGCAATAAACACCAGTCATGATCATCCGACAGAGGGATCTTATGCCTATACTCTTTGTATTTTTTTAAAACTGGAAGTTTTTTCAGCCATCTTAAAAAAAAAAAAAAAAAAAAAAACTACAACACAAAGAATTTTTTTTTTTTGGTAAATAGTAAAGATAGAAAGACAGAGAAAAAAATTACCAACAATTAAAGAAATTACCACAAAGGTAAAGTGAAGAAAAAATACCAATAGTAATTAAATTACACTACGAAAAGTGGAGGATAAGGGAGGAATAAATGAGTTATGCAGAAAAAAAATAAAGATAGTGAAATGAAATCTGTTTACTTATCCAACCAGAAAACACTAAAGCTTGATAGCTAACAGCAACCATGTCCATTCACAAAGGGAGGCAAATGAAATTTGAGGTATGGTAGCGGGGGGCTACAGCATTATGGGTAAAGTAGGAGCATAAGAGTTTTCAGTATCCACGACCTGTAAAAAGCAGCAGAGTCAGATCCGAACCAAATTGTTGAGGAATGAATGTAAACTGACATCATCAGATGTTACTGTTACTGACATCTGGGCTTATTATTTGGGAAGATACATTTTCTTATTTCACTCCTGATCTTCTCTGAAGTGATGGCAGTCTGGATTAGTCTGCTTTTAATGGTTTAATTTTTAGTGAAAAGGGGGTAAGATAATGCATATAAATCAAGTAAGGGGAAATAGTTACATTTCTGTTAAGGGTGTTGTCAACACTTTTTTTAAAGGAGGGCTTTTTTAATTTTAATTAATAATGACCATTATTTATTATGGTTCAGTTTCACTCTTTTATCATTGTTGAATGTATGAAGGAATGAATGACTCCCAGACTGTTGGGTGTATAGTGAAAGATGACCCCTGACTGCCTCCAGAGACAAGCAATCGGGCAACTCCTCAGGGCTGCAGCATGGGTCTATCCGAGAATGAATCCCAAGACCCTTGGTTCCTCGGACTTCCTCTGCCACGATGGCTGAATATGTTGAACCCCCCTCTGCCTTTGGGGGAGGGCGAGTCCAGAGCATCTTAGGAATAACCCTGAGACATCCAGAGCCACATCTTCTTCGGCCCCTGTTGATTCCTGGAGAAGGATCGTTCAGGGATTGAGAAGTGGATTCCGGTGGCAGACAGTCTTCCCGTCCTCCTTGCTCTGGACCAGTGTGTCGCATACCATCTTTTCAAAGAGAGCAGAACCATCGTACAGGGCATTTGTAAATGACACATTGAAGGGCTTCGAGAAGGTACAAAGTCAAAGCCAGGCATGACGCCTGATGGCAACGCCTACTCCAGCAGCTCTAGCAGTGCCCTCGGTAGCATGAGAGAGAAGATGCATAGAGGTATTGGCAATAGAAGTGACGGTGGCCATTCAAGAGGAGAAAACCTTACTATCCTCCGCCAAAATGGACCCTGAGGTAGACTCGGCGACCTCCTTCACTAGGTCTTGCTGAAGCCTAATAACATGTGCCATGTAGTTCAGCGCATGTACAAAGAACGTTGCTGAAGCGTAGACCCGCTTCCCAAAAAGGTCCAAGGTCCTAGACTCTTGGTCAGGCAGATGGACTGTGGAGCTCTCCTGTGTGAGCTCCTTCTTGGAGGCCGCCGCCACCACCATGGCACAGACAGGGGATCCCTTTGATCAGTGTGGTCTATCAGAAGGTGCGCTGAGGACCTTATCAGGGCATTTGGTGATAGGCTCCTCCATGTCGGGCTCTTTCCATGCCCGAGATGTAACAAGATCCACTAAAAGATCCACGAGAAGGGATTCCCAGGAAGTAGAGGGTCCTGCACCAAATGCCTCCAGGAACACCAACTAGTCAGGGTTGGTTTTTTGGACAGACCACCCCCCATGCTGCCGCAGGATCTCCATGATGTCTCCAAATGAGACGTCCTCTGGGATGATCGGTGGATCCTCCAAGTCGGTGTCCTCCATTAAAGACTTCAGTGGGGAGTCTAAGTGTCTCCTTTTACACGTGTGTTTTCGAGGAACCTCCTCGGGGGAGGACTTGAAAACATACAGTTGTTCTTGTGGGGGAATTCTCTGGGGTGGAGAGGCAGCAGGCTGTCCCTAAGGTGGCAGGATGGCGGAATCTGGACCAGAGACAGAGGGAGCCAGGACGGACTTCGAGGACAAGATCATCAAGGGTCGCAATGGGATTGAGGGAACCCTCTCCACCACATCAAAGGCAGAAGGAGAATGAACCCCGGGAGCTGGGGCTATGATCAGGTCCATAATCATCTGGATCAATGGGAGAGCCGAAGCTGAAACTCCAGGCACCAAGCTTCTGAGTGGAAGGCGCGGCTCCAAAAAACCCAGGAGCCGAAACTACCGTCTCGGATCCAGCATCGAGGCTATGGCTTTAAGAGCCGGATGGCTACGAGCTTGTCAGAGCCGACCCACTCAAGGCAATGGTCGGCGTCAAGGTACCAGGTACCACTGGTGCAGAGAGTCCTCGGACCCGAGGACTCTGAAACCAGGGGTCGGATTGGAGAAGGAGTGATCAGGATGAAAGCGGACTGCATGCCCCCAGCCCCGTAGGAGGAGGGGGCAGGCAAGACTCCCATCTGTATCTGCGTGCAAATGAACCTCCACATCATCCTGTCCACCTTCACTTCGGAGAGGCTGCGGGTGGACCTAGCAGAAGAGGCCACTAACACTGGTCTAGACAGCCGGTGGTGTGAAGTCGATACCTGTGAACGGGTTCTGAGACATCTCCAGCACTGGGGAAAAGCGAGGGGAACAGAGCTGGGGGAACTCAAGCTAAGGCCCGGGTGGTATTTTGCTGGTGGTTCAGCCAAGGGGGGCAGTCAGGGGACCTCTTCTTTGGCCTATCCCGGTGTTTGTGTTTCTCTCAGTCCCTGGTCCTCTTGGCGGTAGGTTGAGTCCTATTGGCCAGGGTGCAGGGGGCACCAGAAGTGGTTGAAGAGGAGGCTTGGGTTTCCGTAGTGGGAGGTTTAACGAGGCCCTTAAGAATAAGTTTATTCCTCCTGTTGATCAATGTGTGGGGACTGAACCCCACACAGATCGAGCAGGAGGAATCAAGATGAGGAACCCTTAAACACACAAGGAACTCACTGTGGCCATCCGCAGGGGAAACCTTATGGCCGCACTCTGTGCACTTTCTGAATCCTGGTTTGGGTGTCTCCACCATAAGGATGGAGAGAGAACCCAAAGCACTCACATCTACACACACACCCACACACGAGAGAAATAGTAGAGGGGGATAGAAGTGGGAAAAGTTTTTTTTTTTTTTTAACTAAAGCACCGATGCCTGAGCGCAAAGAGTAAGAAAAGTGAAATGGGAGATAAAAAGGACTAAAGTTAGCTAGAAAACCCAGAAATACTTACCCAAAAAATCATTTAGAGCACAGACCATGACGCAAACATTAGACATGGCAAACAAGCTCTGAAAGGAGGAAGGAGACAGGGGCATTATGGGTAGGGGAGGAGCTTGGAGCTCGGATCTGATACTGAAGAAATGTGGCCAAGTCGGATCCGTCCTGGATCTGTGTCCCACAGGTTGAAGAGCAAATGAAGACAACAACTTCAGATCACATTTTAAATGAAGTGATTTTATGTCATGTGCTAACCAAGTAATTTGGACAGATACAAGACTTATAGCTATTTACAGGGAATGGTCCAATATTCCTCCTCCATATTTGCATATGAATTTCCCTTCTTTTGTCCACCAAAAAGAAATCCCTCTATCTGGCCTCAAACCCATTCATGCCTCAGTGGGAGTGGGAGTCAACCAAAAGGGTTGTCAATTTGTCAGCCATGAAAGGAATTTGGTCCTTCATCTCCCACCATTCTCACTTTCCTCTTACACAAGGCTGCCCTCATTCCAACAGACTGAGAGTTTGGTTTCATCTCCTCAAACTGGGGCTGACTCTGTCCCAAGTGTGGGATATGTACAACAGGTTCAACTACCACATCTACAAATAAACTGTTTCTAACTCACCCCTTTGAAAGTATAGTATTTGTGCCACCAACTTGGAATACAAAATATTGTACTGTGATGCAAGCTCACTTCTGCGATTACCCTAACCTCTGAGTACACTGCAGTGTACTGTTTGGTATGCCCACATGCTGTTCATAACCCATCCTGCTATTGCACATGACCTTTGCCCTCACTACAGGCAGCACATTGGGGGTTGATGCACTTTTCACTGTCTCTCTAGAGATGTGTGACAGTGGTAGTCACTCCTATCTCCTTCTGCCAGCTACTGCATTGCCTATGTTGCTACTCCACTGTGGACTCACCTGGGTTACAGGCAGAGTTTTATCTGCTTACATTGTTATATTTATCTAAAATAATAAAGACTGACAAACATTTAAACTTCATATCTGATACTTAACATTAGGAAGTGAGCTATAAAAAGTCTTACAATGATCGCATATTTTATAATCTTTAAATCAAATATACATTGATAACCATATGGTTAAAGACCTGAAGACAATGGATACTTCTCTAGCCAAAACATAATATGTGTCAAGTTCCTACGCATTACAGGGATACATAGACCCTGACCTAGAAAAATTGTGAAGAAAAAAATCAGCAGAGATTTTCTATGATAAGTATTTAAATCAATGGCATAACATTATTTTACTAAATTCACAAGCTGATGATGAATCTTGATATTAAAATCCTGGCCTCTGTACTAGCTCAAAGAATGCAATGTGTTGATACCAGACATTACTTCTCCCTGTTTTCTTTTTCAATCTAGCTTCTTACCTATAAGACCAGTCTATGACTGTACCCGTACAATAGGCAGGTCTTGCTTTTCCAACTGTAAGACAACTTCTTGACCTTTATACCTAATGTATATGCTTCTAAGACATTCAACAAGTTTAGGATTTTATTTCTGTTTATCACCCTAAAACTTTTAACTTTCGGTAAATGTTATCAAATTATTCTGAAAGGCTTATGATAACCCCTTGACAACACTTGTCTTTAAGTGTAACCTTATAAATGTGAAATTAAGAGACAAACTGTGATGTTCAATCCTACCACCACACAGTTTTACATTCCAAGACTTTACTTGCTTGCTTACTATAAATTAATCCTATACAAATCCCCATTGAACATATCAGAATAAAAATCACCGCTTTTGCAGACAATGTCATGATTTACTGCTCCTGGCCAAATTCAAATATTCCAACAGTTCTGAAAATACTTGCCTAGTGATAACTATACAGCAATGGCAAACCTTAACTAAACTTGGACAGATAGCTTAATAACAGCATCACTATGTTGAAGTTTAAATCTTGACAGATCTGACCCCCTGAAGATTCATATAGAAAAATTAATAAGCAGAAAGTCTACCCTATTAAAGTAGCAACATCCTTGAAATACACAGGATGAATTATTTAGCAAAACAACTTAAATTTTAAAGAAGGCAACATACTAAGATTTTGGGAGAAAGTGAAGCTGGATAATAAAAGAAGCTGTAATGTAAAATATTCATGTTTACTAAATATTTTATCATTAAAATGAATGCATTTCTTAAACTTGTTTTCATTTAAATTCCTCTCCATATATGATTATGTTTTTTAAAAGATATTTAGAGACATTAATTATTAAAAAAAATGGAAGCATAGGTCCAGAAAAATTAATTTATTATTCAGTGCTAGTGAATGAGCTGAAAAGTCTGAAGAGTTTCAAAGTGCAGCACTCTTGTATGTCTCTGGGAAAGGAATCCAAAGCTTCACAGGCTTTTTTTTTATATATAAATTGACAGTCCCGAAATCACAATGCAGTCTCAACCTTCCAGATTTTTATGATCATCTTATTTCCAAACTCCATAAATTATTTAAGATACCCAAGTATTCCCCAAAATATGTAAACTTTGCTTCTTTATGTGTTAAGATATGGTCCCAGCAGTGATGCTAATATCCTAATCTCCTTCATTTCATAAGTTTTCATAGTGCCACTTGCCCTCTGCCCAAAGTACTCAAAAATCTTTAGTCTCTCTATACCAAGTTAAATGCTCTGGATTTAGAAGAAGCATTTTATTACCCTTATCTTCTATGTTTAAATCCAAATGTCCTATGGATCAGTGAAAAGACTCAAGTAAGCAACATACTTTACTTTGCTTCCAAAATTTAAAATTATGGATATTTACTGGTTCAAACTCTGTACTGTCCTTGCAGGAACGTGCATAAGAAAAAAACACCTTCCTAACAGTTATATACTAGTGACAAACATCATTAGAAGAATGACTAGATCAGTCATATTATTGAGACTGGATAATTCAGAAACTAGAAAGATGTACTAAATTTGGGAAACAAACAGCTGTCATCTATTTTATTTATTTATTTATTTTATTTTACATTTGTTTATCGGGATAGTCTGACTGGATACTTGTCCACTTTCAGCGGAGGCCTGGGGAGAAAAGCTCCAAATAGACAAACTTACATAGATTACACAGAAGTTAGCAAACAATTATAAAAACAAAGTGATTACATACAATGGGTTAGTAGTGTTCTCTAGTAGGGACTCTCAATTATCATGGGCAGACAATTAAAAGTAAGAGACATCAGATTGGAAGCACAGCTTGGTGATGCAGTTATAAGTTATGATCATTGCAGAATATGCTTTTAGTTTATAACTTAATCAGGGTTGGTACATGGGCATAGCCAATTCACTTTGAGATACTGTTTGAGGTTTTTTTTGAAGAGACTTTTGGAGTACTGTAGGGTTATATAGTTTGGCAATGAATTCCAGGTTTTGCCAATGAAGTTGGCAAACAGGGATTCACCAGCAGAGTTATTAGCTTTGTGGGTTTGGACCAGTAGTTTATCGACTGACTCTAGGGATCTTCGGTTGCTATATGGCTTAATAATATTTTTAAGTGAGGGGGTATCCTCAGGTACAAAATTTTGTGCGCTATTAAGAGTTGATTGAATTGAATTAAGCTGGGCAGTTCAAGCCACTCTAGTTGTTTAAGGTTCTGGTAGTGGTAGGTTCTATAGTTGGAGCCAGTGGCAAATCTGGCAATATGATTGTAGCTAAGGGACAGCTTACCTAGTTCGGATTTGTTGAGGTTTGATAGCACAGGCGAGGCATATAAAAGAGTAGAGAGTAGGTGTGATCGGGCGATTGCAGTCCTAGTCAGTGGGGTTAAAAATGTCTTGTTTCTATACAGTGATTCAAGCTTCTTATTGATGGTCTGTATGGTTTTGTTGACCTGTAGTTCAAATTTGAGATTATTGTCTATGATAACCCCTAGCAGTTTGGTGTGATTATCTGGGGAAATAGTGGTACCATTGTTAGATGTGACAGAGAATGAAAGTGTGGTGGATCTACTAGTGGGAGAGAAGAGTAGAAGTTTAGTTTTATTGGGGTTCAGAAGTAGGCATTGGTTGGTGAGCCAGTTTTTGATAGTGTTAAATGTATTTTGGGTTAAGATTTGCAGTTCAGATGGGGAGGTGGCTGAGCAGATCAGAGTGGAATTATCTGCATATTGAATGCAGGTAGCTTTAAGGATAGCAGTGTGGAGGTTGCTGATAAAAATAGAGAAGAGTAGTGGACCTAGTATGGACCCTTGAGGGACACCAAGTGTGAGAGGTAACTGGCTGGAGAGTTTGCCCTGCCATAGTACCGCCTGCTGTCTACCAGTCAGGTAGGACTGGAACCACTGGATAGCAGGCTTGTTGAGGGAAATAGATTTTAGTGAAAGAATGAGAAGTTCATGGTTGACCATGTCAAAGGCTTTTGATAGGTGAAGAAAGAAGGCAGAGGTTAGCCTATTGTCATTCCTGTTTTGGTTTATGGCAGTAGTAAAGGAAAGGAGGGCTGAGGTGGTGCTGTGGTATGGCCTGAAACCATGCTGGGAGTCGGATAGTAAGTTATTCTGTGAAAGGTATTGCATTAGTTGCTTGTGTACACATTTCTCCATTATTTTGGCTAGTGGGGAAAGAATGGCATTGGGTCTATAGTTGGATATGTCTACCAACTTTATGGAGTGGGATGACGTGAGATATTTACAGAGGGAGGGGATAGCATTTTCGGATAAGGTTCTGTTGATGAGGATAAATATGGGATATGCAATGGCATCTGCAGCTATTTGTAGGTACTCTGCAGGGAGGAGGTCAGCAGCGAGGGAGGTAGGTTTTACTTTTTTTATAAGTGTTTTGATAGTGGATATTGGTTGGAAGCTAAATTCCGGGTGATTATTACATAGATTAGGCATGTGGTTTAAGTTAGAGAGGGTTAGTTGATTTGCTAGGGACTGGATTGTTTCAGTGAAAAGTTATTAAAGGCGCTAGCTATGGTCTCTGAGGAACTATGGGTGTAGTTAGCCGGGGCTGGGGTGGTGGAGTGACCTGGACAAAGTAGTTGATTTAAGCCTGCCCAGAACCTTTGAGGGCTGTTGTGGTGTTTTTGTAGGGGATTTTGGTAGAAGCTTTTTTTATCCAGTAAAATAGATTTTTTTGTATCATTCCTGAGTTGAAGATCTTTTAGATGGTCAAGTGGGGCTTTGGTTGTTTTCCAGCTGGCCCAGGCTCTGTTTCTAGTTTTGATTTTAGCTTTGGTATCTTTTGTGAGCCATGGTGCTGTATTTGATATAGTTTTTATTGTACATGCTGGGGCATGGGAATCAAGCATACTTAGGAATTTAGTGTTAAAGTGATCTATGGCCTAATCTAATGTTATATTTTTTTAGTTTTGACCAGTCAACTGCTTTTAATTCATTTTGGAATATAGCAGCATCAAAGTTTTTCCTGTTTCTAAATGTTTTATACCTGGGCTGGTGAGGGTTTCCTGCCTTATGTTTTATGATACAGGTTAGACAATGGTGGCTGAGGTCATCAGGGAGAGTACCAGCTGTGTACAGTTGGGGTTGGTTATTAACTAGGATCCAGTCTAGGATACTTTCCTTGTTGGTTGGTTTGTTTATCCTAGTGGGAGAGGTTATAGTCTGTTTAAACCCAGATAAGTTTATATGAGTGGGGGGGGGTGGAGGAGCAGGGGTGCCAGTCGGTGTTAAAATCACCAAGAACTATGGTTTCTTGGGGATAGGTAGTGGATAACCAGTAAATGAGATCTTTTAGGGTATTTAGGTTGTTGCCTGGTGGAATTTATGCACAGATGATGTTCAAGTGTTTGTTTTGGTTAATCTGTAGCTTGGTTATGAGGAGTTCCGCTTTATTGAATTGGAGAGGTTGAATGGTGTCTCTATTAACGGTTAGAGTATTTTTGTAAAGGACTGCTATCCCACCTCCTTTCCTTGTAGCATGGTCTAACCGGTAAATATTGTATCCTGTAGGTAGTATCTCATTGTCAGTAGTACTGGGTTTTAGCCAGGTTTCCGTAAGACACATAATGTCTGGGGAGTGGGTTGCTAGGAGGGCATGTACGTTGGGAATCTTATTGTTAATACTTCTAATATTTAGGTGAAATGCTAGAACGGAACTAGTGGGAGTATTCATGGGTAGCTTGACGGTGGGGGTTGTGGTAGGGGAGTGGAGGTTATTGGGTGTGGGTAGGCCAGGGTTGGGATGAATGTCTCCATGTGTTATAAGGTTATAGTGACAGGATATTCTGAGCTTCAGGAGTTTGTTTATAAGCTTTATATAGTCTTTGTCTTTAGGATTATGTTTTGTGGCTGTACAGGGGTGGTATTTTACAGAGGATGGTATATTTGGTGTGCTGGGGAAGGGAAAGTGTTTGGTGTTATGTGTGAAGTCGTGTCTGTTTGACCATTTGGGTAGTGAATACCATGGTCAAGTGTTTGTTTGTAGGCAGTGAGATAGTAAAATAGAAACAGTATAAGAATTTGGGTAATTAGTGTTTTTTGCTTGTTTGCATTTTGATAGGGGGCAGGCCAAATTTGATGGCAGACTGTGCTAACAGGGTGTGGAAGAATGAGAGAGAAGGAAATGGGTTAAGGGGGCAGGGTTGCTCAATGATGTGTGAGGTGCTGATTGGTACTTAGCAGGAGGGGAGTGGCAAAGTCTGGTTTAAATTTAGCACTAGTGGGGGCAGGTGGAATTTGGGGGCAGGGAGGGGAGCGGAGCGCAGCAAAGGTGAGCGGAGTGGGGCTAACACTGACTGTGAGAGTTATCTTGGGCTTTTGGTTTGGTTTGTATGTAAGCAATGTTTTTGCTGTACTTTAATTTGTTTTATTCTTTTTTTAATTTTTACACCAATTTTCAGGCTAATTTTAATTGGATGCTAGGGGTAAACTAGCAAATGTAGTCAATAAGGAGGGAGCAAAATTACTTTACCAAATTAAAAAGTAAATGCTTGGGACTGGAACACTGTGTGAGTGTAAGGCTGATTCAAAGTAGAACAGCCCAATCTAGTGGCAATTAGCTAGAGCCCTTCACTGTTGTTGTGCATACACCATTAAGCCTCAACAGTTTACAAAAACTAAATTGTAGTTCACCTATTACAATTGAAAAGCTGGAGGGAGTCAGGTTCTTGCTTCCCAGAGGTTTTACTTAGTTAAGATAGCCAGCTTCAGTGGAGAAGG
This sequence comes from Protopterus annectens, assembly GCF_019279795.1. NCBI lineage: Eukaryota > Metazoa > Chordata > Ceratodontiformes > Protopteridae > Protopterus > Protopterus annectens. Next base: position 360,699,358 of record NC_056729.1, on the reverse strand, counting down.
TAGAAATTGCATTATGCAGTGAATCCCAGGTGGGGGGTCACTTAGGAAAGAAACCCATGCAAACTATTACAACTGAAAAGCTGGAGGGAGTCAGGTTCTTGCTTCCCAGAGGTTTTACTTAGTTAAGATAGTCAGCTTCAGTGGAGAAGGTAGAAATTGCTTTATGCAGTGAATCCCAGGTGGGGGGAGGGTCACTCAGGAAAGAAACCCAGTGCAAACTATTACAATTGAAAAGCTGGAGGGATTCAGGTTCTTGCTTCCCAGAGGTTTTACTTAGTTAAGATAGCCAGCTTCAGTGGAGAAGGTAGAAATTGCTTTATGCAGTGAATCCCAGGTTGGGGGGGGGGCACTCAGGAAAGAAAGCTGTGCAGGCACAATGAACAGAGGGATAGGGAAGGTACAACAGCTACAGGATGAAATTTTTTTTAATGTCATCTACTGCTAAGAATTAAAAATGTATCTGACTATTCACTCAAATTCTTTTTTGATACCTTATTATGGTATAATTATTAGAAAACCAATTACTAGACCCTGTTAGTAGCACAAACTACAAAAGCAATTTCTTTTTCAAAACTTCTATGTGTCCAGTTTATAGTAATAAAAATTCTTGAATCACACCCAATAAATTAGAAACTTTCTCTTCCAAAATGATGATCAGTGTTTTGTTTACGATGATCAGGGGCAGACATTAAAAATTTTTTGGGGGGGATGTCATGGGATTTTTTGAATGATACACTAATAAAATCTAACTGGATCTATGTTAACTTACAGACGCACCAAGTTCTTTGGGATTTGACACAGAATGTCACTGGAATGCAGATCCTTAAATTTAATTCCGTCTTCTGTCACAAAACACTAATATCACTTGCAGGAAAAGTCTTCAAAAATGTATTGTCACGCAACACATTTTCTTAAATATAACAATTTCTCTGAAATGATATAACAAATTTGAAAAAAAAAAGAATAGAAAAGAAGGATTTTAGAAATGTATTCATAATTGTTTTTATGCAAAAATTCCTAAAATGAAGCTCCTATATTAGGCCTTTCCTTTATGGTCTGTCAGATGGTGTTAATGTTTTAAACTGCTATTCTCTACTTGTTTAAGATTACACTGGTTTATAATGACTGCTTTTGTGTATGCATTTATAAAATCTTGTACAGTCAATGGACTTATTTTCCAAATAAAATAACTAATGCTGCAGGGTTATAAATCTGATGTGGTTATCAGCCATTAAACTGATTAATTTAGCAAAGGGATGTCCACAAGGCTGCAAGACTCAGCAGCCAAAAATAAAGGCCACTACATGGAATCAGGATACCAAAAAAGGAGTACAGCTCATGTCATTTGTCTTTTATTTTTAGAATCTCAGAAGGGAATTAAATGGAAGACCTATATTACTAAGTGCTTCCTATAGAAACCAAAATATTAAAACTTAAGATGCAACCAAAAGCATCAGCAAAAAGCTCTGAGGAAAGCACAACTACAAACTTAATAGCACACAAACACTTATTCCATTTAAAGATTATAAATAATGCTGTTTATCTAGTAAAAAAAGCCTTACCTTGAAGCACAGAACATCACCATCCTTGTGATCATTTACTTAGAATAAATTGGAGCATTTTTAATCCAAGTGGAGAGCAAATCAAATCAAATATTAAGTTTTACAATTCCAACGGTATACAGAAGTTCAACATAAGTGCTCCGATATCTTTTCTTTTTTTTTTTGTAGGTACATTGGCTGTATATTAATGATGTAGTTTTGGGAGCTCATGGAAACTAGTAATAATTTCTGTGAATAATGAATGATAAGTCCCAGCATCGTTTTCTGTTTGTTGTTTTCCATGTTTTAGTGTGTTATTATATAACAGATGTGTGCAAACTGTAGGGGGTGGTGGTAGTATTAATTAGTAAACAACTGTAAAGCAGCTGTTTTTGTAAATCTAATTGCTTACAATTGGGCACTGTTATATAACAGTACCCCCACCGATGTTCAGTAGCAAGGCCTGCCCAACAGTCTGCACATGGCCATTTCCTTTTCACTATACTTGACTAAACATAAGACAGTTCAGTAGTCCGCATGAATATCTCTCTAGTGCTTGCTGTCTGTAGGCTATTTTGTCCCAACCTCCCTCCCTGTTGGTGTGTTGCTCTTATACTTGGTGGCTTTGCAGTTGCCCGCCCCTACTGTGACACACCTCCCAGTCTAGTGTCATTAGCTCATTCTGTTTAATACAGAGAGAACACTTGATAAGGCCTTCTGTTCCTCCTTTTTCCCTTTCAAAAAGTAAAACAAAACTTTTTTTTTTTTTTTTCGCCTGAACCTTCTTGTGTTCTGACTGTCCTTCTCAAACATTTTGGAAATATACAGTATATTTCAGAGCATTTGTTATAACTGTATTTGCTATAGCTGATTTAAGTATTTTTTTCTGGCTTTTTGATTATTTACTGCTTAGCGACTGCATTTTAGCCTGTTTATACAGCTCTGCATTCTATTTAAACTGTTTTTGTGTTGATTAACTGTTTTGCACTTTTAAAAAGTTATTTGTTGCTTAATTTTACCTGTAGGCTAACACACTCAAGTCGCTAGCCGCTTAAAAGCATTTATAGCATTTACTGTCTGTTTTTCCTCTGTTTTCTGCAAAAGAAAAAAACAAAACAAAAAATCTTGTTTTCCGCCTTACTGAACTAGAATAGTCCAGTCTTCAGAGTTTGCTGATCTCTGGGCTTTGTCTTGGTTCCTGTGCTATTCCATATCCTTATTTGGATAAAGGAAGCGTCTTTGTTCACCAGTGGGAGTGGGGAGCACTGAGCAGCCTATTTGTCCCTAGAGGAGTGGTTCCAGCCAGAAACTTGTAGTCTATTGGCCATTTTGGGTCAATTCCTAGCTCTTTTCAGCCCCTGTAATAAAGCCCGCTTTAGAGCGCTTTTTCGCTTGTATTCAACTCAGCACCGCTCCTCGTGGTGTCCTCCAGAGTTCTACAAGCAGCAGAGAGCAAAAGAGTGACTTTTTCCTGATTTAAGTATTTTTTTATGGCTTTTTGATTATTTACTGCTTAGCGACTGCATTTTCGCCTGTTTATACAGCTCTGCATTCTATTTAAACTGTTTTTGTGTTGATTAACTGTTTTGCACTTTTAAAAAGTTATTTGTTGCTTAATTTTACCTGTAGGCTAACACACTCAACTGCGCTAGCCGTTTAAAAGCATTTACTGTCTGTTTTTCCTCTGTTTTCTGCAAAAAAATAAAAAAATTCTTGTTTTCCCGCCTTACTGAACTAGAATAGTCCAGTCTTCAGAGTTTGCTGATCTCTGGGCTTTGGCTTGGTTCCTGTGCTATTCCATATCCTTATTTGGATAAAGGGAAGCTTCTTTGTTCACCAGTGGGAGTGGGGATCACTGAGCAGCCTATTTGTCCCTAGAGCAGTGGTTCCAGCCAGAAACTTGTAGTCTATTGGCCATTTTGGGTCAATTCCTAGCTCTTTTCAACCCCCTGCTATAAAGCCCGCTTTAGTGCGCTTTTGCGTGATTTAGCACGGAGTTGCCCATAGAGCACCATCGGGCAGCGCCGGTTAAACAAGGTTAAACTATTTCTGGCTCCGTAAAATCTGCTCTTCAATTTTTCCCTTAGAACTTCTCTACTTGCAATCTAAACAGTCTATTCTCTATCTCAAAAGCTCAGCACTTGCTCCTAAAGCATTTTTATATAGGTAAAGTCCTTGTATACTAAACAAAGTACTACATTAGCCTAGAATCCCCTTGAGTACCCATTTCCCTATAGGTCCCTTCTGACTCAGTTACACAGCAAACTTTTTCACTTTTTCTAGCATGTCGAAGGGTCAGTTGCTAGCGTCCTCTCCTGTTCAGCTGGTGAATCTGGGCATCTTGAGGCAATGTTACAATTGCCTCACGTACACAGACAACCCACTCCTTCTCCCACAAAACACAAATACATGTGAGAGATGCAACTATATAGCCAAACTGGAGGCTGAGCTCTCTCAACTCAGGACTGGCAAGACCAGACAGGAGGAGAAGGAAACCACGCACACCACAAACCCAGTTTCACATAGAACTATCACAACTGCAAAACAAACACATAAACACACAAAGACATACTCGGAGGCTCTGATCAAAAATCTACCAAAACTACAGAGGCCTCCAAAGCAGACACCCAAGCAACTGCCACCTCAAGACATAAGACATGCAACACATAGTTCTCAAAGTAAGTGTGCTAAACAGTCACAGCCCTTAAGGCCAAACACAATGCCAGACACACTTGTTATAGGTGACTCCATAGTCAGACACACTGACGTCCCACTCACAAGACTGAACAAGGAAAAGATCACAGTAAGCTGCCTGTCAGGCGCTAGAATCCGCCACATAACACAAGCACTCAGGTCACTCCACAGCAAGTACAAGTATGACTCAGTCATTGTCCATGCCGGTGTGAGCGACCTGAGACGATACCTCCCTGGACTACATGAAAAGAGACATACAGGAGCTCTCAGATTATGTAGCCCAGGCCGGGAATGACCCTGACCCTGAGCAGTATCCTACCCTCACCAAGAATGATGCCACAATACAGAGACAAAATGATCAGCTTTAATAACTGGCTTAATTACTGGTGTCATTCTAAGGGGATCCAATGTCTGTCTGCCTTGGATGACATGCTTGACAAGCCACGCTGCTTTGCAAGGGATGGCTTGCACCTGTCACCCCTGGGCTTCCGGATATTGGCAAAGGCTCTTGCCACCCCCATAGTGCCTTTTTTGGGCAAGGCTCAAATGATAAACCTACCGCCCTAGAAAACAAGAATGGAGAAAAACTAAGGGTAATACTGCTCAATGCCAGAAGTCTAAACCTCAAGATGCATGCCCTCGAAGCCCTCCTCAGTATGGAGAACATCGATGTCTGTGCTGTGACTGAAACCTGGTTCAAGGCTCCTGACAGCACCTCAGCACTATCAGGTTATACCTCATATCATGCGTTCCAGCCCCAAAATCCGGACCGAACCAAAAAAGGAGGGGGAGTATCCATATTCATAAAGGATACCCACACCTCCAGGTTAGTGGCAACGCACGAAACATCGGAGACCATCCAGGTGCAATTAACCATAGGTAAAACTGCCCTACAGTTTGTAACATGCTACAGACCACCTTCTCAAACTCAGGAAACCCACACAGCCTTCCTGAAGACACTGGAGAGTATGAATGTCTCTCCAAACACCATCATATTGGGTGACTTCAACTACCCAAACATAGACTGGGAACATTACTCAAGCCCCAACACCCTAGGCCAAAGGTTCCTGGAGTTCATAAACTCAAATGCTATGGAACAACTAGTCACCATTCCCACAAGAGGAGAAAATATACTAGACCTGATCATCACAAACATGGGGACAAAATGCTCCACATCGAAGTATATCCCTCATTGGTGAGATCAGACCATAAATTAATCTCACTGGAGATCCACATCCGCCCCCACCCCAGCAAAAAGACCACAGTGAAGAATTTCTCAAAGCAAACTTCACACTTCTTAAGACTGGAGTGGTATCCTTCAAGGCCCCGAGCCAGTGGAAACCACAACCCACGCTGCTGAAACCCTTACAAATGCCTTCTACGAGCACCTCCAGGAATGTATGGATCAAGCAATCCCTAATAAAATCAAGACCCTTTCCACCAAAGGCAGGCGCCGGTCTGGTGAACCCCAGCCATAAACAAACTCTACAACAAGAGGAGAAAGCTACTACATGACAGAGCAAAATCCTAAAAGGGAAGGCATCTCTGATCAATACTAGCAAAAACTACGATCACTCATAAAAATCATCCAAGGCCAACTTTGAGAGAAAAATCACTAATGACACAAAAGACAATCATAAGGCCTTCTTTAGCTATGTTAGAAACCTGGGTGGAAACTCCCAGATATGCTCAGAATTAGTCCAAAATGATAAAAAAATCACTGAACCCACAGACATTGCCAACATACTGGCGGACAGGTTCAGTGCAAATTCCCAAAGGAGAAATATCTATCCACCAGAGTCTAGCCTCCCAAACATCTCAGATGCCCAGGTGAGAGCTGCTTTCTCTAAAGCAAAAAACACAGCATCAATGGGACCGGACGGTGTCCCCGGCTGTGTGCTACATGAACTCAATGAGGAACTAAACCCACACATAAGGCTGCTGTTTAATCTTAGCCTTACTACAGGATACGTACCCAAAGAATGGCGTGCGGCAACTGTGGTCCCACTCCACAAAGGCGGTGCTTCTACGGACCCTGGAAATTACCGCCCCATAAGCAGACGAGCCTTGTCTGCAAAGCTATGGAGAGGATCATAATGGAACTCATAAATAAAGACATTGGGGACCTACAGACACTGGATCCTACCCAATTTGCCTTTGTCAAGGGCAGATCCTGCCTCTTGAACTTGCTCGACTTTTTTGAAACAGTCACTAAGGCCATTGATGAGGGTAAGGCAGTTCACACAGCCTACCTTGACCTAGCAAAAGCGTTCGACACAATACCCCACTCGGGCATCATAGAAAAGCTCACCAGCTTAGATGTAAACCCATATGTCACAAGATGGGTTGCAAACTGGCTCAAGGACAGAACACACAGGGTTAGAGTTGCTGGTGCCATGTCAGACTCTAAGCCGGTCACGAGCGGTGTCCCACAGGGCTCAGTCCTGGGCCCCCTCTTGTTCGGCATTTATTTTTCTGAAGTGCAGACAAACATAGGGGGATTGTGGCGGACAAAATTTGCAGATCACTGCAAACTGGGCACCATAATTGACACTCCATCAGACATAGACATCCTCCAGAGAGGTCTCATAGAAATGGATAACTGGTGCCAGAGCCATGGCCTTAAGCTAAATGAAAAAAAATGTATAGTCATACCCTTTGGGAAAAACAAGGTAACCCCTAATTACCACATAGGTGGTAATCCATTAAACACGGAAGACGTTATCAGGGACCTGGGGACCCAAGTTGACAGTAATCTCTCTTTTGACACTCACATTGCCAAAGTGGTTAGGAACCAAAAGCTAAAACAAAGGTTGCCCCACGAAGTATAAGCAAAATTCAAAGCTGAACAAATTCAAACCAAATAGCCGTTTTATTAGTGAGCGCTTTCGGTAGAGAGATTCTCCCCACCTTCTTCAGACAGAAATTCTACAAGTCTGACAAACCTTCAGACCATTAAATACTGTGAATTAATTGTGACATCATAAGTATTTGATACCAATGAAACAGTTAAACAATTAGTTAACTTTACTATAAATTTCTTTTAAAACCATGCTTCCCATCCCATTGGGTCAAGTTGCTGCATGGAGACAAGAATCCACAGAAGAGGAGAGTATTGGGAACTTCAACCATAATGTAAATACTAATGAGGTTATGGGTGAAGCTGAACCACAACCAGTTCGCAGAAGTGAACGTTTAAGGAACAATGGGGTAAATAACAATCATAATGGGCCCAATGCCAACAATAACTCAGTTCTAGATGAGGGGGTGACTGAGGAAGAGAGTAATCAGGGTTTTCACAGGGTCAACACTACACGAAATGCGACATCGAACAACAACTATCGAGGACGCAATCAGAGGAAGAAGAGGGGCAATCAGCGGAGACGTTAATGGTTGATATATTTGACTCCGCTGATGTGGTGACTTCGACACAGAGGCCCACAATACTGTATAATTCAAATGGAGATTTTAAAATCTATAATTATACGGTTCTAACAATTGAAGAAAGTATTGTTAATTTTTTTGCCAAAGGTTTGTCCTTTGTCCCGGATAAAAAATGTAACCTTGTGAATACCATTGTGGACTTAAAACTGCATGTCCGCAAGCTAAACCTCACATCTTTATTAAGTAACACTCCCTCGCTGCTTAGTACTCACAGGGTTTCTAGCATTTTCAACCAACCACTCAACAACACACTCTACCTTTTTGAAAAAATGTGTGAGCTAGATCTGAGGGCCATGGCTGATAATCAGCACTTCCCGCTGGGGAGAAACAAGCGGAAGAAATTGAATGTGAGCAACAACGAATTAGCATTCATTCAGTTACTTAATGAATGCCAAATTCGAGTTATGGCACCTGATAAGGGTGGGGGTTTGATCATGATGGATAATTTTGAATATGAAAACAAGATGTTGGAATATTTAAACACAGGTCCCTACATTCTTTCAAGTATCAATGAGGTTAATATTGCCACCAAAAAAATTAGGGAACTCATGGATGACTTATTTTTAGAAGAAACAATTGATCATGATTTATTACAGTATCTCATCATGCCAGCCCCTAGGATCCCAACCCTTTTTGGGACCCCGAAAATCCACAAAAACTTGGTGGACCCTCCCTTCAGATCAATAGTAGATGGGAGGGGGTCTGTCACATATGCTTCTGCTAAACTAGTTGACAGCATTCTCAAACCACTATTGAAAAAAGAAGTACAAATTTGTAGGGATTCCTGGAGCTTTTTAGAAAACATCAGTAAAATCCCTTATGATCCCACTTTCATCTTTCTTGTAGTGGATATTAGAGATTTATATACTGTCATCCCACACGAGTTAGGGATTCAGTGGACAGTGGATTTCATGCTCCGCAAAGGCGCATCCAAAGAAAACATGTATTTAGTTGAAACACTGCTATACATTATACTTAAAAATAATTTTTTAATCTTTAAGGATAATTTCTATCTCCAAACCACTGGGATAGCTATGGGCTCACCGTGCGGATGCACCTTTGCCAATAGTGTTTTAGCAACGTGGGAACATCAATGTCTTTTTCAAAATGAATTATATCAACAACATGTCACTTGGTACACTAGGTACCAAGATGACATGTTTTTCTTATGGAAAGGTCCTTTTGAATCCATTTCAGCCTTTATTGAGAGTCTATCTGGGATGACACAATTTCTGGAATTCACTCATTCTATCAGCCCAGATGAAACAACTTTCCTTGATGTTAAAATAAGTAAGGATGATGTTTTGGGGAAATTTAGGTCAACCATCTACAGGAAAACTACATTCTCTAATACATATTTACATTTTACCAGCTCTCATCCCTTACATCAGAAAAAAAGTGTAGTCAAGGGTCAATTTGTCCGGGCAGCCAGAATGGTCTCTGAATTAGCAGACTTTACAACTGAATGTGAGAACATTCAATCCATGTTTTTAGCACGGGGATATCCCTTTAGCTTTGTGGATGAGATAAAACAAGAGGTGCACACAAAAAGAGAGTCCGGACATTTTGAACCACTCCTTGGGGGAGGAAATATGACTAGTAGAATTGTAGTAGATAATAAAGCTCCCAATTTGTGCTTTCTTTTTACTTTTTGTACTGATGCTCATATTATATTCAACATTGTTCGTAAGAACTGGAAGATCATTTCAGATGACCAGCATCTGGTCAACCTGGTAGGTGACAGGCCTACAGTCACTTACAGGCGGGGCCAAAATTTGAAACAACTTTTAGAGCGGAGAAAAATCAAATCTAACAACAAGAATGTAGGGATGAAAAAATGCGGAACTTGTCAATATTGTAAACACATTCATGTTGGTAACAACATTGAATTGGCTGGGAGAGAATATTGACTCAACGGAACATTTAATTGCAGTTCCAATAGAGTGGTCTATGCGGCATCATGTAAAAAGTGTCCTGCTTTTTACATAGGTAAAACCGACAGACCACTCAAAAAAAGAATGTATGAACATCTTTATGCCATTGAGAAAAGAGATCTAAATAATGCATTGGCAAAACACATCTGCCAAAATGATGATCATGATTTTCTTTTCTCAGTGTTACAACAAGTACAACCTCAAGTGAGGGGGGGTCCATGGCAATTAAAATTGGAACAACAAGAAGCCTTTTGGCAGATTCGTTCTGCCTCTTATACAGTTCCAGGTTTGAATGAGATATTGTCTATCAAATGTTTTCTTAAACTATTGGCTTTAGGTAGATAATCTTTTAATATACACATATATTTTACTATATACATATATATATTATAAAAATAAGGGGAGGTTTCAAGTGATGAATGTACATACATTGACACAATGTAATACTGTATGGTAGTCATGTAGATACTTTCCATGATTTATATATCACTTATTTATGTTACTGTACATATTTCTGGAAAGACAGTTGACTGGAAGGTATTTAACTAGCTACCTGTACCCAAGACACACATTTTTGTATGGAGTCTGGGTTTATATTTTCTTTACATATGTCTTGCTTGCTTGCTGCTTTTCTTTGGTGGAGATACATTTAATGTATCAAATGTTTTAAATGCACATGTTTTAAATGCATATATTATACGTTTTACATATTTTACGTATTTCATGGTTTTAAAAGAAATTTATAGTAAAGTTAACTAATTGTTTAACTGTTTCATTGGTATCAAATACTTATAATGTCACAATTAATTCACAGTATTTAATGGTCTGAAGGTTTGTCAGACTTGTAGAATTTCTGTCTGAAGAAGGTGGGGAGAATCTCTCTACCGAAAGCGCTCACTAATAAAACGGCTATTTGGTTTGAATTTGTTCAGCTTTGAATTTTGCTTATACTTCGTGGGGCAACCTTTGTTTTAGCTTTTGGTTTTGTTCGTGGTTGATCTATTTTACAAAGTGGTTAGGAAGACCTTCTACATTGCCCACCTGATCATGAAGGGATTCACATCCAGATCAGGAGAGGTCATTGTACCCCTGTACTCTTCACTTATCAGACCAATGATTGAGTACAACGCCCCATTCGGAATGTACCTTACCCGACACCTGCAGCAGTTGGAAAGACCCCAAAAGTTCATCACCAAAAGGATAAAGGGGCTCAAACATATGTCATACGATGCCCGACTGAAGAAACTCCAGCTCTATTCAGTATACGTCATGCAGAGGTGATCTGTGCCTGACATACAAGGCCATGTCCAACCCGGAATTAATGGACATGCTCCACCTCAAAAAATCCAAATCCACCAGAGCAAGAGACTTAAACCTCAACACGGATATAAATAGGACGTGCTGGAGGGACAGATTCATCACCCAGAGACTCCCTACACTATGGAACAGAATCCCAGTCCATGTGAGGCAGAGCCCCTCACTGACTCTGTTCAAGAGAAATCTTGACGTGTGGATGGGAGATCGTAGGTTTACCCCAGGAATCATCTCTGTGTCACTGCTGGACAGAGGCACAGCAAACTAATGGGTATAGTATTCTCAGCCTAAGGGGTGGTGAAAGCCACACACACTCTGGCTAGGCTTATAAATGCCCTAGGGCAGATAGCCTAGTATGAACCTATGAACCTATATCCATCCGGTATTTCCTTGATAAGACTTGATGGTACCAGGGATGACCTTATAAAATTTCAACTCGTAGTACTAAACCTTTAAAATCAGAGGGGAAGTTACTTTCTTAAAACCCATCCACTTATGCCAAACCATCTTCATGTTTATTCAAGTACAGTGAAAATTAGAAGTTATGTACCTACCATAACGTTCCATGTTAGTTGTCTTCTTCTCGCCTTCTTTCTTGCTGGATGGGTTCGGAGCCGACCCTCGGCTCCGACTCACTCTAAAACTCGAGAGCTAGTTCCACCGGCTCGAGGCTCCCCTATATCCCACAATGCTAGGCGGTAACTCCTCAGATCTCGTTTGAAAGCTAAGCCCAGCAAGGAAATTCCATAAAAGGAACAAAAGAAACTCCTCTAGGTCTGTCCAGGCTAGGGGGAAGGAGGGTGGGACACAAGAAAGAAGGCGAGAAGAAGACAACTAACATGGAACGTTATGGTAGGTACATAAATTCTAAATGTTAAGTTGTCTATCTCGCCTTCATTCTTGCTGGATGGGACTGCATCCCTAGCACCTTATCCCGGGTGGCCTATCGGAACAGACTCTTGAGTACAGTGGAACCAAAGTTGGCTCGGTCTCTAGAGGCCAAGTCCAACTTATAATGAGAAATGAAGGCATGGGGAGAAGCCCAAGTAGCTGCAGAACAAATCAAATCAATAGGCAGCCTATCCTGGAAAGCTATAGAAGTGGCTAAAGCTCTAGTTGAATGAGCCCTGGGTTTGGATGGCAATTTTTGATGTCTGATCTCATACACAAGGGTAATCAACGAAGTAAGCCATCTAGAGAGAGATACTTTAGAAATTGGAAGGCCCATTCTACCTTCTGCATAAGAAACAAACAGTTGATCAGACTTCCTGAATTGTTTGGTCCTGTCTAAATAGTACCTAAGTTGGCGATGAACATCTAAACAGTGTAACTTTTGTTCTGACCTATTGGAATAATTAGGGAAGAACACAGGAAGTTCAATGGTTTGATTCAAATTTGCCAGTGAAGCTACCTTGGGCAAAAAGGATGGGTTAGTACGTAAGGACACCCTATCCTTATGAAACAAAAGATAAGGGGGTCGACTACACAGAGCATGGAGTTGAGAGACTCTTCTAGCTGAAGTGATAGCTACTAAAAAGAGTGTTTTCCAAGATAGTAACTTTATTGAACATGAAGCCGCAGGTTCAACGGGGGGAAGAATTAAGGACGCCAGAGCCAAGTTGAGATCCCATTGAGGAGGAGGTTCCCTGATTGGTAGTTTGAGGAGAAAAACTCCCTTTAAAAAGGCTTTGCAGAGTTTGTGAGACATAACGGAGGACTCTGAGACTCCAACATGAAAGTTCGATATTGCTGCCAACTGAACTTTGATGGTAGACGGGGACGAACCTGAGTGGAAAAGTTCGGCTAGAAAGTCTAGAACTGATTGAATGGAAGCAGTGAAAGGATCTATATTCTTTGACTGCACCCAATAGGAAAAACGTTTCCACTTGCTATGATAAATCTTCCGAGTAGAAGATATATGAGAGGCTATCAAAATATCTCTAACTGAGCGAGATATCAGAGGAAGCCTGGCTAGAGTGGGAATTGGAGGAACCACGCTGTGAGGTTCAGAAAAGGGAGGGAGTGGTGCAACTGATCCGACTGATGGGTCAAGAGGTCTGGAAATGGGTCCAGATGCCAAGGTTGCTCCAACAGATAACGGTGGAAAAACGGGAACCAAACCTGTCGAGGCCAGTAAGGGGCAATAAGGATCATGGAAGCTTTCTGAGCGATGGCTTTCTGTATTAGCAGAGATATCTGTGGGAAGGGAGGAAAAGCATATAGAAGTCCCCGGGGCCAATCGTGTACTAGAGCGTCTCTGCTGGGGTGGCCTGGTTGGGGAAAGAGGGTGAAGAAATCGTCGCACTTGCTGTTTTGGGGAGTAGCGAAAAGGTCGCAGCAAGGCCGGCCCCACTTTCGAAAAACTTTCTCCAACACTGAAGTCTTCAGAGACCACTCGTGAGGCATGAGAATAGCTCTGCTCAATTTGTCTGCAATCACATTGGACTTCCCGGGAATGTGCGTTGCTAACAGAAACCACTGAGAAGAAATCGCCCATTGCCACAGTCTGAGTGCCTCTCGACATAGGGGGTAAGATCTGGTTCCGCCTTGTTTGTTGATGTACCACACTACAGACATATTGTCTGTCTGAATTGCTATAGTTCCCATGGGAAGAGAGTCTTGTAAGGCTTGCAACGCTAGAAGCTCTGCTCTCATCTCTAGGACACTTATGTGCAAGTGGCACTCGAAAGGTTGCCACATGCCTTGGACCGTCCTGCCCTGGTAATGCCCCCCCCACCCGATCAGGGAGGCGTCCGTTGTCACTGTAGCAATCGGAGGGGAAGGGACGAAAGGTCACCCTAGGTGGAGCTGGGGAGATGTGATCCACCAAGAGAGATGATTCTTGCACGATTGAGTTATCCGAATAGGATGGGACATTGGAAGTCGTTGGAAAGACCATTGTGTGAAGAGCATCCATTGTAAAATTCTCATATGGAAGCGAGCTAATGGTAGAAGAGGGATGGCCGCCGCCACAATCCCTAAGACCTTCAGGATCAATCTGGCTTTGACTTTGTTGCTCTGCAAGACAAGAGACCTGTCTGTGTATGTCTGCTATTCTCTGCTCTGTGAGTCTGGCTGACATGTTGACTGTGTCTAGATTTGCCTATAAAGGTAATAACGACAAGGCGACAAGACAGACTTTTCGTAATTTATTGAAATGCCTAGTGTCTGACGTGTGTGAAAGGTGTAGTCTCTGGCAAGAAGCAAAAGATGCTTGGTGGGGGCTGTAAGGAGCCAGTCGTCTAAATAAGGGAACACCTGGGATCCTTGTCGTCTCAGGTGAGAGGCTACCACTGCCATGCATTTGGTAAACACTGGGGCTGTAGTGAGACCAAAGGGCAGGGCTCTGAATTGGAAATGACTGGTTCCCAGCCTGAAGCGGAGGAATCTCCTGGAGTGTCGACTCATTCTGATGTGATACTACGCATCCTGGAGATCTATCGAGCACATCCAGTTGTCCCGCCCCAAAAGGGGTAGAATGGACTGCAGCGTGACCATCCGGAACTTTGTTTTCTTGACAAACTTGTTCAAGTTGCTGAGATCCAAAATGGGTCTCCAGTCCCCTGTTTTCTTTGGAACCAAAAAGAATTTGGAGTAGATTCCGGATACTGTTAGGTCTGCTGTAACTGGTTGAATGGCTCTTTTTGCGAGCAGCTTTGAAATTTCTAATGCTGCTTGCTCCCTTTGACTGGGTGGAACGTCTGGAAGGGATTTTTTGGATTGCTTCGGAATGAAAAGGAATGGGATTCTGTAGCCTTCGGAAATGATAGACTGTACCCACTTGTCTTCAGTTAGGGATAGCCAGGCTTCTGGGTACAGCGATAATCTTTCCCTGACTGCCTCCGAAGGTGGACAGTTGGGCAACACCTCAGGGATGCTGAAAGGGCTTGTCGGAAAAGGATTCTCGACTGCCCTGATTCTGCGGGCCCCCTCTGCCTACCATTATTGTTCCCCCCTCTGCCTCTAGAGGGGAATCGACTCTGTGCATCAGGCAAATCTCCCTGAGATTGTTTGCGGAACCATATCTTTCCCCCTTTCTGGCCTTTGGGGTAAGGCCTAGAAGGAGTAGAAAAATGGACTCCGACGGCAGAGAGAGTTTTGCCATCAGTCTCGCACCTAGTCAGGGTTTCCTTCACTTGAGGACCAAAGAGGATGATCCATCAAAGGGAATTAGTGAAGGACGCCTTGAAAGGGTCCGCAAAGTTACATAGCCGCATCCAGGTGTGCCGACGCAAGGCTACACCTGTACCTGCCGCTCTACTTGCTCCATCCGCCGCATATGAAAGGAGGCACATGGAGGAGTTAGTTATAGAATTAAGGGTCGCCAGCTGAGAGTTCATCCTATCCTGAAAACCCGCAGCTGTTGGGTCCTTTAACATTTCGCTCGCTTCCTTGAGCAAATCCCTCTGAAGGCAGTGAAATGACACAGGTAATTCAGTGAGCGCATAGTAAAGGTCGCTGACGAGAACATCCGCTTCCCGTACCTGTCCATCAACCTAGACTCCTTGTTAGGAGGATGAACAGGCACCGAAGGATCAGCTAACTCCTTCTTGGTGGCCGCAGCCACCACCACAGCATCAACAGAGACGCCTTTGGTTAAAAATTCCTTGCCCTTGGGGCAGTGATAAATTTTGATGGTCTCCTGGGGGTGGGTTCCACTGAATCAGGAGCCGCCCAGGCCTTCTTTCACCACTTGCATAAGGGGGTCAAAGGGAGGGGACACCCAGGAGGTGGAAGGGCGAGAGCCAAATGCCTCAAGATACACCGATTCATCCTCTGAAGGGTTGAGGGCTGGCCAATTCCCCCTCTGTTTTAAGATTTCGAGGATGTCTGCAAAGGAGATATCTTCAGAGGGGGAACGAGGGGAACCTTTAGAATCCTCTAAATCAGTGTCAGAGGTGACAGACTCAGGGGAGTCAATGTGCTTCCTCTTGCACTGCCTCTTCCTAGGGCCTCTCCTACCAGGTCAGGAGAGGCCTCGGAAGAGGAGGAGATCCCCACTGGGGAAACTTGAGGAGCTGGCTCTCTATGGTCGGGGATGAGAGAGTGAGCAGAAATCACCGGAGGCACCGTGGAGGGAGGGGCAGAAGGAGCCAACTGTGGAGTTGAACCTGGTTCTAACATGCTCCTCATGACCTCGAAGGCACCCCTGTCAGGCAGAGCCAGAGGTCTCCGCTCCGAAAAGCTGAAGACCTCCCCCGGCACCGACAGTGATGGCTCCGAGGCCGATGTCGGAGCCGAACTCACCAGCGCCAAAGCACCGAGAGGTAGAGCGGGGTCGGACAAGGGTCCAATGCCACTCGCCCCCTCGGAGCCGACGAGGGAAGTCCGGCGCCGAGATTCTTCCAAGGAAGACATCAGAGCAGACGACGGCACCGAAGACAAAGGTATCGGTTTCAACGCCACCACAGTCTCGGGTCCGAGCCACTCTGGCTCCGAACTCAGAAGAGTCAGAGGAGGAACATTTTGAGTAATGGGAATAGTTCTCGACTGTTGAGTCGGACTTTGAAGCATTTGGGCCAGTGTCTCGGACTTAAGAAGTCGACTCACTACTCTCTGAAGGTCATGATCCGATAGTCTGGAAGACCTAGAGGAGTGAGATCTACGGCTCCGTTCAGACAGCAAAGGTGATGCTGGAGCTGAATGAACGGAGCCGATAGATGGAGATCGGGACCTTTTTCTGGATGTCGGTTCCGACAATTTGATCGGAGTCGACTCAGTTATGTCTTCCTCGGCTTCGGTCGGAGCCGAGGAAATAGTAGAGGCATGCATTCGAGATTCATTGGCTCCGGCCGGAGCCGATGTTCGAACAGCCTTTGGACCCCAGAAGACGGCTCAGAGACCGGAGCCGAAGGTCTGGAAGGCTTAGAGGGTTTCCCCGAGGATTGAGTCGAGGGACCCTCAGGCTTCAATAAGCCCCTTAAAATAAGTTTATTTTTGCGCTCCTGCAGGACTCTAGGGCTGAAGCCATGGCAAACAGCACATGAGTCCTGCAGGTGCAAAGGCCCCAGGCAGTATACACAAGAAGTGTGACCGTCTGTCAGAGACATCTTCTGACAGCACGAGTCACACTTCTTGAAGCCTGAGACCTTCGATTCTTTGGACATGTCCAAGAAAAGTCAAAGTGTAACCACAAACACACACACACACACACACCGATTACACTTGTAATATTTTTAAATTAAAATTAGTAATTAACTTAGAAATTAAATCCCTACAAAACACAGTCACTCCAACTACTAAGGTAGGGAGGGACTGGGCCTAAAGCCCAAGGGAATAAAATTAGCAAATTTAGGAAAAAAAAACTGGGGAAACTTGACTATAAAGGGGAGTAAACTACTTAACTTTTAAAACTATGAGGAAAGCTAACTTAAAAGGGGGTCTATCTGAGATACAACTCAATATTTCAAGTAACCTGACGAGCCGGTTGAAAAAGCACCTCGATCGCTGTAGCGGCAAACGAGATCTGAGGAGTTACCGCCTAGCATTGTGGGATATAGGGGAGCCTCGAGCTGGTGGAACTAGCTCTCGAGCTTTTAGAGTGGCCGAGTCGGAGCCGAGGATCGGCTCCGAACCCATCCAGCAAGAATGAAGGCGAGATAGACAACTTAACATATAATTTTCTGCTTATATACATGAGGGGTGCAGGAGGGCTTGCCCCCCTGCAAAAAGTGAAGGCAAAAAATAAACCTTTAAAATCAAATGGGAAGTTACTTTCTTACTTAATAAACTGTTTAACATTTACAAACTTTGTGTAATCTGTTTTGACAAAACATGCAGCTGTCCTACACATACTGTTTGCAAACACATGGTTTTCTGACGAGTTGACAGTCTAGCTCAAAATATTACTTTTTTCCCCCTGCGCTTCTTTTTGCACGGGGGCAAGCACCCTTGCACCCTCCGTGTAAATAAATAAAAAATTATAAAAAGAAAATAGAAATATACCAAGTCCAAGATCGCACTACACCTTGAGGAAGAGGGTAAACTACTTCAGACATTGAGTATTCATAATGTCACAGGCAATTTTTGCAGGACGTGTCAATCATGCATCATTAACATGCTACATCACAGCAATTAGGCATGCCAATCAATCTGATTACGCCCAATCCTGCACGAAACACCCGGGGGGGTACTGTTGTAAAACACTGTCTACAATTACTTACCAATTAAAGGATTAAGTAATAATTGAGTTTGTCCCAGAATTATATCAGTATGTCTAAGAAGGACGTACTGACTGAAACATATTTCAAGATGCAGTAGTCACACTTCCTCATACACAGGAATTTTAAAAATTAACATTTTGGATAAACTTAGATTAAAAATGCTCTGTTTTATTCAAAATAATAGATCACAAGCACAAAGATGTTTCGTGCTTCAAGGTAAGGCTTTTTTTACTAGACAAAAAGAACTATACAAGACCTTTAAATACCATTTGTGAATGCTAACAAAGTAACCATTACAATGTAAACAAACCAACAATAAAGTTTGTGGTACAATACAGAACTAACTATATTGTCATACCACCACATCGATAAGGCAAATGTTATCATAAGGAAGGAGAGTGGGAACCAAGCCAACAGCAATAATTCTGTAATTTGAACATCTACTCTTAAGACTAATATCTCATACAAATTGCATTATGTCCATCATATAGATAGCTGTTGCATGATTAGAAATATATTTTTGAGAGTACCACATTACTGAATCCCCAGTTCCTAGGAATGGGTGAGCTACATAAGTACCCAGAGGACTGCAAAGCTAGTTCTGCTCTACCTCTAGACTGGTCATACAATCTGTAATACTTGGTAAATATGTGACTGGAAGAAGAAGAGGCAGTCTAACAGGTAACATGCATCAAGATCTTAATGAAAAAGGCTGTAGTCATAGCTGCATATCTGGTGGAATATGCTCTAACCATCTTAGTCAACGTCTTGTACTTGTGAAGATAGGATATAATACAGCCAATGTTGATGGCATACAGGAAAAAGTCCTGCCTATGAAAAAGGTAATCCAAGTTTGATTACCAGCTCGGAGGTTAAGAGATTTCTGTATGGTGCTAAGAACCCCTGTTAACTAGACAGCACACTAATTCCTGTTAAATGGTCCCAGTGCAAATACATGGTGATGCCCACCTCCATTTCCATCTACTGTAATGTGTGATCTCTTTATTGCAGCTGATAAATGCACCTTAAAAAAGCCTAGGCCATGCCAGGGGTACATATAAGTAAACAGCTTTAATACACCTAATTTACATGTCATGCAGTACCTATTTATTTTAAAGTTCAGTTAGAATACAAATCTCACTGAGTACAAACCATATTCTACTGTGTCTGAATTACCTATTAAGTCTCATGACATGATGCTGCATGGTGTTACAATGGTGAACTATTTGCTAGAACTGAAGAAACATACATGAAGATGTAAGGACATATATTTGCTTTAAATAGTTTGTGTTTGGATTTCAGAAGCACATTCTTATATTTCTTTATTTGTCATCTAGTTAAGTGAACTGGCCATTATGGACCCTTTTAAGCCACAACCTAGGCCACAAAGGCAAGAACAAATCTAATATACATGGATTTTTCCAGTAATCAGTCAATCAACAAATTTTGGTGGGTGAAAGGAAAACAGGGGACCTGCAGAAAAATCATGAGAACAAGGGCAAAACATGTAAATTCTACACAGATACTGACTAGAGGGCAGGAGTCAACCACCAACCGTGGAGCTATGAGAGATCTTAACAACTAGTCCACTGTGCTGCCCTCACTAAGTATGGCTCCACTCTACCTTCCTGAAATCCTTTTACTCAAAGGAAATGTATTTGGTAATTTGGATATATCCAGGAGCCGAGCCTTATTTCCTTCAAGTGTATGCTGTTTGGTTTGGCTTGTTTTTACACTTGATTCCAGAGTTTTTTCGTGTTTGGTGTTTTGCGTTATGGATTTGGAGGAGGGCGTGCCAGGATCCGAATCTACACAAGGAGGGGAGGTCAAACAGGATAGGATGGACAAGTTGTCTGACCAACTAACGCAGCTGATTGAGCTGCTTTCTCAAAGGTACCACCCACCTATGATGTCATCTGGAGTATTGCCGGGTAATCAGGAAATGTTAAGGCGAAGCGAGAATGACGTTTTAGGAATGAGTGCCACCAGTTCTAATAGTGGAAGACCGAAGGAGGGTAATGTTATTGACTCTATGGACAACGATATCCCTACTGTGTTTAGAGCTGTGTCGAATGGTGAATCAGAGGCTACTACTGTGCGACGAAGGGACTTTAATTCTAACCGAGCTGGTAGAAGTGGCAACCATAATCAATTATCGGAAGGAGACTGTAGAGTTGCTGTAAGCAGCCGAGAGGCAGGAGAAACCTCCGTGAACTCTAAAAATAAAGCACCGAGGTATTATAAGGACTTTACTGATTTTATGCATATGCAATTTAGTTTTAAAGACAAAAAAGCGCATTTGGTGAATGTAAGTGACAGTAATCTTACTTACGAGTCCAATGTTAAAAAATTGGATGAAATGTTGTTTAAATTTAAAAATATTGAATTGGAGAATGTGTACTTGAAAGAATGCCTTAGTTTGGATATAGTCCCTAAAGGACTAAGAATTTGTAAATATCCAAACAAGGTGAAAGAAGGGGGTGAGCTACACAAGGAATTGCTAGTTATTTTTGATAAATGTGGCTTAGATATTTTAAAAGCTTTAATTCGAGAGAATGAAAGGGAAATGGGGATGTTGCACGGTAGAATTGAAGAGATTAATTCTAGAATTACAAAGGACTTACATTTTTCTATCGAAGAGAGTCAAAAAAAGTATCATGATATGTTAAGAAGGATTGAAAACAGTATTAGGAATGTGTATGAGAGAAAGTGCAAAAAAACTGGATAGGGATATACAAGAATATAAAGATAATGTTAGTTATCCCAAACCTAGGCCTTACAATTCCAGGAATTTTAACTGGTATGAAAATAATTATGAAAATGAACCACCTAGGAGGGAAATAGCAGGTGATAATGATATTTTCATTGATGTTGATGATTATGCTGAGTTTCCCCCATTAAGAAGGTCTGAAAGGATTAGGAATTATCAACAAAATAATAATTTTCAAAAAAACCACCAGAATGGGGGGGGGGGGTCGACAAGGACATATTTCAATCAGAATTACAACAAAGGACAGAGACATTGGTAGTTAGAGTACAACCCAGTCCTGATGTAAGTACTCACTTTAACCCTATTAGTGTTGATGGATGTGTTTGGAAGTATAATGGTTATAATATTTTCAATTATAGCCATTTGGACATTGATGAAACTTGTTTTTCTTTATTTTCTAAGGGTTTCAAATTTGTCCCTAACAGGAAAACAGATCTAACTAGAATTTTGATAGATTTAAAATTATTTCTAAAAAAGAAAAATTTTGAAATCCTATTTCAGGAGCAACGCCCTGTTAATATGAATACGGATTTAAGAAAAAGTACATTTAATCCCCCTTTACATCCCCAGCTTAAAAATTTTGAGGCCCTTATGGAAAGAAAAATTACATCAGAACTGTCCAAGAATAAAATAGTTTATAATTTGACTAAGGAAGAAAATACCTTATTAAGAAAATTACAAACTAATACCACAAATACGAAAACTGGCGAAAATACGAAAACAGGTTACAGGAGCCTTTAAGTCAGAAGAATGAGCACAAAAATACTTGAACGCAATTTATTGACAAAATCCAAAGCGTTTTCGTTGCTGTAAAAACAGTAACTTCTTCAGAAGAGTGAATACAACAGTTTTTGCGCCACAAATTTTAAATAGCCAAGAGGAAGTGTGTCAAATGACATCACTTCCTAAAAGTGGCGTTATTTTTAAAAATTAAGTCTAACAGTCAACCTTATATACAAATAAAATATAACATATTTGAACAATATTTATATTTAATAAACATGTATTGTAACTTAAAACCGTCAATAAGATTCTTAAAAAAATTAAAAAATATATACATGTATAAATGTATTAAGCGCATATACACCTATAAATAAACCTGAAAAATTAATGAATTAATAAATTAATAACCATGGACCACCATCATCGTTCAAATACTAGGATTGTGTATCAAATAAATAAAAGCAAAGTTAAACCTAGAAACCTACTTGAATCAGCAAATATATTAAAAATTAATGCTAATAAAAATGTTTCCTTATCTCTTATAGCTTTTAAATTTCAACACTGCTGCGATATTGCAGTTCTCATTAAGGCCAGGGACATTAAAGGCATCAAGTTTAATCTGCCACTCAAGTTCACATAATTCCAGCAAAAGGGATAACGGTCCACCTCTCAAATTAGGAGGAATATGGTCGATCCCCATAAACTGGAAGTTGTGGCCAGGATTATGTGCAATATGTTTGGCAAGGGCATTCTCTATTTTCCCATTCCTGATGGCATATATATGTTGGTAAATCCGCTCTCGAAATTTATGATTGGTCTTACCAGCATAAACTGCCCTACAACAATTGCAAAAAGCCACATAAATAACAGATCTAGTATTACAATTAATTCTGTGTTGGATAGAGTGCCTTATATTACCAATATTAAAGGTTTCACCCATTTTTATGGTTCGACACCAATTGCAGGAGCCACATGTAAATGAACCCTTCATCCTAGAAAATGGTGTTGCCCCTTTATTACTTTGTAACAATTCTTTCAAGTTGTTACCCCTTCTATAAACAACATTTGGCCAGCGTCCAAGTTTTTCTAGAAGGAAAGAGTCACTACTAATAAAGTGCCAATTTTTATACAGATGATAGTCCAGATGTATTTAGATTCAATGTTAAATGTAGTGATAAAGCTAGCTGGAAATTTTACTAGCCTAGTAGAAGAAGAAGTAATACCTGGCAAATCAGAGATCTCCATTGAACCAGGTGGGCTCATAGTGGTTACAGCAAGTGGGGTCATGATTTGATCGAGGAGTGGCTTAAAAAAAACAATAGATCTTTTAAATTCAATCTCCTCGATAGTAGCATCAATCAAAGTGGGAGGATAACCCCTATTCATAAATAGTCCTTTTAAAAATGTACATTCTTGTTGGAACAGGCTGTATGTATTACACATACGCACTGCCCTGACAAGTTGCCCCTTCACTATTGCTCGTTTCTGCTTATATGGGTGGAAACTAGAATAATGAAGTAAGGAATTACAAAAGGTGGATTTCCTAAAAACGGAAGATAACATCCCACCTTCTGAATCCTTTACAAGTTTTACATCCAAATAGTCTATTTCTTTTACAGAAAATGTGTAAGTTACCCACTTGCTGTAACCACTATGAGCCCACCTGGTTCAATGGAGATCTCTGATTTGCCAGGTATTACTTCTTCTTCTACTAGGCTAGTAAAATTTCCAGCTAGCTTTATCACTACATTTAACATTGAATCTAAATACATTTGGATTGTCATCTGTAAAAATTGGCACTTTATTAGTAGTGACTCTTTCCTTCTAGAAAAACTTGGACGCTGGCCAAATGTTGTTTATAGAAGGGGTAACAACTTGAAAGAATTGTTACAAAGTAATAAAGGGGCAACATCATTTTCTAGGATGAAGGGTTCATTTACATGTGGCTCCTGTAATTGGTATCGAACCATAAAAACGGGTGAAACCTTTAATATTGGTAATATAAGGCACTCTATCCAACACAGAATTAATTGTAATACTAGATCTGTTATTTATGTGGCTTTTTGCAATTGCTGTAGGGCATTTTATGTTGGTAAGACCGATCGTAAATTTCGAGAGCGGATTTACCAACATATATATGCCATCAGGAATGGGAAAATAGAGAATGCCCTTGCCAAACATATTGCACATAATCCTGGCCACAACTTCCAGTTTATGGGGATCGACCATATTCCTCCTAATTTGAGAGGTGGACCGTTATCCCTTTTGCTGGAATTATGTGAACTTGAGTGGCAGATTAAACTTGATGCCTTTAATGTCCCTGGCCTTAATGAGAACTGCAATATTGCAGCAGTGTTGAAATTTAAAAGCTATAAGAGATAAGGAAACATTTTTATTAGCATTAATTTTTAATATATTTGCTGATTCAAGTAGGTTTCTAGGTTTAACTTCGCTTTTATTTATTTGATACACAATCCTAGTATTTGAACGATGATGGTGGTCCATGGTTATTAATTTATTAATTCATTAATTTTTCAGGTTTATTTATAGGTGTATATCGCTAATACATTTATACATGTATATATTTTTTAATTTTTTTAAGAATCTTATTGACGGTTTTAAGTTACAATACATGTTTATTAAATATAAATATTGTTCAAATATGTTATATTTTATTTGTATATAAGGTTGACTGTTAGACTTAATTTTTAAAAATAACGCCACTTTTAGGAAGTGATGTCATTTGACACACTTCCTCTTGGCTATTTAAAATTTGTGGCGCAAAAACTGTTGTATTCACTCTTCTGAAGAAGTTACTGTTTTTACAGCAACAAAAACGCTTTGGATTTTGTCAATAAATTGTGTTCAAGTATTATTAAGAAAATTAAGTAATGACCCTAATATTAGAGTATCTAAACCAGATAAAGGAGGGGGAACTGTTATAATGGACCAAATGTTCTAAGAAGCTAAGATGATGGAACTTTTGGAAAATGAAATAAAATATGTTAGAGCATCTATAAATGAAATAAATATTGGAAATAGGAAGATCTCTATGGTATTGAAGGATTTGTTATTAGAGGGTTCTATTGATCCTCCCACTTATAATTATTTGAAAGTGGAGAAACCTACGATCCCTACAATCTTTGGAGTGCCTAAAGTGCACAAGGATACTAATAACCCACCTTTGAGACCAATTGTGGCCTCAGCAAATTCAGTGACAGCCCCCTTGGCAAAGTGGCTTGATATAAAACTGAAAGATTTGTCCATGGCAGGGAATGGTGTTGTGAAAGATTCATGGGCTTTACTTAGTAATGTAACCCCTGATATGTTTGAGGAAGACATCATTTTTATTACCATAGATATTGTGGATTTGTTTTCCTCTATTCCATACTGTGAGGGTATGAAGTTGTTCGAAGAAGCACTTGCCAATTATGGAAAATTTAATAACAATGACTTTTATTTAATTCTCACCTTGATGGACCTTGTTCTTACCAATAATTTTATACACTATGAAGGTGAATTTTTTAAGCAGATACAAGGTGTTGCTATGGGGGCAAGATGTGCCCCCACTTATACAAACATTATTTTATCAGCATGGGAGGAGAAATTTATTATTAATTCCCCATTTAATCATTGTTGGAAACTATACAAACGTTTTTTAGATGATATGTGCTTCTTATGGAATGGGACAGAAGATGAATTCAAAGCATTTTTCCAAAATATTTCTCAGTCTACAGATTTTTTGAAATTCACGTATCAGATGGATAAAGTAGCCCTTAAGTATTTGGATGTATATATTGGAAAATGTGAAACAGGTTTTTTCTCCAAAATTTTTAGAAAAGAAACATTTTCTAATTCTTATTTGTCCTACAATAGTTCCCACCCTTACCACCAGAAAAGGGTGTGGTAAAAGCACAGTATGTACGAGCCAGTAGAATGACATCTAGGGACTTTGATTTTCAGGAGGAATGTGCATTGTTGCATAAAATGTTTGTTGAAAGAAATTATCCTTTAGAACTTATTACTAAGATAGAAGATGAAGTTAAGGGATGTAGGGATCATAAATTTAAACCTATTTTAGGCCTAGTTAATGGATGGGATATTAAGGTGGGAGGAGATAGGTATGAAATGGATGGCAATTTTGTCATCGATTATAGTGGTCAAGCAGTGAAGATTAGGAAAATACTAGAAGATGAATGGAAAAGATTTGGTGACTTGTCTGACCTGAAGATATTGTTTCAGCAACCCTTAAAATGCACCTACCGTAAAGGCGGGTGCCTAAAGACATTAATTGAAGGTAAAGGTGGAACAAGGGTAGTTAAAAATGGTAAGGTAGGCACATATAAGTGTGGGAGGTGTTCGCAATGTCCTTTTATTTTAACAAAAAACGCTATTTTCATACAAAGTAGAGATATGGTGATTGAGAGTAAGTCCTTCGCTAATTGTGAAACTAGTGGAATTGTATATATTGCCTTGTGTAAGAAATGTGAAGCTTTCTATATAGGAAAATCTGAAAGGAAACTTAAGAACAGAATCTACGAACACAATTATGAAATTAGGACAAATTGTGCCAAC
The DNA here is from genome assembly GCF_019279795.1 of Protopterus annectens. NCBI lineage: Eukaryota > Metazoa > Chordata > Ceratodontiformes > Protopteridae > Protopterus > Protopterus annectens. The sequence goes on along the minus strand of NC_056729.1, from coordinate 360,673,200 downwards.
AATGCCCTTTTTAGACATAAAGTAAATTGTCAGACAGCAATATTTAGTTTCTTTGTGCTTGAGGTTGTAGAAAAGAATATCAGAGGAGGCCCATGGGAGACGTCAATTGAGTATAAAGAATTGGTGTGGCAATTATTATTAGAAGCCAACAAGTTCCCAGGCCTCAATGATATAATTTCTATAGCCCCTGTGTTGAAAATGAGAGCAGCCAAACTTTAAGGTTTAGGCTATGGGTTAATACTTCCCACCTTTGATTATGCACTTTATTATCTATATATATATATATAAAAACAAAAAAGCGAAGGAGTACAAGTCAAGCAAGGAAGAAAACCAGCCGCAATTAGCTCGCTGACCAAACACAAGTTCAATGTAATTTGAAACAACGCTGTTTGCAGATTAATAACGTTAGAACTTTAATTATATCCAAGCACTTTCGGAGGGAATTGTATCTCTCCTTCTTCAGACAAAACGCAAAATTCAAAACAGTCACGTTGTAACCATTTAACCCTTAAATAGGGAACTAATTAATCAATTGTTCAATAAAGCGCCATTTTCTTTAAATTTAATACTATGTTAAAACATTTAAAACCAACTTCTCTGTCAATTCCTATACTTATAGTTGCAAGCAAACTGTTAAAACCAAATTTACATGTGGGCTATGACTTTCTCATTTAATTATAGTTATACATCTGTTTAAAGTCAAAATAATCCTTTAAAAGCGTGCCCATACAGCAATAAATCATGATAAACAGTACATAGTCGCCAAATACTGTACTACAACAGATCGTGTATGCTGTTATCCCACTCATACACTTTCAGTTACGATTTTGTTAGCCAAACCATATTTAATGCGTATATCTTTGTTTTTATACTGCATTTCTATTTATGGTTTGGTCTGACCCGTTTAAACAACTCCTAAAAATTTTTTTTATTGCCTAAATAAACTCGTTTCAGTTGGCATATATATGCTCTTAACCATATTATATTTACAGCCCTATGGCTTATATTTTATTGTGTTTAGCCAATCCACTCATTTTAAAATGTTATCCATACTAAAAATAATGTTAAAAATAATATTTTTCGTTGATCCTTCTTACCATTCTAAATAGGCAGCCTAGAAAGTGCTTCCATAAACACTTTACTGACCCCTAATGGATTTAAAGGGTCAGTCAGTGAAGAAGTCAGAAAATCAATGAAGAAGTCAGAAATTTGTCAAAGTTAATTCACTCGTCCAAGAGAACATTGTTTTAAAAATAATTAATCTGAAAACAAAAAACACACTAAATGTACTAACGACCTTAAGTGTGTCTTCCGTGTGTCAAAAAACCTACTAGGAAGTAAAAAGTTCCTACAAGAAATGTGTGTATATTTTTATTGTTATTTGAAAGCTACTTTAAGGTGTATAAGATATGTTGTGTACAACTTTTGTTCCTTTAACCAAACCACTTGGAATAATGATAATATAATACACTATACTTAGCTCAGTGTCAATAAATTAATATCTCATCTCTTAAGAGTTATGAGTTTTAATATACAAGTCAGCGAGATCGCTTCATTTAGTCCTGGATATGTGTGTGCAGCTGTTCTCAATTGCCAAAGCAATTCTTCTTTTTCCAACAATATTTGCCAAGGTCCGAATAAGGCTTAACTGTGATTTGCTTTAAAACGGCAAAATTGAAAATGTGGTCTTTATTCTGTATAATGTGGCAAGCTAGGCGTTATTAATGTCACTTTTGAAATTGCGTACTGGTGTTCATATACCCTTTTGTACAATGCCCTCTCAGTCTTTCCTATATAGAAAGCTGGGCATTGTCTACAGCTTGCCACGTATACTACTGCTTTAGAGGAACAACTGAAATTTCCAGCCAACTTATATTTAACATTGTTTATTGTCACATAAGTCCCCTCCTGAATAAGTTTACATTGACTACAAAACCCACACTTAGTCATTCCTTTTACCCTATTAAAAGCAGTAGGTTTATCCATTTCTAACAATGCTTTCAAATTAAAGCCTTTTCTAAAGGTTATATTAGGTGTTGCACCTAACAATTGATGCAAGTGTGGGTCTTCACTTATGTTACCCCAATTCTTCTGCAAGATGTTTCTTATATAGTGGTGGTCAATGGAAAATGTGCACAAAAACCTAACTCCTATGTCCGGCATGTTGTTCATACTGGCCTTCTTGATCGACATGTTATGGTCTGGTACACCAGTTGGATCGTGTCCAATTAGAATGGGCCCAAAGTGTCCAGATTGTCTTTTAAACCTTACTTCCGAGGTGATCTCCAAAATTAGAGAGTCGGGGTACCCCCTGCTGTTAAACATACTAGCCAGGTTACTACACTCATGGTGAAAATCCAGTATGAACAACATGCCGGACATAGGAGTTAGAAAAGGCTTTAATTTGAAAGCATTGTTAGAAATGGATAAACCTACTGCTTTTAATAGGGTAAAAGGAATGACTAAGTGTGGGTTTTGTAGTCAATGTAAACTTATTCAGGAGGGGACTTATGTGACAATAAACAATGTTAAATATAAGTTGGCTGGAAATTTCAGTTGTTCTTCTAAAGCAGTAGTATATGTGGCAAGCTGTAGACAATGCCCAGCTTTCTATATAGGAAAGACTGAGAGGGCATTGTACAAAAGGGTATATGAACACCAGTACGCAATTTCAAAAAGTGACATTAATAACGCTCTAGCTTGCCACATTATACAGAATAAAGACCACATTTTCAATTTTGCCGTTTTAAAGCAAATCACAGTTAAGCCTTATTCCGGACCTTGGCAAATATTGTTGGAAAAAGAAGAATTGCTTTGGCAATTGAGAACAGCTGCACACACATATCCAGGACTAAATGAAGCGATCTAGCTGACTTGTATATTAAAACTCATAACTCTTAAGAGATGAGATATTAATTTATTGACACTGAGCTAAGTATAGTGTATTATATTATCATTATTCCAAGTGGTTTGGTTAAAGGAACAAAAAGTTGTACACAACATATCTTATACACCTTAAAGTAGCTTTCAAATAACAATAAAAATATACACACATTTCTTGTAGGAACTTTTTACTTCCTAGTAGGTTTTTTGACACGGAAGACACACTTAAGGTCGTTAGTACATTTAGTGTGTTTTTTGTTTTCAGATTAATTATTTTTAAAACAATGTTCTCTTGGACGAGTGAATTAACTTTGACAAATTTCTGACTTCTTCATTGATTTTCTGACTTCTTCACTGACTGACCCTTTAAATCCATTAGGGGTCAGTAAAGTGTTTATGGAAGCACTTTCTAGGCTGCCTATTTAGAATGGTAAGAAGGATCAACGAAAAATATTATTTTTAACATTATTTTTAGTATGGATAACATTTTAAAATGAGTGGATTGGCTAAACACAATAAAATATAAGCCATAGGGCTGTAAATATAATATGGTTAAGAGCATATATATGCCAACTGAAACGAGTTTATTTAGGCAATAAAAAAAATTTTTAGGAGTTGTTTAAACAGGTCAGACCAAACCATAAATAGAAATGCAGTATAAAAACAAAGATATACGCATTAAATATGGTTTGGCTAACAAAATCGTAACTGAAAGTGTATGAGTGGGATAACAGCATACACGATCTGTTGTAGTACAGTATTTGGCGACTATGTACTGTTTATCATGATTTATTGCTGTATGGGCACGCTTTTAAAGGATTATTTTGACTTTTAAACAGATGTATAATTATAATTAAATGAGAAAGTCATAGCCCACATGTAAATTTGGTTTTAACAGTTTGCTTGCAACTATAAGTATAGGAATTGACAGAGAAGTTGGTTTTTAAATGTTTTTAACATAGTATTAAATTTAAAGAAAATGGCGCTTTATTGAACAATTGATTAATTAGTTCCCTATTTAAGGGTTAAATGGTTACAACGTGACTGTTTTGAATTTTGCGTTTTGTCTGAAGAAGGAGAGATACAATTCCCTCCGAAAGTGCTTGGATATAATTAAAGTTCTAACGTTATTAATCTGCAAACAGCGTTGTTTCAAATTACATTGAACTTGTGTTTGGTCAGCGAGCTAATTGCGGCTGGTTTTCTTCCTTGCTTGACTTGTACTCCTTCGCTTTTTTGTTTTTACAAGTCTGTTTGGTTTTTTGAAGTCTTGATATATATATATATATATATATATATATATATATATATATTATTGATTACTATACATTTTTTGATACTACAATTCCTGAGATACATGTAATTAATTAACATTATTAAGTAATAAGAATAACATTAATTTTTAATAATTTCCAATATTTAATTGTATGTGCAATATTATAGCTATTTCATATATTTATTATATATATCTATTATATATATTTTATTATATATATTCCTTTGTATATTATTTATTTAAACATTTAAATATTTTAAAAAGGTCTATTGCAATATATATAGTAATTATTTTTAAAATAGATATTATGGTTCCTATCTTATTGGGGTTTCATGTACATATTTTTTCATGTATATTTTTTCATACAACACCAGATAGCGCTAATTAACCTATGGATGTTTTTGTTAGAATTTGATTAGTGAATAAGGGAAGCCTTAAAATATATATTTATATATATGTATTTTTTAATAAAAGGTTTTTAAAAATTGTTTCTAAGAAAGTTTATTTAAGGTGATTTAATAGTTGTTTTTATATGAATGAATGTGACTGTCTCAAGTCTCCCTTGGTTGTTTGTCTTTTTAGTAATGTTAATGCTTTGTATCACTTTTAGATCATAATCAATTGTTTAAGTGAATTATTGTATAACTGATTTAGTATGCCAGGAGTATAAAAGGAGGATGTATCTATTGTAGTAGTATACTGATTCCTGCTTTCTGAAGAAGTCGTGTGAAACGAAAACGTATTTTTTATGTATTTGCGTTAAAGTGTGACCTCTTTGTGGACTATTAAAAGTTTTGGATATATCCAGGAGCCGAGCCTTATTTCCTTCAAGTGTATGCTGTTTGGTTTGGCTTGTTTTTACACTTGATTCCAGAGTTTTTTTGTGTATGGCTCCACTCTACCTTCCTGAAATCCTTTTACTCAAAGGAAATGTAACAGAAAACTGGAAGCACTGATCCAGCAATCTCATTTATCACAAAGTGCAAACAGATAACCTGAAAAGTCGGAAGAGTTTCAATGTGCTGCAGTCCTGCATGTCCAAAGGGAAAGAAGACGCGGCAATATTTAGTGCTTTCAATACTGTAGAAGAGCAGAAAGACAGCACAGCAGCACCTATAAAGAATAATCAGTAAGTATCACCTCAGGAACTATTGGCCATATATCAGACATCCGTTCGTTACAAGAGTTCAAAATCCTACAGAGACTATAGATACTTACATTAAATGAGCTGAAAAGCACAGCCAAACACTGTGGATGAAGCTACACAATCTTCTTGTAAGAGGTAGAATAACTTGTGGTATAAATGATTAAATAAGAAGCAGGCTATTAAGAGAAACAAACCTGACCAAATCAAAAGCTGTGGAAGCATGGAAAGCAACAGAAATTACTAGTAATGGGGAAAAGAAATCCTTAACTGAGGAATATGTTTTAAAACAAAATGTGAACCAAATAATTAGGCAAACATGAGAAATAAAGACAGCATGTGTTGCAAAGGTAATGGATATGAGAGCAATCACATGAGTAAGACAATCAAAGATGGCAGATAGACTTATCATGTTGCTTTAATTTACGCTTGCACTAGGTATGTGTATAGGAATGAGATCAATACTCTTCAGCTCTTAATCAATCCTCTAAAAATCTGTGCTAGAAAATGGTATTTTGCAAATGTGTAAAAGCACAAACAACTGTATCCAAATGAATAGACATGTTTCTGAGTTGAAGCATTAAATGGTTTGTATGTTTGTTGGTATTGTGGAAATTAAAAAATGATACTGTGAAACTCGAAAATGCATCTTTGCTATCGATACAGGACTGCAGCACAGCTCATTGGAAAGAAATGCTGATAATTAATGGACAGAATAGAGACTTTAAACTAGACACAACTTTAGAGTGCAAAAATCTTATCAGAAAGCAGTTTAAACTGCTGGGGCTAGACAGCTATGCAAGACAGCTGTATGTATACTGTTAACCTATTCAGGACACACCAGATGACACCTTTGAGTTACAAACTGCTAAAGTGCATATAAAACAAACAAATGTAAATTACTTTTTCAAATAGCATTTAAAGTACATTTTTCTAATCTTTAAAGTTGTGTGGTTTCTGAGGAATGGTAAAATTAATTCAGTGTAAAAGCAAAGACTGAATGTGTTCAAAATCAGTCACAGATATTGGAACACTTTTGGATGCTAAGCAAAGCCTTTTCACAATAATACTGAGATTAGGTGTCATTATCAAGCAATGTTAGCCGCTCTGTGATAATGTTTTATAAAGTAAAATAATATTCACTTTTGAAATGCTCTACAAGATCTGAAAAAACTACCAAACAGCATTATTCATTGCTTACAAATGAAGGAGTGGTCTCACGGTTCTTTTGGTACTAAGTGGCCAATGTTTCTGACAGATATAAGATAAAGTTGCAAACTGTGCACATTTAATACACAATTAAAACAATGAAAACATTGTTTGGACCACATTTTTGTGAAATTGTATGATCAAAGCACTTTTCAAAAAAATCACTAATTGTTCAGTAGCTAGTACTTTACAATATATATATATATATATATATATATATAGATATATGTATGTCTGTATATATCTATATATATATATATATATATATATATATAGATAGATATATATATATATATATATATGCACACACACATATATATATATATATATATACACACACATATATATATATATATATATATATATATATATATATATATACATAAAAATATATATATATATATATATATATATATATATATATATATATACACACACACACACACACACACACACACACACACACACACACACACACACACATATATATATATATATATATATATATATATATACACACACACACATATATATATATATATATATATATATAAAAACACAAGTGTACTCAAAATGATTTAAAAAACATCTATATGTGCACCAGCAGTGATTCAAAATGCTGTGGCTTATTTTAATTCATATTTATGGGATTGTGAGAGCAGGGGTACTTGCCTTTTTCCAGTTTTTCTTTTAATTTTTTTCATCTATTTAAGCTTTGACTAGTTTGTTTCATCTGGCTGAAGCTTCAACTGAATCCCTTCTCAATGATACACCTCTAGAAATATGTACTGGAACCATATGAAACACTTGTTCAAGCACAGTTTCTCTTCACCTGCTGTGCATTAGTTTTTTCTTCTTCTTTTTTTTCCCTTCTCTGTTTTCTTGGAAACATGCCTGTAAACATTAGCTAACCAATTTTTTATATATTATATGACCTAAAGTATTGCACTGTGCAAGCATACAGAAGACTGTCAGCAATAAAAAAGCACTGGGTTATTATTTTATTAGTTTGAATGCTGTAGAAAAGACATACCCAGTATTATGCATATTTAAGTAAACTTAGCAGTATTCAGATATGTAAGGTACTGGTGGAAAGACAAAGTAAATCTAATAGGAATGCGCTAATTATAAATGAACAGAGTTTGTTAATTTTGTCTGATCCATTCATGTGCCTCAACCACTCCTAGATTAAATCACAAAGTCTAAGGATGCAACTGCACTGAGAAAGCTGATGGAACAATTAAAGTGTGCGGAATAGGATACAAACTGCTGAGGTGAACATGGGAACTAGTTAGATATCAAGAGGCAAAGGCAGCTGTTAGAGGAAGAACTGTCAGTTCAAAAGATAGTAATTACTGGTGTGCCACAGTATACAGTACATATTATCAAATCCTTTTTAGCATTTTAATAACAAGCATTATGATCACACAGCAAAATACAAATTACACTATATGATGAGCTTCTAAGCTCATATTGATGTAAAAAATTTCTCATCTAAATGTAATATCTAATGCTACCATGATGCACTCCAGCGTTTATAAGAAACAACAAAACTTTTACCTAGGAAGTTTTAAATAAGGAATGAATTCAACATTTAAAATCTGTATGGATTAATAACTATACAAATTTACGTAAGTGGCATTTGTCTCAACATAATATGACCACTTATTTCAAAATTCTTGTTGCATATACTATTCACTAGTGCAACTACACATGACATATTTCAGCTTCCTGATGCTGGCACTGTTAAGTTGTGGTTCACTGTTGTTGTTGCCAGTGTTATGGTGGACAACTGTGGATCTTCCTGCTAATCTGCCATTACATCCCAAAATATTACTGCTGGATAACTTTCATCTGTAATGTAAGGTTTTGCAACTTAAGATTGCTTTGGCAGCTACAGCTCACCGGGTATATGTTCTTCATCAATAACAATTTGGAACTTTCGTCTGTAATGTAAGGTTTTGCAACTTAAGATTGCTTTGGCAGCTACAGCTATAAAAAAGGTATAGTCTTCTTCGAAGTTACCCTTTACTTTTATTGTTTTTTTTTTATATCAGAGCTGACAGAATATTTATTGTTATTCTGTTTATGCACAGACAGTAAAACATCATGACCTTTAAGAAGCTTAAAACAATTTATTATTTGGAGCTGGCAGACATATATACATACACACATATAAATGTTTCAAGAATGGGCATTAATGCCCTTCTAGCTTGCCAATATACCAAAACACTTGTTCCCATAATAAATGTCTAGGCTGCTCTTAAACATATCTAAACTAGTACTTGCTTTAATGTAATTTGGTAGTCTGTTCCAAGCATCAGCTACTCTGTCAGAGAACCAATTAGTGCACTTCTCATTCCTACAGAATCTTCTACACAGATTATCTGATGATTCTCGAGTACTTTTTGATAACCCCAAACATTCCCAGAGGTAGTTGTCTCTAAATGCCCTATATACCTGAATAAGATCTCCTCTTAAATATCTGTAAGAGACACTGTACAAGTTCAGATATTTTAGTCTTTCATAATAACTTAGATTTTCACATCCATGGATGCCCTTAATATATTTCCGCTGTACTCTTTCCAGTTTATTAATGCTTGTTTTCCTATAGGGTTTCCATATTGTTATTCCGTACTCAAGTTTGGGTCTAATGTAACGAACACGCAATGACTTCATTATGTTTGATTTCCTAGACTTTATAAATCTTTTAATACAACCTATAGTTCTATAACTATTATTAGCCAATTGGTTGATATGATTAGAAAAACGGTTTACTATCAAAAATTCGAAAATAAAAACGGAACTTTGAATTTAAACATCGGAAATGAACATTTCCATATGCACCTAATGTCGAAAACAGCTGTTAATTGTCGAAAATGTCGCGAGCGACATTTTCGACAATAAACAGCACTCCCACCCTTCCCTTAACTCCATACCTAACTAGCCTACACTCACATCTATGCAGGGGGGCAAGCCCCCCTGCCCCCCACACCCTCCCCTAACTTAATATTCCAACTCCGAGATCGCACTACAGTGAGGAAAGGGATGTATTTCCCTAACCACACTGTACCGCGATCCCCTTACATGGGCGAACGTTATAATTGCGAATGCACAGTCCATTCGCAATGATAACGTTCGCTCACATAACCTGCCGAGCTATGAAGTATTCGAACATATGATGTTCGAATACTTCATAGCCGTACAAATGCACGTCGGCATTTTGATAGTAAACCTAGAAAAACTCATAGTTGAATCTACCCAGGTCCTTAAATGAGTCTACAGTTTCAATCACTGTGTGCTGTATTAAATATTCACCTTTCAGTTTATGTCTACCAAATCTCATATGCTTAGTTTTTGATGCATTTATCAACATATTATTCTCCTATGCCCAAATGGTCAATTTAGTCAAATTATTTTGCAGACATGCCTTATCTGTAACACTTGTAATCAGTTTACCCAATTTCAGGTCATCAGCATATAGACTGTAGAACACCTCAGATGAAAACGTAATGTCTGAAAGATACAATCTAAACAAGTAAGGGCCTAGGACAGAGCCCCGTGGGACACCTTGACTGCAGCCAAGGATTTCACCTGTCCAGTTGGTGTGTGATACTTTCCATGTCCTATTTGTAAGCCATGCAGCTATCCATCTTATCAACAGTACATCAATACCTAGTTGTACTAATTTATTGATCAGTGTTTTGTGTATGACCCTGTAAAATGCTGAAGTTAAATCTATATAAATCACATCCCAGCACAATTTTTCATTCATATATTTCAGAAGTTATGTTTTTATGCACATCTTACCATTGAATAAAAAGTATATAAAAAAGATACAATCAAAATGGTTGAATACACCAAGATCAGACTTATGGTTGTGCTGAGGAAGCTGTAACCCAGCTTACAAGGCAGGCATATATGCAGAATCCTGCCTCAGTGCAAACAAATACAAATGTATGCATCAGTAGGGTAATTACTTCTGTGAAAAAGAGTACATAAAGAAAGACATGGGCAAAAAGTACCCTAACCATCAGACAGAATCTTTGGGTATGATATGAGAGGGTAATGGCAAAAACAAACTGAAAGATGTCATCATCCCATTATAGAGGTCTCTACCAAGGTCACATTTTGAATACTTCCCTCTGTTCTAGTAGCCACTTCAGGAAAGGAACAACAAACTGTCACTGCATAAGCCAACGTTACCAAAACTGTTGGGAAAACTAGATAAAGGGAGTATAAATAAAAATAATAGAAAAAGTTGATGAGGGTGACTTAAGATGGATATAGCACAAACGTAGGGAAAGTCAGGTACTGTAGCCCTGAAACAACTTGACTGGTGCGGCAAGATGATGGACTAATTCTGAAGAATGACTTAAAGATACCTGGCACATAAAACAAGGAAACTGAAGAACTGGGACAGTTGCACAAGTACCAGTTACAACACTGCATCTAATTATGCTGATAAGGGAAACAGTACTGCCAGAAGTTAGTAATTATTTCCATAAACCAATTATTTCAGGCAATCATAAAACATACCACGAACATGACATCATTTACTTACATTTTTCTGCCGACTGCTAACAAGGTCAAAAGCAAGGCTTGCTCTGTATTCACTGTACACCTGAAAAAAGTAAATCTAATAAATTAGTCTGTGTAACTTAATTAAATAGAATGTCTGTTTTTTTTTAATAATCACAGATCATAAGTGATTTTACAGGCCTATGATAAATTATTTTCAAATCTGTTATGAATTTCACTAAAGCCAAATGAAAATGAGATCTCCACCAAACAGTGAAAAGTTTAAAAGCTGTAAGCCACCACTTTGTGAGTGTAAAAAACTTGTATCATCTGACATAACATTTCTACTCACTTCTTACTTTTTCTCTACTGCTTATCAGACTATTTAACTTTTGTGTATGAACTATTTCATCACTAATTTAACCGAAATTACAGAAAATCCTTCTCACATCAGGTGATTAAACACAGTGCCCTCCTTGATGGAACTATGACTTTGTTTATTTTATATTTGGCTAACTGAGCTGTCAAACTGGATTCAGACACACTTTTTAATGGTAGCATTGTCCCACTGCCTAGTAATGTCACTTACTCATTTTTAAAACAATTAATGGAGACTTGGAGAATCAAACCTAGGACTAGAAGAATAATCTTTTTTGTTGGGCACAAACTTAATAATCTACACTCAACTGGGTATATCTTTCTCACTGGGTATATGTTCTTCATCAATAACAATTTGGAACTTTTGTCTGTAATGTCAAATACTTGCACTGTGGGATTTAGAAACATGCCTTATAATCCACAGTATACTACAGACACTGGTTTGTGGGGTAAATAAGTGAATCCATTGTATAAGATGTATTTTAAGAATAGATCTGAGAAATGGTCTGACTTTAAGAAAACTAGAAACCTGCGTAAATTTAAACTCTTTGAAAAAAACATGATTACTGGAAAAGTAGGTCAGTGATATGGAAAAGGAATGCTGCTATAACTAGGAAACTATTTAATAAACTGCTTGGGAAAGATGAATTAAACTTATCTATTTCTCTAAGTTCAAATACCAAATAATGTTAATATTCTACGGGACACTGGCATAGTTTTCAATCAGTACTTTAATACTGGGTCTATTGATCCAGGCAATGAATTAAGGATGGAAGACTATTTCCCTTACTAATTTAACTGTGGACCATGTATATTAATAAGTTAGCACTTTATTTAGTGTGTCCTGTAAATGAAAGTTACTATACACATACCACAACAACAGGCTTGCATGACAAAGGCCCATTCTTCTTCAAAACTGTTAGGTCTGAAACCAGTGGGCATCTGAAACTTTCCCAGACTCTAACTCCTTCCCCTGACCCATAATGTTCTAACCATCTGATTAATTCTCCAGATCCTCAATGTATATTTGTAAGCAAAGCACTAACAGAAAACAGGTTTTCACTCATAAGAAACATCTACTAAACCTTGTCCATTTAAGGCCAGGGAGGTAGCAGGAATATGTTAAAGATGGACCATGATTATGGTGGTCTATCTCGATGGTAAGCACAACATTTTTTTATCAGACATAATCGTGTCTTCCTCCTTCAAAAGTAATAGGTCAGAGTCCACGGTTTGGCCTCCTAGGTGGTTATGAAAGCATACATCGTATGGCTGTGTCCTGGAAGGAAGCTATAACCCGAAATCATATCCAGCTTTGTAATATCTTGTAAAAGTATTCAGATTAGTCTATGTTGCAGCTGCAGAAACATGACACAAGGATGCATGTCTGGAAAAAAAAGCTTGTGAAGTTGTCTCTGCTCTGGCTGAATTTGCTGCATGTATAACAGGCATTTGTATGTGTATGTTGTAATTTGCATAACCAAACTTAACTTTGTCTGAAAGCCACTTGCACAGAGGAACTTTAGACACTTCATTACCCAATTTGTTAGAAGTACAACAAAACAAGTAACCAGAGTATCTTTTGTCAATTGTTTTGACTTCTCAGGGAGAACCTCATATGGGCATCCATACAATACAATATTTATCCTTCCTTACTGTTGTAACTTGAAAACTCCAGCAAAGCTAGAACTTCCACTGAGTGACCCCCCAAACTTCTTGTATAAGAGACACATGGAATATATGCAAATGACCCTTATAAACATCAGGTGTTTCAGCTAATTGGCGATTCTGAATGCCCATGACTTGTTTCATCATTTTAATGGACAATTTCAGGCCAATAAAGCCAAACCCTACTAGCTGTGGATATGCATATTTCAGCCTTGTTATGACCTCGTCAGCACAGCACAAGCAGAGTGTTTGACTAAGCATAAGAAACACAGGGCTGTTATACCCAGCTGATGTCCATTAACATTAGGGTCACTGCAAAAATATCCCAAACAACAAACTAAAACAATAAGTGAGAAGGTCACTGAAAAACCAATCAGTAAAAACAAAATGAAAACTCCAGCAAAGCTAGAACTTCCACTGAGTGACCTCCCAAACCTCTTGTATCAGACGCACATGGGATATATGCAAATGACCCTTATGAACATCAGGTGTTTCAGCTAATTGGCAATTCTGAATGCCCATGACTTGTTTCATCATTTTAATGGACAATTTCAGGCCAATAAAGCCAAACTCTACTTGCTGTGGATATGCATATTTCGGCCTTGTTATGACCTCATTAGCACAGCACAAGCAGAGTGTTTGACTAAGCATAAGAAACACAGAGTTGTTATACCCAGTTGATGTCCATTAACATTAGGGTCACTACAAAAATATCCCAAACAATAAACTAAAACAATAAGTGAGAAGGTCACTGAAAAACCAGTCAGGGTCATTTGCATAGATCCCATGTGCCTCTGATACAAGAGGTTTGGGAGGTCACTCAGTGGAAGTTCAAGCTTTGCTGGAGTTTTCATTTTGTTTTTACTGATTAGTTTTTCAGTGACCTTCTCACTTATTGTTTTAGTTTACTGTTGTAACTTGGCAAGAATACAGTCAAACTGATTGACTGATTCAAGCTGGATTCAGTAGCTGCTTTGGACATAAACATTGTATTTGCAAAAAGACAAGTCTATCCTTATGGAAGACCAGTTAAGAGGGCCTGATAAACACAGCCTGCAATTCAGAGATCCTTCTTGCAGCAGTAACTGACAAAAGAAAAAAGTATTTTCAAAGATGGTCAGTTTTAGTAGCTGGTTTGAAATGAGGCAACATTAGTTTTTCCAATATAAAAAGAAAATCCAAGTGGGAGCTGGGTCCTTCAAAAGGGTTTGATTTAGAACATTCTCCTGAGGGATGCTTTACAGATCTTTAAAGCAATCTAAGAGTTGCAAAATCCCTCACGAAAATTAGAAATAGCAGACGGATGAAGCTTGACAGATGGGTAAGCTAAGGGTTGCAGCAAAAATCTGGAAAACGAATCTAAAATGGCAGGCACAGCTGCTGAAAAAGGATCCAGCACCACAGAGGTATGCCAAATTGATAAGTTTTGCCATTTGCTCTTTAAATATTTATAGTGTTAGGCTTCTGGGCAGAAGTAATGATCCGAATTGACTTTGGAAGGAATGCAGCATCCCTGGCAATCAACAAAGGTGGAGTAACCACATGGTTAACTACAGGTAGTGAAGATATGGATGAGACTTGCTGGATGGGTTTGTCAGCAGAGTTTTGAAAGGTCTACGTCACACACACTCCTGCAAATGATGAGGTCAAAGTAAAGAGAACAAAACCTGTTGAGGCCATAACGGGGCTGCCCTCTCAGAACCTCATGGTTTCTTGACATAAGAGGTAAGAATAAGTCCTACTTTGCTTGTTTCTATATATTAGCAGAATCATATTACCAGTGTGAATGGAAGCTGCATTTTGGGGGGTGTTCTAGAAAATCTGCAGAGTAAGGAATGCCTCCCTCATCATGAGTACACTTATTGTGCAGACTGGCCCCTGAATGTAATCACGCACCACGGACTGCCTGCCTAAAACAATGTCGCCTAACCCAGAGCAAAGGCATCTGTTATGACAGTCACTACAACAGCAGGGAGGTGAAACATACTGCCCAGAGTACAACTGTGGGCATATAATCACGATAATATGTGTTTTGCATGTCCTGGACTGTCTTATCTTATCAGACATGATGTATGTGCACTGAGATCACTGGGTTTTGAGAACTCACTGCAGAACTGTCATAAAATCTGGCAAAAGGAACTAGACAAATGGTGCATGTCATCAAGTCTAAGGTTTTGATGCAGAAAAAGTACAGTTGTGTACACTTACGATAAGTGTAGATGTTTGAGTGTATTCACTGTTGCAGTCATCACACTTGGATTATCCTGACAGGGGCAGCCCTCAGTCGGCCCGAATACCAGAGGCTTAGTATTTCTGCATTGGTTGCTGTCGCTTCAGTACAGACGTCAAGTTGTCAGAGGTATAAAAACAGGCAGCCGACACCATTATATCAGTTTTTATTGCCCCAAATGTCAGGAGCCCCCAAATAGGGAGCTAAGTTATGGTGACAAAACACCACAAGTAAAAAGTAAATACCATTAGCCCTGTAAGGAGTGACGAAGAGAGAGAGAAAGAAAGAGAGAGAGAGATACAAGGGAGCTGGAGGGTGGGAAACCAGGACTGCAACAGTGAATACACTCGAACATCTACATTTATGTTAAGTGTACACAACTGTACTATGTTCTTCATGTTTCACTGTTGCAGTCATCACACTTGGGTTGAATCCCAAAGCTGAAGAATGGGTAGAGGGAGTCGAGAAGAGTTGGGGCTGGCTAGTATGACCTGCAAGACTGCTGTTGCAAAGCTCGCCCTGGATTTGGAAAAGATAGGCAGCTTGATGAAGGTATGAACAGAACTCAAAGTAGCAGTTTCCAGAATGTCCTGGTAGGGACTCCTCTGAGAAAGGCTGTAGAGGTTGAAGTTGCCCTAATGGAATGTGTCCTGACTCCCTGAGGGGTGGTTTCCCATGGTGTTTGTAACAGAAATGGATACAATGTGCTATCCATTTGGAGATGGTTTGTTTTGATATGGGCTTGCCCTCTGCCCCTGGTGCAAAGCTGACTAGTAACTGGTCAGATTTCCTAAAGGGCTTAGTCCTATCAAGGTAGTATCTGAGCTGTCTGTGCACATATAAAGAGTGAAGGATCCTTTCTCCCTTATTTTGAGGATTAGGAAAGAAGGTGGGCAAATGGCTAGATTGGTTGAGAGCTACACTGGACACCAATTTAGGCATGTAAGTTGGGTTAGTCCTGAGGGAGACCCTGTCAGCATGAAAAATAATGAAGGGTTCCACAGCCATATGTGCTTGTAGCTCAGACACTCTTCTAGCTGAAGTGATGGCCAGAAGCAAGGCTGTTTTCCAAGAGAGGAATTTTAACTCTGCTGATGCTGCAGGCTCAAAGGGGGGTAGCGTGAGCTTTTCCAACACAAAGTTAAGGTCCCAAACAGGACTGGGGACCCTTCTTGGTGGCCTTAAGTTGTTAGTCCCTCTCAGGAACTTCTTGATGAGAGGGTGAGAGAAGAGAGGTGGTTCAGTGGTGTAATGAGCAGGGATGGCAGAGGCATGGATCTTAATGGAGAAGAAGGAGAGACCTCTGTGGAGTAGGTCTGCTAGGTAATCCAGGATGACAAGCAAGGAGGGCTGTGCTGTATCCGCTCATTTAGTGTGCATCCAGGAACAAAACCTTTTCCACTTGTCAGCATTGGATTTCCTTGTACTGGGTCATCTGGCTTTATGTATGACATCCAGTACCTGCTTGCTTAGGCTGGCCACTGGAGGAGAACTCAAGGATAAGCCAGGCTGCAAGGTTCAGGGTCTGCAACTGTGGTTGCAAGAACTGCCCCTCTTGCTGAGTCAGGAGAGTAGGGATTTGGAGTAGGTGCACTAAGGGTGACAGACTAAGCAGTAGTGGGTACCAGTGTTGGTGTGGCCAGTCTGGGGCAATCAGGATTGGGTGGGAGGATGGCATAATGGTTAAGGTGTTTACCTTGAAGACACAAGGTGCAGGGTTTGAGTCTCACATGGGGTAATTGGCTAGTCTTAAAATGGCCCACAAGGGCAGTTAGCCTAGTACAAACCTATGAACCTATGAACCCTTGGTCTTTCCTCCCTTATCTTGAGTGATACTCTTGTAAGAAAAGGTAGAGGGGGAAATGCATAGATTGAGAGGTTTTCCCACTGGAAGGATAGGGCATCCACTTTCCAAGCTTGCTGTAAGGCACCTTGGTGCAGAATTTGCTGAGATGGTGGTTCGGAGTACCCCATTTTTGGGTCAGAAGGTTGAAGGTGTTATGGTTTAATTGATACTAGTGTGGGTCTAGGAGATTTCTGCTTAAGTTGTCTGCTAGAGAATTTTGGTTGCCTGGCAGGAATTGAGCTCGCAGGTGAATGTGCATGGCTGAGGCCGTGTTCCACAGGGTCATGGCTAGCCTGCAGAGTGGGTAAGAGTGGGCTCCCTCCTGCTTGCTTATATACCACATCACTGTGGTATTGTCGGTTTTGATTAGTAAGGGTCCTGGTGAGAGTAGGGATCTGAAAGCTGTCAGATTGTGCTGAACAGCTAGCATCTCTTTTTTGACTGATGTGCAGATGAATTTGATTTGGGGTCCGGTGGCCCTGAATGCACCTGCAGTCCAGAAGTGCACCCCAGGCATAATCTGATGCATCTGTGGTTAGGGTCTGAGTGGCATAGGGTTGTGTAAAGGGAAGTCGCTTGTTGTGGTTGCATGCTGCTGCCCACCAAAGGAACCCTTTCCTTACACAAGGTATCATAAGTATGATTGTTTCCAGGTCCTGAGAATGTTGGCACCAAAGACTTTTTAAGTACCACTGAAGTTTCCTCATACGCAGTCTGGCATGCAGGAGACCATGAACCCTAGACCCTGCAGGATTTTCCTTGCAGATAGCTGGGTTCTGGTGGCCATTTGAGCAAAGTAGCCTGTCAGATAGGCTTGCTTTTCTGGAGTAAGGAATGCCATCTGGGATGCTTTGTCCAAGCTTGCTCCCAGGAATACAATTTTTTGACTGGGGACTAGTTTGGATTTCTTTTTGTTGATAGTGTACTCCAGGGAGGTTAGAAGGTCCTTTACAAATGTCAGGTGCTGGAACAGCTTTTCTGGACTGTCTGCCTGTATTAGGCAATCATCCAAGTAGGGATAAATTTGAATATTTCTCTCTCTGCAATAGGCAATGGCTGGAGACAGGCATTTTGTGACAACTCTGGGAGCAGTGTATAAGCCAAAGGGAAGTGCAGAGAACTGATAATGCATAGATCCTGCCCTGAAACATAGATATTTCCTGCACAGGAATCCTTTATATGGATGTGCAGATAGGCCTCCTTTAGATCTAGGGTGGCTAACCAGCCATCTTTGGACAGCATAGGGAGAAGCTGCTGTAGGGTGATCATTATGAATTTTGGTACCACCAAGAAGGTGTTTAGAATGGATAAATCTAAGATTGGGTGCCAGGTGCCCTCTTTTCTGGGTACCAGGAAAAGTCTGAAATAAAAACCTTGGCCTATCTGTTCTGCAGGAACAGGCTGAATTGCCCTTATGGAGAGCAGGGACTGAACTTGGTTTTGTGCCTCTGCCCACTGGTTTGGAGGAATATCTGGGAACCCTTTTGGGGTTGGCAGTGTGTGGAAATAAAATGTGTACCCCTGGAATACTATGTTGAGGACCCATCGATTGTTGGTGATGAATGTCCAGTTTTTTTGCATGGTGGGTAAGTTTTCCTTCTAGGGTCATGAGCAATTGGGCAGAGGTGAGGGGTCATGTTGAGAAGTCATTGTGAAATCTTTCTGTAAGGGGGTGGCTTAGCTCTCCCTGCTTTAGAAGTGGAGGTACTCCATTGCTTAGATCTCTGCATACCCTGAGACTGTAATGGGGGGTCTGTTTCCCCTGGGTCTAGTTTGAGATGTCCTTGAGGGTGCTGGAAAGGACCAATGTTTTGAGGGGCAATGCCTACTAAATCTTGGAGGCTGCACTTGCAAAAAATCTTTGACTGTCTGCATAGATTTAGCCTTTTCTTCCATCTTTTTTAAAACCTCTGCTTTGGTGCCAAACAGACTGTCCTTGTTCAGAGGAGCATCCAATAATTTTGATTTGACATGGTCTGGCAAGGTCTACTCCTTAAGCCAGGCATGCCTTCTAAATACAGAACCTATGACTGCTGCCCTGCAAGATGTTTCTAGGGTGTCAAACCCACACTGCAGGGTATGCTTGCAGACTTGGCTTGCAGAATGCATAAGCTCTTGTACCACAGTTAGGAAAGACAGATAACTCTTGCTTAATAAGTTCCACAGTATGTTGCTGGTATTTCAGCATGTGGAACTGGCAATTTAATGGTCTAACGGCAAGAGTTGCAGAGGTGCATACTTTTTTACCTCATCTGTCTAAAGCTTGGGAATCGCTGTCTGAGGGGGTTGGATTCTTAGCTGTAGTTGCTTTTATTCCTTTAGGTCCTTGGGAGATGACCTCTGGGTCAGCAGTAGGATTTTTGATGAGAAATGTGTGTGAGTCAGGGACTCTGAAGTACCTGTCAGGTTTCCTTGGAGCAGGAGGTAAACAATCAGGAGTTAGACTGGATTCCATAAAGACATCATCTACAACATCCAGAACAGGAGGGATAGCTAAGGGTCTGTGCTGTGGTAGATCTAAATATTCCCCGAGTCTCTTTTTGGAATGAGGATAATTCTGGCATTCCCAATGGAAATGCTCTCTCAAAGTATGTAGGGTTTTACCAAAAGAAAAATCCTCTGGAGGGAAGGCAAAGGAATGGATTCCTCTGCATCTGAATCCTCATAGGCAGATAAGGGCATATTCTTCATAATCAGAAACCTCAGAGTCGTCGGACTCTTGGTCAGATAAAGCTGCTGGGGACAAGTCTATTTTTCTTTTAGCAAGGGAAGGCTGGCTTCCCCTAATCAGCATGATCAGGTCTTCTGCCATTTTAAGCATCTGAGATTGTGGCAAGGCATCAGGCGCTAGAGATTGGGTCATCGTTTTTTTTTAGGCATAGCTCGGACACTTGGCCTTAGAAACTTGGTAGTTTTAGAAAGAACGTAAGACGCAAAAGAAGTAGTCGGTATGTGTCGAATATCGGTAGTGCGAAGAGCTTCCTCAGAAGCCGGTGCCTGCACAGCGGCTCCGGACCCATCCAAGGTACAGACATCCGCAGGTTCCATAGTCAAAGAAGAGTCTCACGGCATACCGGACTCCGAACGGGTCTCGGTAGCAGCCTGCGAATCCATCGAAGTGGGCATCAGTGGCAGCGAAAGCACCTCACTGAGTACTGGCAAACTGGCAACTAGCTTAATGGAAGAGTCGTCGGTAGTTTTGGACCTGTGTAGTCTGTTTCTGTCTTTATCCTTATGTTTTTTCAGAATATCGGTAGTCTGGTTAACAACAACCGCCACCAGTACTGTTAGCCAACAGGGTGCAGGCGGAAATTGGGCTACTGTTGGCCGAAGAAGAAGAGGAGGGGGAAGGCATGCCTGAAGGCAGGAAGAGAGGAGGAAGGTTAGGAGTGTAGTACTGAGGGTAGGAACTTTGAATGTTGGCAGTATGACTGGTATAGGGAGAGAGCTAGCTGATATGATGGAGAAAAGGAAGGTTGATATACTGTGTGTGCAAGAGACCAGATGGAAGGGAAGTAAGGCCAAGTGTATATGAGGCAGGTTCAAATTGTTCTATCATGGTGTGGATGGCAGAAGAAATGGGGTAGGGGTTATCCTAACGGAACAGTATGCCAAGAGTGTTTTGTAGGTGAAGAGAGTGTCTGTTAGAGTGATGTTTTTGAAGCTTGAAATTGAGGGTGTAATGATGAATGTTGTTAGTGCATATACTCCACAAGTTGGGTGTGCGATGGATGAGAAAGAAAAATTTTGGAGTGAGTTGGATGAAGTGGTGGTGAGTGTACCCAAGGGTGAGAGACTAGTGATTGGAGCGGACTTCAATGGGCATGTTGGTGAAGTGAACAGAGGGGATGAGGAAGTGATGGGTAGGTATGGTGTTAAGGAAAGGAATGCAGAAGGTCAGATGATTGTGGATTTTGCGAAAAGGATGGACATTGCTGTGGTGATTACGTATTTTAAGAAGAGGGAGGAGCATAGGGTGACGTACAAGAGTGGAGGAAGATGCAAACAGGTGGATTATATCCTATGTAGGAGGGCCAGTTTGAAGGAGATTGGAGACTGTAAAGTGGTGACTGGGGAAAGTGTAGTTAAGCAGCATAAAATAGTGGTTTGTAGGATGATGTTGGTGATCAAGAAGCAGAGGAGGAGTGTGAAAGCAGTGCCAAGGATTAAATGGTGGAAGTTAAAAAAGGGTGATTGTGAGGTGGAGTTCAGGGAAGAGTTAAGACAGGCACTGGGAGGCAATGAAGAGCTACTGAATAGCTGGGTAACTACAGCAGAGCTAGTAAGGGAGACTGCTAGGAAGGTGCTTGGTGTGACATCTGGACAGAGGAAGGAGAACAAGGAGACATGGTTGTGGAATGAGGAAGTACAGGAGAGTATACAGAGGAAGAGGCTGGAGAAGAAGAAGTGGGATTGTCAAAGAGATGAAGAAAGTAGACATGAGTATAAGGAGATGAGGCGCATGGCAAAGAGAGAGGTGGCGAAGGCTAAGGATAAAGCATATAAAGAGTTGTATGAGAGATTGGACACTAAAGAGGGAGAAAAGGACCTGTACCGATTGGCTAGACAGAGGGACAGAGCTGGGAAAGATGTGCAGCAGGTAAGGGTGATAAAGGACAGTGAGGGAAACGTACTCACAAGTGAGATGGAAAGAGTACTTTGAAGGGCTGATGAATGAAGAGCATGAGAGAGAGAGAAGGTTGGATGATGTGGGGATAGTGAATCAGGAAGTGAAGCAGATTAGCAAGGAGGAAGTAAGGACAGCTATGAAGAATGGAAAGGCTGTTGGCCCAGATAACATACCAGTGGAAGCATGGAGGTGCTTAGGAGAAATGGCAGTGGAATTTTTAACCAGATTGTTTAATGAAATTTTGGAAAGTCAAAGGATGCCTGAGGAGTGGAGAGAAAGTGTTTTGGTACCTATCTTTAAGAATAAGGGTGATGTGCAGAGCTGCAGTAACTACAGAGGGATAAAATTGATCAGTCACAGCTTGAAGTTATGGGAAAGAGTAGTGGAAGCTAGGTTAAGAAGGGAGGTGATGATTAGTGATCAGCAGTATGGTTTCATGCCAGGAAAGAGCACTACAGATGCAATATTTGCTCTAACAGTGTTGTTGGAGAAATACAGAGAAGGTCAGAAGGAGTTGCATTGTGTCTTTGTGGACTTAGAGAAAGCATATGACAAGGTGCCTAGAGAGGAGTTGTGGTATTGCATGAGGTAGTTGGGAGTGGCAGAGAAGTATGTAAGAGTGGTACAGGATATGTAGAAGGGTAGTGTGACATTGGTGAGGACTGTGGTGGGAGTGACAGATACGTTTAAGGTGGAGGTGGGATTACATCAAGGATCAGCTCTGAGCCCTTTCTTATTTGCAGTGGTGATGGACAGGTTGAAAGACGAAATTAGACAGGAGGCCCCGTGGACTATGATGTTTGCAGATGATATTGTGATATGTAGTGAGAGTAGGGACCAGGTTGAGGAGACCCTGGAGAGGTGGGGATATGCTTTAGAGAGGAGAGGAATGAAGGTCAGCAGGGCTAAAACAGAATATATGTGTGTAAATGAGAGGGAGGGTAGAGGAATGATGAGGATGCAGGGATTAGAGTTGGTAAAGGTGGATGAGTTTAAGTACTTGGGATCAACAGTTCAGAGTAATGGTGAGTGTGGAGGAGAGGTGAAGAAGAGAGTACAAGCAGGGTGAAATGGGCGGAGAAGAGTGTCAGGAGTGACTTGTGACAGACGGGTACCAGTAAGAGTGAAAGGGAAGGTCTACAAGAGGGTAGTGAGACCAGATATGTTATATGGGTTGGAGACGGTAGCATTGACGAAAAGGCAGGAGTCAGAGCTGGATGTGGCAGAGTTAAAGATGTTGAGTTAAAGATGTTAAGATTTGCACTGGGTGTGACTAGGATGGACAGGATTAGGAATAAGTATATTAGAGGGTCAGCTCAGGTTGGACAGTTTGGAGACAAAGCAAGAGAGGCGAGATTGCGTTGGTTTGGACATGTGCTGAGGAGGGATGCTGGGTATATTGGGAAAAGGATGCTAAGAATGGAGCTGCCAGGTAAGAGGAAAAGAGGAAGGCCTAAGATAAGGTTTATGGATGTGGTGAGAGAGGACATGCAGGTGGTTGGTGTGAAAGAGCATGATGCAGAGGACAGGAAGAAATGGAAACAGATGATCCGCTGAGGCGACCCCTAACGGGAACAGCCAAAAGAAGATGATGGTAGTCGGATGGCTTAGCGAAGCCATTTTGGAAAACGGAGATCGAGAACGAAAGTATTTAGCTACAATAAAGGCCTGATGACGAATAGTTTCTGAGTTGACACTGAGCTATGCACACAAAAACTTACAGCGAGGTACATTGTGGTCTGGGCCTAAACAGGTGACACAGTAAATATGGAAATCTCGGTGTGGTATTTGTTTTCCACAGGCGAGACAATTGTTAACATTTTCTGACATCGGTTAGAGCAAGAAAAAAGGATCCCCAATGGGGTACTTAGCTTTAGAAGACTTCAAGATGATTCAATTTCGGAAACTAAAACTCAGGTAGTGGCTGACCGGCACTCATGCAAACTGATTCTGGTTCGGGCTCCGCGGCAAGAAAGACTGATGTAATGGTGTCGGCTGCCTGTTTTTATACCTCTGACGACCTGACATCAGTACTGAAGCGACAGCAACCGATGCAGAAATACTAAGCCTCTGGTATTCGGGCTAACCGAGGGCTACCCCTGGCAGGATTACCCAAGTGTGATGACTGCAACAGTGAAACACGAAGAACATCCGCTGCTGAGATGTACAAATCCAGCTTCATATTAAAGAATAGGAGTAACTTTTTTACAGGGGCACTAGCCTTGCAGAAAGTACAGTTGTGTACACTTACCATAAATGTAGATGTTCGAGTGTCTTCACTGTTGCAGTCATCACTGTAGGGTTCTTCCTGCTGGCAGGCAGCCCACAGTTGGCCAGAATCCCAAAGTCTGGGTCTGGCGTTGGCTGTTCAGTCATGCTCCCTGACGTCAGAGCGCCAGGAGTACAAAGCTGCCAGCCGACGCCATGTTCTCCAGTTCTTTTTGCCCCAGATGTCAGGTGCCCAAAAGTGTAGGCTAATAGTAAAACAAAAATGTAACATACAACAAACTCCATACCCTGTAGCAAATACACCTCAGAAGAAGGTTGAAGTGGGAAACCACACTAATAAAAGTATAATAGGGGACAGGAGGGTGGGTAACCCAGACTGCAACAGTGAAGACACTTGAACATTTACATTTATGGTAAGTGTACACAACTGTACTATGTTCATCGTGTTTCACTGTTGCAGTCATCACTGTGGGGTTGAATCCCAAAGCTGAGATAAAGGGTGGTGGTTATAGAGTAGAAGGGGCGGCTAGAAGACCCTGCAAGACTGCAGAAGCAAAGCCTGACCTAGACTTAGAATAAAGAGGGAGATTATAGTGCTTAGAGAAAGTATGCACTGAACTCCAAGTTGCAGCTTCCAAAATATCTTTGGTAGGTACTCCCCTGAGAAAGGCAGCTGAAGTAGCAGCAGCTCTGGTAGAGTGAGTCCTACTTTTTCCTGGGAGTTGCTTTCCATGATGAGAATAACAAAATCTGATTCCATGAGCAATCCATTTAGAAATGGTCTGTTTAGAAACAGCTTTGCCTTGGGAATTTGCTGCATAAGAAACAAACAGTTGCTCTGTTTTCCTGATATCCTTGTTTCTGTCCAGGTAGAAACGAAGCTGCCTGTGCACATCCAAGGAATGCAAGATCCTTTCCCCCTTATTTTGTGGATTAGAGAAAAAAGTTGGCAGGTGAATAGTTTGATTTAAAGCCACCTTGGAAACCACTTTAGGCATGAAAGTAGGATTAGTCCTTAAAGACACCCTGTCTTGATGAAAAATAATATAAGGTTCCACAGCCATGAGTGCTTGTAACTCCGAGACTCTCCTGGCTGAAGTCAAAGCCAGTAGGGTAGCTGTCTTCCATGATAAATACTTAATATCAGATGTGGCAGCAGGCTCAAAAGGAGGCAGAGTGAGTTTTTCCAGAACACAGTTGAGGTCCCAGGCAGGAATGGGTGGTGTCCTAGGGGGCCTTAAATTCTTTGCTCCTCTGAGATATTGTTTCAGAAGTGGATGCAAAAAGATTGGAGGATCTGTATTGTAATGTGCAGAGATAGCTGAGGCATGTATTTTTATGGAGGAGAAGGATAAACCCTTATGTAACATTGGGAGGGTGGTCTAATGGTTAAGGTGTTTGCCTTACAAACACAAGGTGCAGGGTTTGAGTCTCACAAGGGATAATTGTCTAGGCTTAAAATGGCTTGCAAGGGCAGTTAGCTTAGTACTAATCTATGAACCTATGAACATGTCTGTCAGGTAATGTAAAATCAATGGGATATTAGGAAAGAGAGGATCCAAATTCTGAGCATGCATCCAGGTGCAAAATCTCTTCCATTTATCTGCATAAGATTTTCTAGTGCTAGGCCATCTGGCTTCTAAGATGACATCCATGACCTGTTTGGGAAGGATAGGATTAATCATAGACCCTGAATACGCCAGGCTGCCAGGCTGAGAGTTTTGATATGAGAGTGCAGAACCTGGCTCTGGTGTTGGGACAAAAGATATGGAATCTGAGGTAGAATCCAAGGAGGCTCCTGGGATAGATTCATCAGTGTTGAGTACCAAAATTGACGAGGCCAATTTGGGGCCAGTAAAACCATCTTGGGTTTGTCCTGCTTGATCTTTAATAACACCCGTGGAAGAAGAGGTAGAGGAGGAAAGGCATACCCCGAGAGGTTCCTCCACCTGAATGAGACAGCATCCACTTTCCATGCTAGTTTGTGAAATGTCCTTGTGCAAAAAATCTGTAACTGGTGGTTGAGGGGGGATACAAATAGATCTATGTCCAAGCAGCCCCAGGCTTCTGTAAACATCTTGAAAATTTGGGTGTCTAGCATCAACTCGTGTGGGTCTGACAGGCTCCTGCTCAGGATGTCTGCCAGAATATTTTGTTTCCCTGGCAGGAACTGAGCTTGTAGATCCACTTTGCAAGCTAGAGCTGTGTTCCATAGAGTCATGGCTAGTCTGCAAAGGGGGTAGGAGTGTGAACCCCCTTGCTTGTTTATGTACCACATAACTGTGGTATTGTCTGTCCGTATCAGTAGTTGTCCTGGCAGTAGAAGATCCCTGAAAGCCAAGAGGGCATTCTGTACAGCTAACATCTCTTTTAAATTGATATGTAGGTGCTTCTGATCCTCTGTCCAAAAACCTTGCAGGCCTTTCCCCTGCAAGTGGGCTCCCCATGCGTAATCCGAGGCGTCCGTGGTTAACACTTGGTTGGCTGGAGGCAGACTGAAGGCCTTCCCTTTGTTGTGAAGACATGCCATGGCCCACCAATGGAATTCCTTTTGTATGCAAGGCAAGACAGCAATCTGTGTGTCTAGACTGTGGCAATGCTGGGACTATACACTTTTTAGGTACCATTGTATTTTTCTCATATGTAATCTTGCATATGGTATGAGAAGGATGCAGGAGGCCATGTAACCCAAAGCCTGCAGGAATTTCCTTGCAGTTAGCTGAGACATTAACGCCAAGGTTTTGAAAGCTGAAGCCAGCTGTAGTTGTTTTTTGGATGTCAGGAATGCCATTTGGGTTGTTGTGTTTAGAAGAGCACCCAGAAAAGTTATCTGTTGTGTGGGTGTCAAATTTGACTTTTTTATGTTCACAGTGAATCCCAGATACTTGAGTAGATTCTGAACAAATTCCAGGTGCTGGAGTAAGACAGCCTTGCTGTCTGCTTGAATAAGGCAGTCGTCCAGATAAGGGTAAATTTGAATTCCCTTGAGCCTGCAGTAAGCTACTACTGGTGCCAGGCACTTGGTGAAGACCCTGGGCGCAGTAGACAAGCCAAAGGGCAGCACAGAGAATTGGTAATGTTTCGAGCAGGCCTTGAATCTGAGGTATTTTCTGCACTCCTGTCTTATAGGGATGTGTAGGTAAGCCTCCTTTAAATCCAATGTCACCATCCATGCATTTTTACTCAACACTGGCAGGAGCTGCTACAGAGTAAGCATCTTGAACTTTGGTATCTCCAGAAAAGTATTTAAGACTGACAGATCCAGGATGGGTCTCCATGAATTTTGTTTTCTGGGAACTAGGAACAGCCTTGAGTAAAAGCCTTGCCCCGTCTCTGATTGTGGAACCAGTTCGATGGCCCTCATAGCCATGAGGGATCCCACCTGGTTTAATGCCTCTGCCCATTGGTGTTTTGGTAGGTCTGGCCATCCGTTTGGTCTTGGCAAGGTATGAAAGTGGAATTTGTAACCTCTTGAAACTACATCCAGAACCCACTTGTCTTGGGTTATGTAAGTCCAATTTTGTTGAAAAAGTGAGAGTTTTCCTCCTAGAGGGGCTTCCAGGAGAGAGGTTCCTGGAGCCATGCAGGGGGAGTCATTCAGCCTGTTTTCTATAAGATTGAGGTCTGTCCTCTCCACCCCTGGGGGTGGAAGCACTCCACTGTCTAGGTCTGTAAGAGGTCTGTGCCTGGGGCCTCCCTCTAGAGCACCTATATCTACCCCTCTGAGGCCTGTCCGAGCTGGGAAAGGACCAAATTTTAGTTGGCCAATTTCTGCTAAATCTTGGGGGTGAACTTGTAAGAAATCCTTAACCGTTTGCATGGATTTTGCCTTATCCTCCATTTTCTTTATCACCTCTTCAGCCTTAGACCCAAACAAAACATTATGTTGAACAGGAGCATCCAGTAACTTTGCTTTAACTTGATCAGGCAAGTTTTGTTCCTATAACCAAGCATGCCTTCTAATGACTGTGCCAGTGGCAGCCGCCCTGCATGAAGCCTCCAAGGCATCAAAACCACAGTGTAAGCCCATGCTTCTCCACTTGCTCAGTAGCATGCATCAAATCATGTAATTCCTTATTATCTGCACATGCAGAAATGGTGCCTAGCTTTTGTCTCATAACAGACAGCAGAAATTGCTGATATTTTAGCATATGAAATTGACAATTTAAAGCCCTAATGGATAAAGTAGCAGAAGTGTACACTTTTTTGCCCCATCTTTCCAAAGCTCTAGAATCCTTATCTGACGGAATAGGGTTTTTAGCAGAGGCGGCCTTAACACGCTTAGGACCCTGAGAAATGGTTTCTGGATCAGCAGCAGGATTTTTGTAAAGGAACTGGTGGGAGTCAGGGACCCTGTAATATCTGTCAGGCTTAGCAGGGGCTGGAGGAAAGGAGTCAGGAGAAAAATTAGCCTCAGTAAAGACATCATCCACAATATCCAAAATAGGAGGAATAACCAGGGGTCTGTGTTGGGGAAGTAGAAGGAAATCCCTAAGCCTTCTCTTAGATTCAGAGTACTCCTGTCCTTCCCAGTGAAAATGTTCCCTCATGTCATGTAAAGTTTCCCCAAAAGAAAAATCCTCAGGAGGAGAAGCTGAGGGAATGGATTCCTCAGCATCAGAATCCTCATAAGGAGGGAAAGTATATTCCTGTTCAGAGGAAGACACTGAAGAAATAGATGCCTGATCAGAGGATTCATAATCCACTTCTTGCCCTGGCCTTTTGTCTAGAGGGGGATGTGAACCCCTAATCATGGTTAGTAAGTCCTCCGCCATTTTAAGCATCTGTTTCTGAGAGTTGGGTCCCGGATCAGAAGAGGCCTGGGATGGAGTCTTTGATTTAGGAGGAGTCTTTGCCTTTGTCTTTGCCTTTATCAGAAGCTGTGTAGGCCTGAAAACCCCCTCGGAAGCCGGTACCTGCACAGTGGCTCCGGACCCATCCGAGGGAGCATTGTCCGAAGGTTCTGCAGCTGGAGTACTCAAAGGCCTAGTTGGCTCCTCGTGGGAGTCTGTTTCGGCAATCGGTTCTGAAATGGCCGACGGCAGAGGCTGCGAAAGCGCCTCACTGACGACGGCCAAACCTGTAGCTGGCTCTGCTTGTAAACCGTTGTCTGATTTGGACCTTGGAGGCCTGTCCTTATCCTTGCGTCGTTTGTGAACTCCAGTAGACGGAAGCGTGTCCAACGACATTTTGTAATTAAATCGCCTGCCAAAGTAGTGAAAAGTAAAACCATACCTCCGCTTAATAGTACGTTGGTTAAATCTAGCACAAAACTGACAACTAGCTACGTCGTGGTCAGGGCCTAAACAAGGAATACAGTAAGACTGGAAATCCTTATGAGGTATTTGCTTCCCACAAGAAATACAATTATTAACTTTTTCTGACATCGGACTGGAGCAAGAAAAAAGTTTCCCCAATGGGGTACTTAGCTTTGAGTAGAAGAAGAAAGTCTTCGGAATGAAGCACGAAAAAATAAGGAGACAGCCAACCGGCACTTGCGAACTGCTTCCACCGCACGGCAAGAAAGACTGGAGAACATGGCATCGGCTGGCAGCTTTGTACTCCTGGCGCTCTGACGTCAGTGAGCATGACTGAACAGCCGACACCGGACCCAGACTTTGGGATTCTGGCCGACTGAGGGCTGCTTGCTGGCAGGAAGAACCCTACAGTGATGACTGCAACAGTGAAACATGATGAACATCAGAGTATTTGGCTTACATCTAATAAATTTCAGAGTTCTGTGATGGCTCCATCTATGAATTTACAGCATTCATCGTAATTTCCATGGATTAGAAAAGATGAAACAGTGACTCACTGCAGACACCAGCACCTTTAACACTGGTGCTGCTAAAAGACTGCCATCCAGATAAGGAAATAACCTAACTCCTTGAATCTTCTGGTTTACTGCAATATACATTCTGAGGAATGAGAAGAGACTAAGAGGAAAATACTGAAAGTGATAATAGTTGGGTCCTTCCGAGTAGGAAAGAAACTTCCTGTAGTCCTTTGTGATCTTTATGCATTGGCTGGTGTTCTGGAGGTCCAAAAAGCACAGTCTTTTCTTGACAAGCAAGAAAGGGTTAACTGCACCATGATAATCCACAAATTGTCTTTGGGTACACTCCTTTAGGATGTTGAGATCTAAAATCAGCCAGATGTCATTGATAGTTTCTTAGAAATAAAAAGAGCCTACAGTGGAATCCAGAGCCTCTCTGGTCTGGTGGGACCTCCTGGGTGATTCTTTTTGAAGGAAGTTTAATCTCTCTTCTTACTTTATGCTCTTTTCGGGGGGGAGGTAGGATGCTGGGTAATGGAAGACAGCATGGCTTGGGAGAAGTGTAAAATGAATTGTGTCCACTCTAGATGAAATTATCTGAATCCATCTATCTTGTGCAAAAGCCAGTCCTGCAGACAGATGGCTGTAGAGGCATATCCTGGCTTTCTTCAGGGGGGAGAAAGTGGCCACGTCCTTAGGGAGTCAGTTGCTGCTGCCCTCCAGACTGAGGAACATGGTATCCCTGACTGAAAATTTCTGCCACTATGCTGGTATAACTCTGGAAATTGCCATGGCCACAATGAGTCTTCCTTCTTTGTGGAAGCTTGCCACACCTATACCCCAAATGGAATGTCTGCATTCTTGAAAAGGTGAGTTAGGGTTTGTGGAATTGAACACAAACAGCTGTGGCTGTTTTTCCTCTTTCACCATCTTTCAGTTTCTCTTTCACTTTCAGACTACATACCAGATCAGTTGAGCAGGGCATTAAGAAATGACACCCTAAAATCCTCAGCAAAACTGGTATCAGGTGTGATGGCAAACAGCGATACCAGTGCCCCTGGCTTGCTGCACTACCTGTGGCATTACAAACCAGGTAAATTGTGAGATTATATACAGATAAAATTATTGCTATCTCACAGCTAAGCTTGGACTTCAAGTTATCATCTGGCAACTTTTCAGCATCCTGTTCATCTTGTCTA
Source organism: Protopterus annectens (assembly GCF_019279795.1). Classification (NCBI taxonomy): domain Eukaryota; kingdom Metazoa; phylum Chordata; order Ceratodontiformes; family Protopteridae; genus Protopterus; species Protopterus annectens. The sequence continues at coordinate 360,642,211 of NC_056729.1, read as the reverse complement.
GAAATGACTTGTATGAGAAAGATAAATGACTGATTGACCTTATGGAAAAGTAGAGGATGGATACATGTGTTTTCTAAAGTAATTCAGCACCCGACTCCATGTTAGGTTGATGAACCACAAGATGCTGAGGAGTGGGAGCCATTTCAGAGCAGCAAAACACAGTCAATTACTGTAGTTTGTGTCTAACAGTTCCAAATCTTTAGGAGGCTGAAGGATCCCACTTGGCCTCCTTGCAACTGGTAAGCGTAACATCAGGTTCTCGCCATGCTTCCATACAGACAAAATAAATTGCTTTGTCTGCATGAAGAACACCCAGGTTGTCACCCAAAATGCTTCTTCAATTCATTCTAGAGAACAAAGCATCTCTGTGAGACATATCCTCTTTTCTGAATCATTTCTAGAATCTCCCTAAATTTAAGGTCATCAGGGTGAAGTATGAGAAGCTCCCTTATCTCTTAATCAGTACCTGTCAAAAGAGACTTCACGGGAGGGTCAATGAGCTAATGCTTTCTTTCTCCTTTCTCCTCTTCACAGGAAGAAATCCTGGGAGGAAGAAAAAGCTGTACTATAAGCAGACCTTGTCTGGCAATTTCATCGCTGGCCAACTGATAGCCTAACCCTCTCAGGAGAAGAAAAACAGACTACCAAAGGCAGAAAGCAGTGTGTGCCAGGTCAAGATTGATGCAGTGGCAGAAGCCAGAGCTGGCCCATGTGTAGCAGTATGCAATATCAATGTGATACTGATGAAAAGGCACTTGATACCAAGGACTCTGACATCAAGCAGCTAATACAGACAGAGATCAGCATCAACACTGACAGGATCAATTTTACTGGGACTGACTAGCCTAAAAGATCACTCAGATCCTCTGCTGGCACCAATTCTCTTGGGGTTAAAAGCTTAAAGGACAAGGAACCAACACATGAAATGGCAATGAGACCGCCAACATTGAAAATGGCTTCAGGAACTTGGTCCTGATACAACCAGGCACCAGTGTCATTAATGTCAACACAACCAACAGCGATGACAACACAAGGCAAAGAAAATGGCTGCAACCCCACACTTGAGAATGCTGCCAACAAATGTTTCTACAGGCATCAACTTCAGAGCCTATACAGCACTCAACAGTCTTGTAGGAATCAACAGCATAACACTAGTCAATAAGAAGACTGCAGGGAAAGAGTACAGAGATGAAAATCCCCATTAGCCCTGGACTGAGAAGAGAAAGGACGAGGCCCATCTCCTTCTGCACTTGTAAAAGAGCCCTTATCTTCCCACAGTCAATATCTACAGAGACAGAGCAACTACTGTGAAAATGGACTGACCTAATGGGCCTAGCATATGAAGGCCTAAATAATGCAAGTCTGCCTAATTCCAATTTAGCCAGAAAAGAGAAACTATTCTGCATCAAATATCTAGGTCTCTGTTTTTATAGGACATTAACAACCAGCTCTGAAACATGATTCATTCACAGAACCACCACCATCATCACCACCTAACAACCTCTTTTTCTTCTGCGGGGCAGTTGATTATTTGCAGGAATACACCTTTGCCCCTTCCTCCCTTCCTGTATGTAGCCTGTTCCTATCTTTACTCTTGTATTTATGTTTGGAAAACTCCAAAAACTGATTTTCACACCACTGGGAGGCGGATGCCTCAACCAGTGTCAAATCTTTCCTAGATGACAGTCCTTTTAAAAGCTATATCTTCTGTCAATCAATGTGCATTTGTCAAATGCACTGCAAATGTCAGCCTGCATTTAAATGCTGGGCACCACAGCACATTGCAAACAATATAGGTTTGTGCAAGGCAGAAATGTTGTCCACACAAGACTCGTAACTTTAAGGCCTACAAATTTGGACTCCATTATCAACCGTTAGATAATCTACTCTGCACAACCCATTGGTGGTGCTTTGTTGTTTTCCTGATGGCTGGAAGAAAGCAGTCCTTGCACCCATATTTAAAAAGGTGCAAAGTGAATTAGTTAAATGGTATCATTCTCTAACTCTTCTCTACCCCATATCTAACATATTTGAAAAAGTGGTATTATACAATTGATAAACAACCTATACATAGGTTAAGGACTTTACAGGGTAGTTTCAACACTGTCAGAGAAAAGGAAACATTCTAATTTACTAAGGTTATTCTTCTTGAATAGATAAGTTGTATTTAGTATTTGTAAACTGTAGTCTGGAACTGTTTACAGATTTGTCAAAAGCACTTGGTATGGTAAATTACAAGAATATTCCTGCATGTTTCTGTGATTTATTTAGTTGTTTACATGAATGTTATCAAATGGAGTTTTTCTTACTACTCAAAAAATGTACTAAACAAAGGTGAACATCCCTCCAGTTTTCTGGCCTTCACAAGGATGCCTCAGGGCTCACTTTTTGGGACCACTTTTTTGTTGATTGCAATGAATACTCTGCAGGAAGTCAAGTCAAGACTACAGATTACTAGTTTATAATGACAATATACTTTTGTTGTATTCGATTAATGAAATACGGTTGCACTAAGAATGTTACAGAATGATTTTTAAAGCTTAACAATGGGCCAAAATGCAAAATACTTTTCAACAACAAAACTTATATCTCTTCTGATCCTCTTGCTAATTAATTACCTAGTTGATAATAACAAATACATAACTGAATGTGTTGAAACATTTGCTTATTTAGGAATTACCTTTGATGTTAACCTTGTTTTTTTAAATACATACAGATACCTATACAGGATAGCAGAGTATTACTCCATTAAGTGACATTTTGACACTGAAACAAAATAAATAGCAGGGAGTGTACTATTTTGACAATGTTTGATAACTATTTATGTATGTATTTTTTGCTGTGTAGATTTAATCTACTAACTCACAGCAGCATATCATGTTATTTTATATAAGACAAACCCTACTTTACATGACATTGTGATCTCATTGCAGCTGCCGAGGTACTGCCTTTAAATTTGCATGGTGACTTTTTGTTATCAAGACTGAATTACAAGATTTCATCAGGTAATTATGTGTGTTGGTTATATGAGACAACTGCTTTTCAGTATAGATTGAACTGTTTTATAACACATAATGCTCTGTTCTTTAATAAGTGTATAAGAATTCTAGAAAGTACAAGGCAACAAAGCTTTGTGAACATTTATGCCTTGCCAATCCCTATCTTTAGGACGAGGGCTAGGCCATTCAAACCAGGGGAGAATACGTGAATACCCACTCAAACATCTAATTCCTGTTTCAAAGAAGATAATGCATCAAATTACTTGATTTGCCATATGAGACTTTTTCCAGAGGAGGGAAGACACTTTTTAATGAACCTATCTTGCCACAGTGTTTTATTTGTCTGCTGATGAACATTTCACCTGTCCTGGAAGAATAAATCCTTGAAGGCCATTAATGCAAACTGGACTGCCAACATCTCCTTCATGTTGATATGTAGATGCTGTAGTCTGGCAGGCCACTTGTCTTGTATCCACTTTCCATTCAGATGAGCTCCCAAGCTGTGTCTGAGGCATCTGTCGTTAAAATCTGACTCGCCTCTGGCCGGGTCACAGAGAGTCCTTGTTTAGGTGACATTCCTGAGCCCACCACAAAATTCCTTTTGAATGCAAGGTATTATTGGAATGACAGTGTCCAAATCCTGGCAGTGCTGTGTCCATAAATTTTTTAAGATACCATTGCAGCTTCCTCATATGCAGTTTGGCATTGGGAAGCACCAGAATACAAGATGCCATGAACCCTAAGGCTTGAAGGACTGTCCTTGCAGTCAGCCCGGACTGATGAGATAGTTGATGGAAGTAAAGAGAAAGATTCTTTGTTTGTCCGGGGTTAAAAGGCCATCTGGTTGCTGTATTCAGTCTCACACCCAGAAAGCATGTCTTGAGAGGGTACTAGACTGGACTTTATTTCGTTCACAGAATACCCTAGGCATCTTAGCACTGCTATCACATATTCCAAATGCTGAAGAAGCACATCCCTTTCTTGAGCCAGAATCAGGCAGTCGCCCAAATAAGGATAGATTTGTATTCCTTTTAGCCTGAAGAAAGCTATCACTGGAGCCAGAACTTTTGTGAATACTCTGAGCAGTAGATAAGCCAAAGGGCAATGCAGAGAACTGATAATGAAAATTTCCAGCTCGAAACGCAGATACTTCCTGCAAACCAGTCTGATAGGAACATGAAGGTAAGCTTCCTTGAGATCCAAAGTTACCATCCAGTGATCTTTGCCCAGCAGAGGTAAAAGCTGTTGTAACGTCAACATTTTGAACTTGGGAATGTCCAGATAAGTGTTGAGGATAGATAAATCCAAAATTGGTCTCCACGTGTTCCCTTTTTTGGTACTAGGAACAGGCGTGAATAAAATCCTAGGCCCCTTTCTGGCACAGGAACCGTGGAATGGCCCCTATTTGGAGCAACAGAGAAATTTGTTTGTGCGCCTCTTTTCTTTGTTGAGGAGGAATGTCTGGTATGCCTTTGAAAGGAGGCAAGGTATGGAAATAAAACCTGTAACTGTGGTAAATGATATCCAATACCCATCTGTCTTGGGTAATTAAACTCCAGTTTTCTCTGAAAAGTGCCAACCTTCCTCCCAAAGGTGCTGCCAGCCGAGAAGAATCTGGCAGCTGAAAAGGCAGGTCATTGGGTCTGCTTACGAAAGGACTGACCCCTGCCCTCACCAGAAGACTGAGCAGGTGAACTCCCTGTTCTAGGCCTAAAAGAACCCTGTGCTCTGCCCCTACCACGTCTAGACCTACCCCTAGACTGGGAATCATAAGCAGGATATGTCCACCCCTTAGTAGGCCAATTTCTACTAAACTTCGGAGGCTGAACCTGCAAAAAATCTTTAACAGTCTGCATAGACTTAGTCTTGTCTTCCATTTTCTTTAGAACTGCTTCCACAGGCGAACCAAACAACACATCAGATTGTAAAGGAGCATCCAAAATCCTTGTCTTAACATGCTCAGCCAAATTCTGATCCCTCAGCCAGGCGTGCCTGCGAAGAACAGAACCCGTAGCAGCCACCCTCAAGAGGCCTGTACAGCATCAAAACCACATTGCAAAGAATGCTTACCCACCTGTTCAGAAACATGAACCAAATCCTGCAACTCTTTACACTCAATACCTTCCGCCAGAGCATCTACCTTAGACTTTAATTGTGAAAGGAGATAATTTTGGTATTTCAACATGTGAAACTGGCAATTCAAAGCCCTCATGGCTAAAGTGGAAGAAGTATACACTTTCTTTCCCCATCTATCCAAAGCCCTTGCCTCTTTATCTGGAGGAACAGGATTTTTAACAACAGAAGCTTTAACACCTTTAGGCCCCTGAGAAACAGTTTCTGGGTCTGCCCTAGGACTCTTAAAAGATACTTATGAGCCTCAGGCACCCTATAATATCTATCCGTTTAACTGGAGCAGGGGCAAAGAATCAGGATTCAGAGAAGCCTCTGCAAAACATCTTCCACCACATTCAGAACAGGAGGAATAGCTAAAGGCCTATGCTGAGGTAGAAATAAAAATTTCTAAGCCTTTTCCTGGAATCAGAGAAATCCTGACCTTCCCATTTAAAATGCTCCCGCATAGAATGAAGAGTCTCTGAAAAGAAAAATCCTCAGGAGGAGAAGCAGAAGGAGTAGAATCATCTACATCAGAATCAGAGTAAGGAGAATACTCCTGCAAGTCTTCAGTCAAGACTTAGAAGCATCCAATACTGCTCAAAACTTCCAAGCTCAGGTTCCACCCTAGGCCTCTTATCAGGAGGGGGCATAGAACCTCTAATCATTGTAATCAAATCTTCTGCCATCTTAAGCATATGCTTCTTAGGTACAGATCCTGAAGAACTAGGGGTAACACCTGAAACAAAACCTGGCCTGCCCCTGGGAGAAGCCTTGGAAACAGCAGGGAGGGCCTAACCACCTTAGGAAGGGAGGGAAGAACAGCTACCTGAGAAGCCCCTTCCGCCTGGCCTACCTCCTGAGAGGTCACATCTTGCAGCAATAAAGTCTCTCCCTGGGATTCCAAAGAGATTTCTGGCTGAACCTCTGGCTCCACCGAGCCCTCTAAAGAACCGACGTCCGGTACGGACGGTTCTTCCAGCCTAGGCTTAGCTGTTTTGTCCTTGCGCTTTTTTGACGAAGCGGGCGTCGGAGCATCCGACGGCATTTTATAATTACACCGCTTCCCAAAAACTAACCTGGCACAATCTAATCTTCTCTTAATAGTGCGTTTGTTAAATCTAGCACAAGAGCGACAGCCAACAACGTCGTGCTCAGGCCCTAAGCAAGGTATACACAAGGTATGGTAATCCCTATGAGGTATCTGTTTCACAAGAAATACAGTTATTCACTTTTTCTGACATCCGTAAAATACTGAGGCAAGAAAAACCAAAATATTCCCCAACGGGGTACTTAGCCAACTTGGATTCGGTCTGAAACTCCGACTTCGGAAAATCTCAGAACGCCAACCTGCACTCGCAAAACTGCTTCTGCATCGGACCATGCGGCAAAAAAGACCGAGGAAATGACGTCGGTCATGCGCATTTGTACTCTGACGTCCTGACGTCAGTCTAATGCGCCTCTGACCGACGTCAGCCTTATACTTTGGTATTCGGGCCGACTGGGACAGCGGACTACCCAATAGTCAGGACTGCAGCAATGTGAGATGAAGAACATCACAGTCAATGACTGTAGTTTGTGTCTTAACAGTTCCAAATCTTTAGGAGGCTGAAGGATCACACTTGGCCTCCTTGCAACTGGTAAGCGTAACATCAGGTTCTCGCCATGCTTCCATACAGACAAAATAAATTGCTTTGTCTGCATGAAGAACACCCAGGTTGTCACCCAAAATGCTTCTTCAATTCATTCTAGAGAACAAAGCATCTCTGTGAGACATATCCTCTTTTCTGAATCATTTCTAGAATCTCCCTAAATTTAAGGTCATCAGGGTGAAGTACGAGAAGCTCCCTTATCTCCTAATCAGTACCTGTGAAAAGAGACTTCACAGGAGGGTCAATGAGCTAATGCTTTCTTTCTTCTTTCTCCTCTTCACAGGAAGAAATCCTGGGAGGAAGAAAAAGCTGTACTATAAGCAGACCTTGTCTGGCAATTTCATCGCTGGCCAACTAATAGCCTAACCCTCTCAGGAGAAGAAAAACAGACTACCAAAGGCAGAAAGCAGTGTGTGCCAGGTCAAGATTGATGCAGTGGCAGAAGCCAGAGCTGGCCCATGTGTAGCAGTATGCAATATCAATGTGATACTGATGAAAAGGCACTTGATACCAAGGACTCTGACATCAAGCAACTAATACAGACAGAGATCAGCATCAACACTGACAGGATCAATTTTACTGGGACTGACTAGCCTAAAAGACCACTCAGATTCTCTGCTGGCACCAATTCTCTTGGGGTCAAAAGCTTAAAGGACAAGGAACCAACACATGAAATGGCAATGAGACTGCCAACATTGAAAATGGCTTCAGGAACTTGGTCCTGATACAACCAGGCACCAGTGTCATTAATGTCAACACAACCAACAGCGATGACAACACAAGGCAAAGAAAATGGCTGCAACCCCACACTTGAGAATGCTGCCAACAAATGTTTCTACAGGCATCAACTTCAGAGCCTATACAGCACTCAACAGTCTTGTAGGAATCAACAGCATAACACTGGTCAATAAGAAGACTGCAGGGAAAGAGTACAGAGATAAAAATCCCCATCAGCCCTGGACTGAGAACAGAAAGGACGAGGCCCCTCTCCTTCTGCACTTGTAAAAGAGCCCTTATCTTCCCACAGTCAATATCTACAGAGACAGAGCAACTACTGTGAAAATGGACTGACCTAATGGGCCTAGCATATGAAGGCCTAAATAATGCAAGTCTGCCTAATTCCAATTTAGCTAGAAAAGAGAAACTATTCTGCATCAAATATCTAGGTCTCTGTTTTTATAGGACATTAACAACCAGCTCTGAAACATGATTCATTCACAGAACCACCACCATCATCACCTAACAACCTCTTTTTCTTCTGCGGGGCAGTTGATTATTTGCAGGAATACACCTTGGCCCCTTCCTCCCTTCCTGTATGTAGCCTGTCCCTATCTTTACTCTTGTATTTATGTTTGGAAAACTCCAAAAACTGATTTTCACACCACTGGGAGGCGGATGCCTCAACCAGTGTCAAATCTTTCCTGGATGACAGTCCTTTTAAAAACTATATCTTCTGTCAATCAATGTGCATTTGTCAAATGCACTGCAAACGTCAGCCTGCATTTAAATGCTGGGCACCACAGCACACTGCAAACAATATAGGTTTGTGCAAGGCAGAAATGTTGTCCACACAAGACTCGTAACTTTAAGGCCTACAAATTTGGACTCCATTATCAGCCGTTAGATAATCTACTCTGCACAACCCATTGGTGGTGCTTTGTTGTTTTCCTGATGGCTGGAAGAAAGCAGTCCTTGCACCCATATTTAAAAAGGTGCAAAGTGAATTAGTTAAATGGTATCATTCTCTAACTCTTCTCTCCCCCATATCTAACATATTTGAAAAAGTGGTATTATACAATTGATAAACAACCTATACATAGGTTAATGACTTTACAGGGTAGTTTCAACACTGTTAGAGAAAAGAAAACATTCTAATTTACTAAGGTTATTCTTCTTGAATAGATAAGTTGTATTTAGTATTTGTAAACTGTAGTCTGGAACTGTTTACAGATTTGTCAAAAGCACTTGGTATGGTAAATTATAAGAATATTCCTGCATGTTTGTCTGATTTATTTAGTTGTTTACATGAATGCTATCAAATGGAGTTTTTCTTACTACTCAAAAAATGTACTAAACAAAGGTGAACATCCCTCCAGTTTTCTGGCCTTCACAAGGATGCCTCAGGGCTCACTTTTTGGGACCACTTTTTTGTTGATTGCAATGAATACTCTGCAGGACGTCAAGTCAACACTACAGATTACTAGTTTATAATGACAATATTCTTTTGTTGTATTCGATTAATGAAATACGGTTGCACTAAGAATGTTACAGAATGATTTTTAAAGCTTAACAATGGGCCAAAATGCAAAACACTTTTCAACAACAAAACTTATATCTCTTCTGATCCTCTTGCTAATTAATTACCTAGTTGATAATAACAAATACATAACTGAATGTGTTGAAACATTTGCTTATTTAGGAATTACCTTTGATGTTAACCTTGTTTTTTTAAATACATACAGATACCTATACAGGATAGCTGAGTATTACTCCATTAAGTGACATTTTGACACTGAAACAAAATAAATAGCAGGGAGTGTACTATTTTGACAATGTTTGATAACTATTTATGTATGTATTTTTTGCTGTGTAGATTTAATCTACTAACTCACAGCAGCATATCATGTTATTTTATATAATAAGACAAACCCTACTTTACATGACATTGTGATCTCATTGCAGCTGCCGAGGTACTGCCTTTAAATTTGCATGCTGACTTTTTGTTATCAAGACTGAATTACAAGATTTCATCAGGTAATTTTGTGTGTTGGTTATATGAGACAACTGCTTTTCAGTATAGATTGAACTGTTTTATAACACATAATGCTCTGTTCTTTAATAAGTGTATAAGAATTCTAGAAAGTACAAGGCAACAAAGCTTTGTGAACATTTATGCCTTGCCAATCCCTATCTTTAGGACGAGGGCTAGGCCATTCAAACCAGGGGAGAATATGTGAATACCCACTCAAACATCTAATTCCTGTTTCAAAGAAGATAATACATCAAATTACTTGATTTGTCATATGAGACTTTTTCCAGAGGAGGGAAGACACTTTTTAATGAACCTATCTTGCCACAGTGTTTTATTTGTCTGCTGATGAACATTTAGATCCTGGGTTCTAATATTTATGGAACTACTTGATTTGTGGAGATAAAATAGATGATGGACCACTGGGCCCCTAATGGCAATGAAGTCAAGGCACAGATCTCCTCTCCAAAGTCTAAAAAATACTGGATACTGAATAAATAGACAATGCTTCCACTCTTTTGTTGTAGTTTAGGGTTTTTAAACTGTCAGGTACCTCTGGTGTCTTTCTAGTTGTTTGATATATCTAGTGAGGTACATCCCAAAGCGGGCACTGTATTCAATAATTAGCCTAACCAATGCGGAATATAAAAGGGCAATGAGCATTTTAGATCTGGATGATACTCCTTTGGCAAAAATATACAGTAAGTAGAAGGTGTTTCTGTCTATTGTCATTACCTGATGATCAAAGGAGAGGGAATTATCAACCCAATGTCCAAACTCTAACAACTTTCTCATCTCGGAGTGGAGTGGTGTCTATGCTGTATACTGGAGGGAGGAGTTGTTTACAAACGGTGACAATATTGGATTTTATACCATTTACTATGAACCCATTTTAGTACACCAGGTATTTACAATTGCAAGTTCTTGCTGAAGGGTATCAGAGAGAGGATTGACAATGACTCACAGTTTGCAGTCTTTAAAGTATCACACAGTGAAAACTCTAGCTTGGCTAGACATTTCTTGTAGTTTTTACTAATTTGTCTGCGTGACCTTTCTACTCTGGTTTGGATGTTTGTTGGGATATTTTATAGACATCTTAATGGTTAAGGACATCAGGTGGGTATAAAGACCCTGTGTTTCTAAAGTATAGCCAAACAGTCCACTTATGCTGTGCTGACAAGGTCATAGAAGGATGAAACATTTATGTCCACAGCTAGTGGGGTTTGGCTTTATTGCCCTGACTGTATTCACAAAAGACTTAAAAAGAAAACATAAAAAGTCATGGACATTCAGAAGACATAGCCAAAACACTTGATGTCCTTAAGGGGTAAGTTGCATATATCATATGGGCCTCTATTAAAGAAGGTTTAAAGTATTACAGAGTGAAAATTCTAGTTTGGCTAGGTTTTTCTTGTAGTTTTTACTAATTGGTTTGTCTGTGTGACCTTTTTATTCTGCAAACGTAGTAAGCCAAAGGTCTTGGTTCATGGTCGTTCATGGTCTGGAGTAAAGCCCAAACATATTTTTTTAAGCTATTGAGGAAATAATTATGTTTTATATTCACGTTATAAAAGGCACTTCAAAAACATTTTACAAATTTAATTTACTGCAACTCTTTTGGATGATTCTGTAATCTTTACATTGCAGTAAAAAGGTCATGGTCACCTAAATGATTTGCAAGTAAAATTAAGAATGCTGAATACTCGCTCTGTTTATTAAACTTGTTTTATCGCTAAGCATATTTCTCAAAATTGCCAGTTTTCTGTTTTCTTCATCATTTGGTCTAGGTTTTGACTAAAAGGGCTTCCTTGTACCATTGTCTCCATACGGTTAACAAAGAAATACAATAAATACACTACTTAGTGTATGGTCTATGCTCATTTAAACACGGCAATTTAAGAAGCATCTCTTGTTACACTGAGCAAAACTGAGGCAAAATTTAATAAACACTCTGTATACACATTATTTCTTGCGATATTACTGTTAATTACTGCAGTAATATACTGTTTAAAACTGTTTACCTTTACAATGTCGGCAGCCGGAAAGTCGAACCCACTTCCGCTGCAACTTCAAAAAACCTTGAATACCGAATTTCCGAACTGCAAAATCTCGCCCCCTTTTTGACCCATGCTAGCACTTGTCTGTAGGTGTGGCATGGTTGGAAATGTTGAAATTCGAGTTTTTTCAAAATTTTAAAGTTTTTGCGATTCTGTTTTCGCGGAAACGGTTCAGTGATGTGGCCGTTCGGTATTATGTGATCGACATTATAAAGGTAAACCATTTAAAACAGTGCTCCACAGCTGAACTGGTTAGGTGAATTAAATCTGTAAAGCAATAGCCTATGATCACTCATATTAGTGAATGTTACAGTGCACTAATACTGAATCAGACAAAGCCGATTCAATACATTAAGCTGTCCTAATAATTCTGTTCACAGCACAAAGTGAATATGTAAACAGTGTTGCGAGTCTCAGTATTTAGAGAATGCATCCATGTGTGGAACACAGTGAAGTACAACCTGGAGATTTAGATAATGAGAAACTACAAGTCTCAGATATCCTCGTCAATCACTTGCTGCTGCTGACTGTTACTCAAAAGCACATATTCTATTTCTCAGGCAGTGGTACAAATAATGTGAGAAAGTATGTACTGTAGAAATGTCTTGAAAGTACAGCAGAATGTGGTGAATCAGGGTTTCAGAACTATAATTCAAGGCATATTAAACTAAGACATATACAAGGGTTCTGTGGAAGAAAGATTTCAGGGGGTACATATGAATGCATCCAAAGCCTCACAGAAGCATACCTGAATTACCATTGCATCGTTAATGTTTAAAAATGTACTTGTTTAAAGGCGCTACAAACAGGAAACCCACTACAGCAATTATAATCAGATACGAAAAGGTTAACACTTTTACAGCAGCTGGTCCCTTAATAACAACAGGACTTTTTTTGCTGAAACTCCATGCACTCTTCTAGCAAACATGTACCTTTTCAGTTGCTCTATGGCATTGCATTGATTTTGTCTACCATTAAGTTCTGTTTCCTGAGTTTATCATTACTGCATACATTTTGTTCTTGATGTTATTACTTGCAATGAACAGTCACTAGTCTGCTTACTTTGTATTCTGCTTTGTACCTTGTTCATGTCTCCCCTGAAAAGGGGAACAATTATTCCATTGAGATGAGAAGCTACCAGAATTATACAAAAATTATTAGAATATAGATTTTAGTTTTACAGTTTTACTTTTGGACATCACAGCCTAAATAAAGGCTGAAAGTATGATAAAATGGATATTTAAAGCTATGAAAATAAAAGTAATTATGATAGTGACTATTCAAAAAACACAGGTTTGTGTTCACTAAACAAACGCAATGACAAAAAATATGAGTTCCATTAAGAAGCTGTAGTAAACCTATCTATGGAGGCAACATAATTCTATTTTTTCAGTGCAGAAAACGAAATATGACAAGATGGAAAAATCTTAAGTGTGTACCTACATCTGCTGTTATGTCATTAAACTTGGTGATAAAGGCATGCTTGACAACATCTACTGCAATCTCAGATCCAATCACCATGCATACATCTGGGAACAGAACCCAAAAGTGATCTGTGGAATAAAACAGAAAGTAATCAGGCACTAGAAATGTAGCTTTTGTTTTAATTGTTCAGACATTACATACAGTTCATGCATCTTAAATGAATATGCTTATTCTATTATACTCTAAACAAATCAACTTTTTAAGAAGTGAGTGCATTAAATACGATCTCTGTTCCAAGCACAGCAGTAAAGTTCCTCTGAGTGACAGACACATGTAAAGCAGTAGTTAATGATGAAACAAGGACAGCATCAACAGTCTTATAACAGATAAAACGTGATTGCATTTGTGCTTTACAGTGACAGCATTCTAAATTAAATGTACTAAAGTGTAAACTCCTCGAATATAAGCTTGTCCTTCCAAAACTTCAACAGTCTACACAATAAGATTAAGTTCTGTTTCCCGAGTTTATTACTGCATGCATTTTGTTCTTGATGTTATTACTTGCAATGAATAGTCACTAGTCTGCTCATTAAACAGGACATTTTTATAAGTGGCATAGGTACATATACAGGAATATAAAAGAAAATAAACCATACTGACATTCTGTTTATTTCCATGCAGTATATAATTTAACACATTTATTGGAGTATCACTTAAAACACGGGCAAGCATACAGTTATGTAAAAGAAAACAAATCATATTAACATATTCCAACTTACAAACATGCACCAGATATGTTGTTTTCTGTACAACTATTACCATTCCATTACATACATTTATATAAAAGAAAACAAATCATATTGACAAATTCTTACTTACAAACATTATACACTAGATATATTTTTTCTGTATAGCTATTATCATTCCAATATTATATACATTCATATAAAAGAAAACAAATCATATTAACATATTCCAACTTACAAACATGCACCAGATATGTTTTTTTTCTGTACCACTATTATCATTACAGCATTACATACATTTATATAAAAGAAAACAAATCATATTAACATATTCCTACTTACAAGCATTATACACCAGACATGTTTTTTTTCTATATAACTATTATCATTTCAACGTTACTTAAATTGCTCAGCTGTTGCCTTCCCTTAACTCTTACTCCTCCTCACCCTCTGAAACATTATATTGCATGTACTATTCCCCCAGATTCCATTTTTATGCAATTTGCTCTTACCCTTTTCTAAAGATCTCACTTTAAATTATTTTATCTCTATAACAATATTCAATACTTCAAATACAGTTGGTTTAGATTTCGGTTTCCCTTTTCTGGGAATTGTTATTTTGCAGCCAACAGAATTAAACTTAGTAAGGCGTTACTATGTTTAGGCAATTCAGATCTTGCATCCCAGCTCAAAAAATAATTTCCTTAGTTATACTGATTTGTTAACACAATATTTTAGACAGAGTATGCTGACTGAAATGTTTAAGGTCTACCAACTCATACACTCCCAAAACGTATGTTCCCCGGTACCTCTTTCTTCCTCTTCACACTTCCAACACTTGCCATCTGCCTGAGGAAAAATGCTTCAAAAAATCCTAAATCTTCTAAACTTTGTTGCATACTTGGGAGCCATACATATGTCCTCCCATTGTTATCTTGTGAATTGCTTATTCATTCTCTCTCTTCAATATTTTCTAACATTCTCTGAATGATTCCTATAGTTATCATGCAGCATTTTATATGCCCTACTAGCAGCTTCTATTCTACATTCAAATAAAAACTCTACCGGGGCAGGTCTTTCACTTAGGATTCCCATATTCCTTTCCCTCTGCCTATACTCTGATATCAATCCCTGATAGAGAAGGTAGTCTCTAGCCTGCAGTCTAAATGTTTTCTTGGCCTTTTCCCATTCTATTATCTTCCCTCTCTAATTATTTGATCCCAATATTTTGTCTCCTTTGTCAGTTTTCTCCAGTAAATTCCACCCCTCTATAGTCTATGCTCTGTACCCCTAATTGCCGTCATCCCTATTGGCAAAATCTCCTGTCTGTATTCTTGTTTGCTTAGTTCTTAGAATACTGTCTGCTACTTTATGAATATAATATTCTGTATGGCTGTTATTCGCCTTAAGGATCTACTTCCAAAATCTTACTCTCTACTTAATTCTTGAATTTCCCAGTTTCATCATTATCATCTTTTCATACAATGAATTATAGCTTTCTGCTTGTGTTATGTATTTGAGCATTAACTGTGCAGCTTTAAAACATCCACTCAAGTCATGTAATCCTAACCACCTTGTTCTGTTGGAAGGATTAACTTATCCCACTTGACCCTTGACCTCTTCACATCCCAGATAAATTCTTTCAAACTCCTTATTATTACTGTCCACAACATTTCCTCTGGTTGATAAAAATATGCTTGACACGTATATAAAACTAAAGGGACTAAAAACATTTTCAGTGCTATCCACATCAATAAACAAGAGCTTCCAGTCTCTCAGTTGTTTTTTTAGAGTCTTCCCATGTATTCTTTAGCTACCATAACAGAATCTTTTTTAACCCATACTCATAATACTTCATGTTATCATGTCCCCATAAATATGGGTATTGTTGGACTAATTCATGTGTGGGTACATAGTTTACTGCTATAGCCTTTGTTTTATCTTGATTAATTTTATATCATGAAAAGACATGAAACTCTCTCAAGATGATCCACAACATTGAGATGTCCTTTTATAATTTTAACAGGTTTAAAATAATACTGTCTGCAAATAAAGCATACCTTTTCTTAATTACCATACCAAATATACCCTTGAATTTATGAGTTCCTTATTTTCTTTGCTAATGACTCTAAATATACAGCAAACAACAAATGGGAAAGAGGATACCCCCTTCCTGGTTCCACTGTTCAGACACAACTTGTCAGAGAGGAACCTTCCCATTTTAATTTTTGCCTCTGATCCCTCATATATCCTCCTGATTAACCTTATTACTGCATTAGGGAATGCAAATGGTTCCATTGCCCTCCTCATAAAATCCCAGCTTACTCTGTTAAATGCTTTCCCTGCATCAAGGCCCACCAAAAACAAAGGTATTTTCTTACACTCTGCTTCCCTCGCTTAAATTTGTCAAATGTTTGCCTCCCTTCCAAAAAACCACACTGATCCATACCTATCAGTTTGACAACACATGTGCAATTCTTTTAGCTATTATATATTATACAAAAACCACTTTATAATGACGGTTAAAACTGAATGCTAGGTCATTACTGTATTTAGATATTACTGTCACCACTGCTTTCTTCCATGATGCTGGTGCTTCCTATTCTTTTAAAGTAGTGCTAAACAAAATCTTCCAGACCTTTATCACTTTCCTCCCTTACAGCTTTCAAACTTCTACAGGAATACTATCTATTTCCAGTGACTTTCCTGCATATTGGTTATATATCAAAGTTTTATCTTAGCTCCTGTATTAACTGTTAACAGTTGAGCCTCATCTACCTCTAACTTTGGCAAACTTAAGTCTTCTATGATTATTTAATTTGTGTTCTTTCTTGATTTCCATATTCCTCTGCTTTTTATAAATTTTCATAAAATTCCTGAAAAATTTCCAATACTTCCAAAGGATCTCTGGCTATATACTTGTTATAGGCTCCCTCAGTTTGGTAACACCCTTTTCTATTTTCTGTTGCTTACGTCATTGTGCTAAAAATGTTTATGCACTGGAGTTATTATCAAAAAACAGTTGCTTAACAGCAATCTTTCTGAACTCATGCATATTATTCGGATACCCCCTTATTTTTTCTTGAGAACTCTGTGGTTGCACCTCTTCTTGTTTTGTGAGATTCCCTTATTCTGCAATACTTTAACCTATGTCAGCCCCTCTAAATAATTCCTGTTACTCCTTAACCATCTCTCTTTTTTATTTCTACCCCATTTTAAACTCCACTATCATTTTATCCCACTCACTAGCTATAACATCTGAATACATTTCTATCTGCCCTAATAACTCTCAAATAATTTCCACTGTCCATTCCTTAAATTCCTCTCTTTTTAACAGGTAGGTGCGGAAGTACCAGTGTCTAATTTTTATTCCATTTATCTGCATTTTATCTCAGCTGTAACTGACACACGATCTGAAACAGTAATTGGATGTGTTGACACTTTCAATGTTCCCGTGAAATATTTTCTGTCTAGTCTAGCTAAGTTACTGCACCTTGGGAAATGAAATTCAGTATACATTTTAACAATTTTCATTAACTCAAATATTACATAAGTGAATAAACTCCTGCCTTCCCATAAATTTCACTCTTCATCTTGAACATTATTTTGCATGTACTGTCCCACAAATCCCATAGCTTGCACCTTCTTGTTTTCTAAATATCCTATTTTCAGTTATTTTATTTAATTTAGAACATTCAGTATTTTGATTTCAACTGGTTTAGAATTTGATTTCCTCTTTTAAGTAATTGCTTTTTTTTTTGCAGTGAATGGCATTAAACTTAGTAAGGCCTTAGTGGCAACTCAAATCCTGTATCCCAGCTGAAAGAATCATTTCCTTTGTTGAAACCATTTGCTACCTCAATATTTATGACAAAGTATTCTTAGAGAATTTTTCAAATCTACCTGCTCTTTACATTCCACTACCCCCCCCCCCCAAAAAAAAAACTGTCTCTCTTTTCCCATCATACCTTATGCATTTGCTATCTGAAGTAAAATTCTCTTAAGTCTGACTGGGGTATAAAAGTATCTATGCAAATACTTCCAAGCAAAATTCCTAAACCTTCTGAACACTGATGCATACTTGGGAGGCATACAGATGTCCTCCTATTGCTCCACTGTATATTGTCTTTCTATTATCTCTTTCCAATTTTTTCTAACCTCCACTGATTCTTATAGTTATCATGCAATATTTTATATGCTCTCCTAATTATCTCTTTTTCAACAGAACTTCTGTTCTACACTCAAGTAAAAGCACTATCAGAGTTGGTCTTTCTTTTAACAATCCCCTTTCCCTTGCTCTTTACCTATACACTTATCAGTCACTGGTAGGGAAGATGATCTCTAACTTGCAGTCCAAACATCTGCTTAGCCTCATCACACTCTTATTACCTTACCCTCTCCAGTTACTTGCTCTACAACCTTGGTTCCTTTGCTAATTTTCTCCAGTAAATTTCAGCCCAGTCTTGCCTACTTTCTCTATACCCTCACATGTAATTATCCCTATTGGCAAAACTTTCTTTCACCATTCACATGTTGGCTAAGTGTTAGACTTCTTTCTGCTACTTTATAAATATAATATTCTAGGTGGTGGTTGTTATTTGCCTTAAGGACTTGCATCCAAAATCCTACTATCTTATTTCTAGAACTCCTTCTCCTGTTTCATCATTATCTATTTCACTTTGAGTTATAGACTTCTGCTTGCGTTATTCATATTAGCCTTAACTACACATCTTTAAAATATCCCTTCAAATCAGGTAATCCCAAACCAATTTGCTCTACGGAGAGGATCACCTTACCTTACTTAACTGCTGCCTTCTTCCCCTCTCAAATATATTTCTTCAACTTGATATTAATTATGATCCACAACTGCTGCTCTGGTTGATAAAAATACACCTGACCTGTATGTAGAACTAAAGGGACAAGAAAAGTTTTAACTATCTGTATCTTACTATCCATTCCCATAAACAAGAGCTTCCAGGTATATTCAGTTTGTGTATTATTATCTTTTTAAGCTCTTTCCACATATCCTTAGCTACCATGATATAATCTTTTTTAATATATTTACCAAAACAGTTTATCTTATGTTCCCACAAATATACTGCTTCACCAATTCATGTGTAGTTACATAGTTTACTACTACAGCCTTTGTTTTATCTTCAGTTATCTAATATCCTGAAAAACGTGAAAATGTATCAAAATATTTCACAAAACCAGGGTATCACTTTCTGGATGTATCAAGTACAAAATATCATGTATGTATAAAGCTATCAATGTTTTTTACCATACCAGTTATATACTTGAATTTGTGAGTCCCTTATTTTGTTTGCTAATGGCTTTAAATGTAAAGCAAATAAAACAGAAATGGGAATCCAGTAGTTTGTTCCATGGTAAAGGCAAAAATGATGCCTCTATACCAGGAAAAACAAGAAGCAAATGCCAATAAAATTTTAGTCTTTCTAAGTCACTTTTTCACACAAAACACAGTAAAAAGCACATCAGAACACCTTGCAAGTCTGAAAAAGTAAAACAAGTGTAATTTCTCCAAAGTAAAAAAAAAAGTTATGTCTTACCATAATGTTCCATCTGTGTTGTTGATCTTTCATTCATCACTGATGGGTTTTGGTTCTTAGCCCTCGGAACCGATTTGGCCTATTACCAAGCTTGTGCCAGCCAAAAACTCTTGAGCTAAGCTTCTACCTAGAATGCCCTTCTCCCTGTTACCTCAGATCAAGTTTGCTAGAGATAGAGAAGTAAAGCCAAGGCCACTTCTGTGCAAATACCCTAGGACACCACTTAGATCCAAAGCATCCCCCAGGAGCCTTTGGTGGGGGAAGAAGGGTGGGATGTGATGAATGAAAGAAGATGAACACCACAGATGAAACGTTATGGCAAGACATAACTTCTTTATCTGATGTTGTTAATCTTCTTTCCATTCATCACTGATGGGACAGAATCCCAAGCTACCTTGAGGTCCATGGGTGGCCCTTATGGAAGAACGTTCCTGAGTACCATTGAGCTGAAGGCAGCTCTCCCTCTGGAGACCAAATCCAATTTGTAATGATTGATAAAGGTACGAGGCTTACCCCAAGTGGCTGCAGCGCAAATGTCATCCATGGAAACTCTGGAATGGAAGGCTATGGATGTTGCCATAGATCTTGTGGAATGGGCTTTAACCTTAGGCATAGGTTCTTTTGTGAGAGAATAGATAAAACATATGCAGTCCCTTAGCCATTTCGATACCATAACCTTGGAAACAAAATTTCTCATTCTAGGCCCAGAAAAGGAAATGAAAAGCTGATCAGATTTACACATAGGTTTGGTCCTGTCTAGGTAGAATCTCAGCTGCCTGTCCACTCTAAGGAATGTAGGCAGTATTCTCCTTTATTGGAAAAATTTGGAAAGAACACTGGTAGGTCAATGGTCTGGTTAATGGAGAAATCAGAAACAACTTTGGGCAAGAAGGATGGGTTCGTCCGGAGTGATACTCTGTCTTTAGGGAAGACCAGACAGGGTCTTTTGGTACACAATGCCTTTAGCTCAGAAACTCACCTGGCTGATGTGATGGGTACCAAAAACAAGGATTTCCAGGACAAGAACCTTAGGTCGCTCTTCGCTGTAGGGTCAAAGGGGGTTGAGTCAAGGACTGAAGGACTAAAGTAAGGTTCCATGGTTCTACAGGCTGTCTGAACGGAGGCCTGATGTGAGAAGCTCCCTTGAGAAAAGCTTTACATAAACACAAGGAAAAGAGAGGGGTGCCATCTAGACCACTGTGGAAATTAGAAATCGCCACCAGGTGTATTTGTATGGTACAGGCAGAACCTCCATCATCAACGAAATTAGACAGGTATTGCAGCACTGCAGTCACTGGAGCTGAATACGGGTCTAGCATGCTATCTTTCACCAGGTGGAGAACCTTTTCCATTTATCCTGCTATAGTCTTCTGTTGGATGGTTTATGAGAGGCCAGAATGATGCCCTGAACTGGTGAGGTAAGATTAGCTTGCCTGGCAACTAACGGAAGTGGAGAAACCAAGCCGTTACCTTGAGACTGGACAGATTCGGGTGGCTCAACCCTTGGGGGTGAGTAATCCAATTTTGAAGAAGGTCCAGAATCCACGGCGGGCATACTAGGTGAGGCCGAAGGAAGGAGAACCAAACTTGTCGAGGCCAGAACGGGGCTATGAGGATCACCTTGCATCTCAACCGAATATCTTTTTTAGGAATTGTAGAATCTGTGGGATGGGAGGATAAGCGTAAAGAAATCCCATGGGCCAATCGTGGATCAGAGCATCCCTCCGGGGAAAACAGGGCAAAATAGCTGCTGCACTTATTGTTCCTTGGGGAGGTAAAAAGATCACAGCAAGGCTGGCCCCAGTGGCTGAAGATTTCTGTTGCCACCTCGGGGTTGAGGGACCACTAGTGAGGCAGGAGTATGCATCTGCTCAGTTTGCCTACAATTAAGTTGGAGCTCACCGGGATATGCGTTGCTATCAGAAAGAGGTTGGACGCTATCACCCACTGCCAAATTCTCATGGCCTCTCAACACAGGAGGTAGGATTTGGTTCCTCCTTGCTTGCTGATATACCAGACCACTGACATATTGTCTGACTGAATTGCAATTGCCCCAGAAGGGAGAACCGGATAAAACATCTGCAAGGCTAACAGCACCTCTCTCAGTTCTAGAATGCTGATATGCAGGTAGGCCTCTAAGGTGGACCGTGTGCCTTGGACTGTCTTTGCCTGGAAATGGCCCCCCACCCAATTAGGGAAGCATCTGTGGTCACAATGGCCCTGGGCTGAGGGGACTGGAATGGGCGACTCCAAAGTCCTGCTTCTGGCCACATCCACCAAAGAAGGTCCTGCTTGCAGGAGTTGGTTATGTGAATCTGCTAACTGATGGGGTGGTAGTTTGGGAACCACTGAGAAAGAAGGAGCCACTGCAGGATTTGCATGTGTAGCACTATCAGAATTGAAGCTGCCATGGATCCTAGGGCCTGAAGAACCTCCTTTGTTGAAACTTTTGTTTGACAGAGTATCACCCGGAGCTGGAGCTTCAATCACTGGATTCTGTGGATTGGGAGCGACACTAGACAGGACCGGGTATTGAAAACTGCTCCGATGAATTCTATTTGTTGCGTAGGAATAAGATTTCATTTCTCCCAATGTATTGTTATTCCCAAAGTTTTTGCCAGAGAGAGTGTATAATGCAGGGCTGTTACCAGAAGATGCTTGGTGGGGGCAGTGAGGATCCAGTCATTCAAATATGGAAACACCCAGAATCCATGTAGTCTCAAATGAGGTGTGACCACTGCCATGCACTTTGTGAGCACTCTGGGTGCTGCAGAGAGACCGAACGGCAGGGCATGGAACTGATCGTGACTGGCACCTAGTCAGATGTGAAGCAGACTCCTGGAGCGTTTCTCCATTTTGATGTGGTACTACACATCCAGGAGATCTATCGAGCACATCCAATCACCTTCCCTTAAAAAAGGGAGAATGGACTGAACCATGACCATCTGGCATTTGGTTTGAGTGACAGACTTATTGAAGCTGCTGAGATCCAAAATGAGTCTCCAGTCCCCTGTCTTTTTTTGCACCAAAAAAAATCTTGAGTAGAATCTGGATCCGCATTGGTTTGGTGGGACTGGTTGGGTGACTCTTTTTTGAGACAGCTTTATTATCTTTGAAGCTGCTTCTTCCCGTTGACTGGGTGGAACATTGGGAAGCTTTTTTGGAACCTTTGGTTGACAAGAAAGGGGGATGGCGTAACCTCTGGTGATTATACTATGCACCCAAAGATCAGTGGTAATAGATTGCCAGGCAGCTTGGTGCAGAGTAAAATGACCCCCGACTGCTTCCAGAGGTAAGCAACTGGGCTGCTCCTCAGGAGTGCTGGTAAGGCTGTCCAGAGAAGGAGTCCCTGGAGACTTGGTTAGGAGGACCCCCTCTGCCTCTGTAGGGGCGTCTTCTGGAATTGTCATCCTCTCTGCCCCTGGGGGTATCACCACCACGTGCGGCACGGAAAGGACTTTGAGATTTTTTTTTTGCCACATGTTCCCACTCCTCTGATTCCTGGAGAAGGAATGTTGAGTATTGGAAAACTGTAGGCCTACGTCTTGTTCTCACCTGGCTAGTGTGTCCTTCACCTTGGAGTCAAAAAGGGACGATGCTTCAATGGGAGCATTCAAAAACGAAAACTTGAAAGGGTCCACAAGGACACAAATGTGCATCCAGGCAAGACGCCTCATGACAATGCCTGAATCCGCTGCTCTAGCTGCCCCCTTGGTTGCATGTGACAGCAACCTCATGGACAAAATGGAAATCGATTCCAGGGTTGCGTGCTGGGAGGCCACAAAGGGCTTGGCATCCAAACCTGTCTTTTTAGTCACCTCAGGTCAGCTTTGTAATCTGGCCAGCTATTATATCCTTGGCAGAATTTAATTGATATACCTAAGGCTACTGCACAAGTGATCAATATGATGACTATTGATTTCCTTGTAAAATTTCAGTTGCACTTTGAGAAGTGTATTATCAGAAAAACAAAATGGCCGCGGTGGTGGTGCTGCGGTAGCGTTGTCGCCTCACAGTAAGATGCTGTCCGGTTCGATTCTCAGCTAGAGCGTCTTCTGCGTGGAGACATGCGTGAATGAGCGTACCTTCGTTGAAGGATGTGCATAAGGGCTGGTAACTCGGCACGTAAAAATCAACTACCAATCATTAGTGGACTGGAGTTCCGCTGTGGTGACCCCTAACTGAGAAAAGCCGAAAGACACAACATTATCAGAAAAACAAAATCTGAGAAGCATTTCTGCATGGCACCTTTGGGAAGTAATGAACCTGACAAGTGAAAATTTTCTAAGTAGTAGCAGAAGTATCTGCTACTTAAGTCTCTTTCATGAGCATCAAACACAAGGTCAGATAAGGACAGTATTACTTTCAGAGAAAGACAACTACTCATGTTTAAATAAGTGAAGTTAGCCTTCAGTCCTCATCCTTACAGGCCTTGTTAACGCATGACTGCTCACATGTATACAAACATACGACTTGAAGGAGTCTGCAGTTTGAATGCTACTTGCTGCTACCACTTGCATGGGCTCACTTACATACTCGTGTACATTTATCTCACGGTCTTCTGATGTGTTCAAACAGCCTGTCAGATAGGAACCCTCCAACCTTAGGTCTTGTTTTGAGCCTTCATAAATCCTACAGTCACAAAAGTGGAGTACCAAACAAATCCAGGATTACATAATACAGTATAAATCAAGCCAAACACAATCCAGGAATCATTCTGAATAGGCTTAGAACACGTATTCACCTAAGTGTTTTCACACCACAAATTCATGGGGTGAAACCACTTATATGAACAAAAGTTATAAGCCTATTCAGAGTGGTTCATGAATTGTTTTTTTTTGGGGGGATATATTCAGTAATCAATCCTCCTAATTATCCATATTACTATATCAGGGAATGCAAATACTGCTACTGCCCTACTCATAAAATCACAGCTGACTCTACTGAATTCCTTCTCTGCATTAAGACACACCAATAATAGCAATATTTTCTTACACCCTGCTTCTCACTGGGCAGGCATTGTTGTATTACTGTTGACATTTTTTTCCTCACCTACACATAACCACACTGATCCGTATCCATCAGTTTTGGCAACACTTTTGCCATTGTCTTAGCTATTCAGGACAAACACTTTACAATCATGATTTAAAATTGAAACAGTTCTATATGAAGCTGGGTCTAAAGGGCATACCTCTCAACCTCTTAGAGAAAGAAATCTGGACAAAGCCATAAATAAAAATAGGACAAAGGCCCAAAAATAGGGACAGTTTTTACATAATGCTCTTACAAGCTTGGAAACTTGATAGAATAACAGGCTTTGCATTAGCATGAATTTTTTGAAGGATATGAAGTCTGAAACTCAAATGTCTCTCATTATTTTCTAACTACAATCTTTAATGATTTACCACTAATTATCCAGAAAACCACAATTTTATGAAAAACAGACCAAAAATATGAGGCCAAAATATGGACATTCTGCGAAAATCTGTACAGTTCAGAGGTATGTAAAAGGGTCTTTAATCTATTTCAGTAATACAGCCACCACAGCTTTCTTCCAAGATAATGGTTCATTCCCCCTTTTATAATACTGCTAAAAAAAGTCCATATCCGTATCTTCTTTCCTACTAGCTTCTAAACTGTCACAAGAATACCATTTGTATACAAGGATGCAAAACAAATTTGGGTAGAAAGTATAGAGAAATTATAAAGGTGAAAACACATTTGTGGTTTTGTGAGGTATTCATCATAACAGCAGATGCTTGACTTCCTTTCTTTCAGTAATAGTTATTGCCAAATAATTATCAAGTGTACTGATAACCCACCAGCTAACATTTTCCAAAATAAAATATAGGATTAAATACATTTACATTGTGTGACCACCTGATGGCAGCAGCAAGTGAAATAATGCGGTCTTTTGTTAGAAACCTATTTTTACACCAAAAATAAAATGAACACCTCACAGGCTAGGATCATTTCAGTAGTATGAACAAGGATAAAGTTTCTTAAGTTCATGGTTGGGACTGTAAATATACTCCTTTAGATTTACAAAAGGGAGCATACTATAACCAAACAACCAGATTAGTGGACAGTTTATTGTGTTTCACAGTGGCAAAAGCTAAGCTGCCTCCATCTTCTTACAGAAAAAAACAGTAACATCTCCTAAGCAGGAAAGTTAAATAAGTCAACATAAGGTCTGAAATCAAGAAACACAAACAGCAGACAAAGAGAAGAAAAATAAAGGAAAAAAGGAACCAAACAGACAAGAGAGAAAATTAAATACCTAGCTGTTATGGTGAATACTTCACACAGCTGTAGTAAATTTTGACTTTCCTTTGGTCTTTTTAGAAAGTATTAACAATGTATGCAAATCCCAAGCAGTGCAGAGGTGGAAGCTCCTATTAACAGGCGAAGACATGGCTCCACCCAGTTAGTTTTAAAGTGCGCAGTGAAAATGTGAAGAGAAGAGATAGCTGCAGCTTCAAAAATTTCCAAGGCTGTAACTGCAGAATGCAAGTAAGAAAGCAGTAAAACAAAGTGATATGGCTACAGAGTAAGGTTGATTCAAGTTTAAAAAGCTGTAAATATCTTTATTTGGGGAGGGATTTTTGGCGACCACATAAAATAGTACATCATTAACTTTAATAACATAAAGGCATATCCGCTGCAGGGAAGAACAGAATATAGAGCACTCATCGATGCCTATGCCATCCATATAATAACTCAGAAGACAGGATATTTCATCAGAATTTCAATTTAGTCTTTTTTGGAGTGAATGTCAGACGATGGGGAGCAGGTTCTCTTCTTTTCCTTTTTGTGTCATTTCTAGAAGAAGGCTTTGGTGTTGTCTAAAAGTGGATGCAGCTTTCTGTGCTGAGCTAAATCACTTATGCGCTACAAGTTTCTAGTCTATGAACTAGCCTATGAACACAAGTTAGCCGGCAGACAATACTCGACCCATCATATGCTTCCATATACCATGTCTGGAGAAGAGCATCCAACCTTCTTGCTTGTTTATCTGCCCAATTGCCGTCTGGCCTTGGGTGTATTCCAGTCAATAGTTTTAGAAAGGAAGCTTGAAAAAGACTAAGAAACAATGGCAGTCCGAAGCAAAACCACTTGTGTCAAAATCCAACCACTTCTCTGGGGACTGAGTCCAGAGAAGGCCATGTTCTTTCTCTTTTTTTTTTTCTTTCTCTTTTTAAATAACTATTTTTTATTATCAAATAAAGTAAAATATAACTCATTAACAGTCAAAAGAAAGAAAACAGCATCACAAACTGCTGAACATTTTCAAAGGCATCTAAATCAAAAATAAATTTCTACCTATAAAGTATGCCTAATTTGACTTTCAAAAATAGAATATTTGATTTCGCTTTGTAGTCTGTTTCTTCTTTTATTCAGACTGGAAGGGAAGAGGGAGGCAATCAACAGAGCATTCAGTAAAAATTCCACTACGGTATAAAGAACGTAACTCACCTGCTCATTCGAGTCATCAATATGCTGAAACCACGGCATCCATTTAATACATTTTTTTTTGCCTTTTTGTTCACCTAGAGTACCAACACCTCCACATCTACCAATTTAGTTATTAGCCTCCTTAATCCATCAATCATCAATACCTCTACTGGTTTCTATCTCCTCATTTTATCAGTTGTTGATTCCTGTAATGTTTTACATTTTCTTAATGCAGTCGTTAGCACCTGTACTATTTCCTTAACTCATCAGTTGCTGATTCTTCTACTGTTTTCTATTTCCTTCTTATTAACTTTATGGATTACAATAGTATAATACTCACCTGTGACAAGGTAGATTTAGGAAGGAACAAATCGCCCCACCCTAACAAAATCAAGAGAAAAGGAATATCTTGGCCAATTAAAGAATCAATCAGACTTGACACTTTTTTCTAAAACATCACCCAGTTTTGGAAGTTCCAAAATATGTAAAACTAGTCCCCTCTAATTCCTGTTACACATCTTCAGCAAACAAGACCTATACCAGGAAATACATACTAGAATCTAGGTAGGTCATAAAAATAAACATATCTGAACAGGTATTACATTTACACAAGTTTGTACCATACCTAGGCAATAATAACATCTTAGCCAGTTCTTAAATATCTAAAATGTTAAACATATTGTCTTTAATTTTACAGGGAATCAGTTAATATTCTTTTCCAGGCTCAGTAATACATGTTTAGCCTGATATGTGTAAAAGCATTTAAAATGACTGCTTATGAATGCAAACCAAAGGTAAGAGTACACTACCCTCTCCAATTGTTTACTTAGCAACATTACCCCCCAAGTTCCTCTTGGTTGCTTGTCCAGAACACCCGAAAGTCTATACACCACCATTTCAATGACAGTTGTAATTTATTTGGCATGAGACTTAGAAAAGCTTGAACTGAATAGGAGATCAGGGGAAATAAACTTTTACAAGGCCAAAATCTTTTAATCAAAATCTAAAAATAATATCCATTTGCAAAACAATTCTGTTAGATTTGATTCCAACAGCCTAATTTAGTTGGTTAGGTTTAAAAAAATGGAAAATGGCACTCAGGAAGGATTAAAATTAATTTGGATCAATTTAGCTTCACAGTCTCTAACTTTACCTAACTACATATTTTATCTGCTTTATACATGGAAAACATACAATTCCCCCAAACCTACTTCTGGATCTGTTAAAATATATTCTCAGTCAACAATGACATTTTAAGATGTCATCACCAGCTAAATTCTTTCAACCTTGACCGAAGGATGTAAATTGACAAGGGCTATAAATAAAAAACAAATAACAGTGACACAGGACATCCTTGCTGGTGCCCCTTGTTAGCTGAAATGACCAGGATAACCTTATTGCATTCTTCACTCTAGCTGCTGACTTGTCATAAACTGCCTTAAAAAATCCCAGAATCTGCAAATCCCTTTCTAATCAGGACTTCAAAAAAAAAAGTCCACACAATTCATTTTTCAGCACTGCGGCTCAACACCAGAAAAACCCTTGATGTTAATTTCAGCATTCTTTATAATCCTACCTGTCAACTCTCCAGATTTCTGCAGAATGTCCAGATTTTTGCCTCATATTTTTTGTCTGTTCCTCATAAAATTTGTGGTTTTCTGGCAAATCACTGAGGGTTAGTCACTAAATAACTAAATGTTTCTGTAATTTTTCTTTGTGGAGCTTTCCCCCCCGGGCCTCTGCTGAAAAAGGGCCTTTTCGGCTCAGTCAGACACCCCCGGTTAACAAATGTAAAATAAAAAATAAATAAATAAATAAATAATTACATACATTTGAATTTCTGACTTTGCATCCTTCGGAAAATATAAGTTAACAGAAATCCTGTTATTCTAGCAACTTTCTCACCTTTTACAGGAACAATATTTAAATTCTGTCCATGTGTTCGGGCCTTTGTCCCTCTAGTATTCAAGGCTTTGTAAAGATTTCTTGAAAAAAGAGGTTGATAAGTATACTTATAATCACTAATGTCCTTCTATTATTATGAGTCTTCCCTCCTACAAGACAGCACTGATCCACCATATTAAGAATTACACTGGCCAATCTCTTCACCAGCAGTGTTTGCAAACATGCACAAAGCAAACTGGGTCTGTAGGAGGAAGGCAGCAAGGGGTCTCTTCCTATCTTCCTTCATAATGCCCAAGATCATAGCCTCCCTCCAGGTCAGTGGAATCCCATGAGGGCTTTAGTGAGGACTCCAGCATTTCTTCTCAGGCCAGCCACCAAACAACTATAGGTATCCCATTCAATCCAAAGGATATGCTAAAAACATTGTTCAGAGAAAACCAATTTCAGTTTATCCAATGTTACCTGCCTCAAGAGGCAGGTAAGTTTGATATAACCAAGAGGTTGAAATCTTGGAAAGAGAGTCTTCCTTTAATATCACTTAACTCCAGCCAAAGCAAAAA
The DNA here is from genome assembly GCF_019279795.1 of Protopterus annectens. Classification (NCBI taxonomy): domain Eukaryota; kingdom Metazoa; phylum Chordata; order Ceratodontiformes; family Protopteridae; genus Protopterus; species Protopterus annectens. Next base: position 360,612,981 of record NC_056729.1, on the reverse strand, counting down.
GATTTACTATAATAAATCTGATAAAACAGCAATACATCACTTGCCCTCTACAACAATCCTGTTGTTCATCCAAACCTGTAAAAATCATTCCCATCAGCTTCCTGTTGCCACAGTTCAAGCACTAGTGATTTTAAAGCTTTTGCAGCAATCTCAAAAAGCACTTCCTCTCAGTGCCAACCACTGAAATTTAATTTGCTTACCATAGTACTCTTCCATGCCCTTCCTATATTACAATATTGTTGCTTTTTACTATAATTTAAATGTGGTAGCCACTTTCTGGTACTCCTGTAACTCCCGACTACAGTATACAAGTTGTCTCTTTCAAAATTTTATCAACCTAGCTTTATTCCATACTTTATTTCTAACCCTGTCTTTAGCCTTATCCAGTCTCTCTTTGGTCTGAGCCTCTGCCTATGTATTCCATACTTTATGAAGAAACTCTTAACAGCATTTTTTTAACCTATCTTGTTTTGAATACATCCAGGGGAACTGCCAGTGTCTCTCAGTACTTCCCTTTGGTTCCATATCTACCTACTTCAGTAATTACTGGAATATACTCAGACCATAGAAGTGTACCTAAACACTGGTTAACAACTTTATATAGATAAGCAGTTGTAATGCAGAACCTGTCCAACCCAGATAAAGATGTGTATCTTTAGGGGGTGGGGGGGTAGGTAAAATCCTGAACTACTTCTCCCCTCCCATATATATATATATATATATATATATATATGTATATATATATATATATGTATATATATATATATATATATATATATATATATATATATATATATATACATGTACCCGCGGTGGTGGTACTGCGGTAGCGTTGTCACCTCACAGTAAGACGCTGTCCGGTTCGATTCTCAGCTAGAGCGTCTTCTGCGTGGAGACATGCGTGAATGGGCGTACCTTCATTGAAGGTTGTGTGTCAAGGCTGGTAACTCGGCACGTGAAAATGAACTACCAATTATTAGCGGACCGGATTTCCGCTGTGGCGACCCCTAATTGGGAAAAGCCGAAAGACACAACATATATATATATATATATATATATATATATATATATATATATATATGTATCTGAACATTGACTGATGGTGCAGTGGTAGTGTTGTCACCTCACAGCAAGAGGTTCTCCAGTTCGATTCGCGACTGGGGTGCCTTCTGTGTGGAGTTTACCTGTCCTCCCTGCGTTTGTGTGGGTTTCCTCCGAGTGCTCCGGTTTCCTCCCACAATTTAAAGACATGTGTCTGGAGAATTTCTCCCCGGGCCTCCGCTGAAAATTGACTTCGTTGGTAGTCGGACTTTCCTGGTAAACAAATGTTTAAAAAAAAAAAGCCATGTATATATCCACACACATAAAATATGAACAAAATGGATAGTCCAGTCTATAAAAAGAAGTTATGTACTCACCATTACTTTCCATCTGTGTAGTTGGACTTCATGTCATCAACTGTGGGTATTCGGATCTGGATCGGATCCGAAAAGGCCGCTTCACCAGCATCTGATCTGAGCTCCAAGCTCCTCCCCTTACCCATAATACCCCTCCATCTCCTTCCTTCCCTCAGATCGAGTTTGCTTCATCATACACACAAACCTGATCTGATATACCTTACTAACAATGAAGAGCAGGAGCACCGCATAGGTGCTCTCTTCTGCCTACCACAGTAAGAACATAATGAGGAAGTCAGGGGGAAGGAGCGAGGGACAGTTGATGACAAATGAAGTCCAACTACTCAGATGGAATGTTATGGTGAAGTACATAAAATCTTTATCTGAAGTAGTTGACTTCATTTGATCATCAACCTGTGGGACAGAGTCCCCAGCTACCAAACTCTTGGTTGGCCCTTATGGAAGGATATTCCAGAGCACTGCAGAGCCAAAGGATGCTCTCCCCTAGATATCAAGTCCAATTTATAGTGAGAAATGAAGGTGTGAGATGAGGACCAAGTAGCCACCGAACAAATATCATTCAAAGACACCCTAGACCAAAAAGCTGCTGACAAAGCCATGGACCTAGTAGAATGGGCATTTATCTTATCTGGAGGTGACATGCCTCTGTCTTTGTAAACCTGAAGGATGCAACGGGAAATCCATCTGGCAATGGTCACCTTAGAGACTGGTTTGCCCAGAAAGGGTGTAGAAAAGGACACAAACAACTGGTCAGACCTGCGAAAAGCCTTAGTCCTATGTAAATTGAAATGTAGCTGTCTATGTACGTCTAATAAATGCAAATTATATTCACCCCTGTTCTGAAAATTTGGAAAGAAAACAGGTAAATTGATAATTTCATTGATATTAGTTTCAAGGGCCACTTTAGGAAGAAAAGAAGGATTAGTATGAAATGAAACCCTGTCCTTATGGAAAATCATATATGGAGGTTTGACAGATAATGCCTGGAGTTCTGACACACTCCTAGCCAAGGTGATGGCCACTAGGAAGGCTGCCTTCCACAATAAAAATTTTAAATCCACAGAAGCAGCCAGTTCAAAAGGTGGAGCAACCAAAGATGAACTAGCACCCTGCTGGAAAATGTGCGCCAAGAACTCAAGGACCGCTGGGACAGGAGCTGTGAAAGGATCCAGATCTCTTTGAGAAGCCCAGATGGAAAAATGCTTCCATTTGCTATGGTATAGCTTTCTGGTGGACGACTTATGAGCTGCCACCAGAACAGTCTTGACCGGAGAAGACAGACCGGGAGTCCTAGCAATCAATGGAACTGGAGTAGCCAATCCACAAGCTTCAGACTGACCAGGTCTGGATGAGGGACCCTCAAAGGGTGTGAAATAAGATCCGGTACCGGACCCAAGATCCATGGAGGAACTATCAGATGACACCAAAGGAAGGGGAACCAGACTTGGCGAGGCCAGAATGGGGCAATGAGGATTACTTTGCTCCCCAACCTGCGAGCCTTCTGGAGGAACTTTGGTATGAGAGGTAGTCGGGGGGAAAGCATAAAGAAGACCAGGGGGCCAAGCATGGACTAGACCGTCCCTGGGGGATTCCCCCTGTGGGGGGATCAGAGCGAAGAACTCGCTGCACTTCGCATTGGAAGGAGATGCAAAGAGATCGCAGCAAGGCAGACCCCAGTCAAGGAAGATCTGCACCGCTACAGAAGGATACAGAGACCACTCGTAAGGCATCAGAACAGTCCTGCTCAGTTTGTCCACCAGTATGTTGGATAGACCCGGAATGTGCATTGCTACCAGAAATCAGCTGGTGGAGATCGCCCATTCCCATACTCTCATGGCCACGCGACAAAGGGGGTAAGTTCTGGTTCCTCCCTCCTTTGTTGATTACCAGACCACTGACATGTTGTCTGTCTGAATTGCAATGGTTCCTAGAGGAAGAAAGGCATGAAGTGTCTTCAACGCTAACAGGACCGCCCTCATCTCTAGAACACTGATATGCAACTTTGTCTGGTTCGCATACCATGTGCCTTGGATCCTCCTGCCTGCCTGAGCAATGACCCTCCCACCCTAGTTGGGAGGTGTCTGTGGTCACCGTGGGTTGGGGAGGGGCTGCAATAAATGTTCGTCTCTCAACTAGTTCCGAGGAGTGTATCCACCAGAGGAGGGACTTCCTGCAATCACTGTTTATAGGAATCGACGGCAGATCTAATAATGACCAGTGGACTGCCAGTGTCCACTGTAGTACCCGCATATGCAGAGGAGCAAAGAAAAGAATAATGGTGGCTGCCATGGAACCTAGGGCTCGTAATACCACCTTGGCTGAAGGAAGCTGAGACTGAAAGATCATGGACACATGGAGTTGTAAGCTTCGAACTTTCTCTGGAGTTAGAAAAACCTTGGTTTGCAACATATCTATCCTTGCCCCAATGTAGTTTAAGACCTGAACTGGGTTTAGAGAAGACTTAGATATGCTGATCGTAATTCTCAGAAAGTCTGACAGTTTCAGGAAATAGTCTCTGGCCTGACAAAGTAGACGCTTGGTGGGAGCAGCAAGGAGCCAATCATCTAGGTATATAAAGACCTGTATGCCCTGAAACATTAGGTGAGCTGCTACTACTGCCATGACCTTGTGAACACTCTGGGGGCTGTGGTGAGACCGAAGGGTAGAGCTCGAAAATGATAATGATTAGCCCCTAGCCAAAAGCGGAGGATCCGCCTGGAGTGTCTGTGCATCTTTATATGGTAGTATGCATGCTGGAGATCTATTGAGCACATCCAATCGTTCTCCTGCAGGTAAGGCAGGATGGATTGTAAAGTGACCATCCGGAACTTCTCTTTGGCAACTTCCAGGTTTAGGGTGGAAAGATCCAGAATAGGCCTTAGGCCCCAGTCTTTTTTGGCACCAAAAAGAACCTGGACTAGATGCCGATCTGGACTGGTCTCGGGAGATGGGCTAGATGACTCATTTCCTTAGCAGCTTTTCTGTTTCGAGTGCAGCTGCCTCTCTTTGCATGCGTGGTACATCTGGGAGATGTTTTGGGGGAATGGGAGTAACCACAAAGGGGGTGGTATAGCCTCTGGATATGATCTGAAGCACCCAACGGTCTGTTGACACGGACTTTCATGCAGTCAGGTGCAGCAAAAGGCGACTCCCAACTGCTTCCAGAGCAGAGCAGTCGAGCAACACCTCAGAGTTGCTGCGTGGGCGAGTCCAAGAATGGTTCTCGAGACGTGAAATTTCTCGGACCCCCCCTTGCCTCTGGGCCAACATCTGTTTGGTCCCCCTCTGTCTCTGGGGGAAGATGAGTCCTGAGTGTCCCGGGAATATGGAGCCTTCCGGTACCACATCTTCTTTTGCCCCCACTGATTCCTGGAAAAGGATCTTTAAGGGTTAGAGAAGCGGATCCCGATGGCAGACAATGTCTTCCCATCCTTTTCACTCTTGTCCAACGTGTCACAAACAGTCTTCCCAAACAAGGAAGAACCATCATAAGGGGCATTTGTGAAAAACGCCTTAAAGGGTTCAGTGAACTGACATAGCCTGAGCCTGGCGTGCAACCTCATGGCAGCGCCGGACCCGGCCACCCTTTCCACTCCTTCGGTGACACGTGAAAGGAGGCGCATGCACGTATTAGAAACAGCTTTGAGAGTGGCCATTCACACAGAGAATATGTGGTTATCCTCCGGTGACATGGACTCCTGGGGCGACTCAGCTCCTTGACAAGGTCATGATGCTTTCGAGTGACATGGGCCAAATAATTCAGCACCCTTATGGAAAAGGTGGCTGAAGCATATGCCCGCTTTCCTAGATGATTCATCATCCTGGACTCTCGGTCGGGAGGATGGACAGTAGAACATTCCTGATGTAGTTCTTTCTTGGTGGTGGTCGCTACCACCATACCATCTGCTGGGGCCCCCTTGTTCCAATTAGGTTGGTCTGCAGGAGGACTCAGAATCTTGTCGGGATGCTTTGGGATTGGCTCCACAGTGTCTGGTTCCTTCCATGCCTGGGTGGTAATAAGGTCCACCAGGGGAACCGCGGGGGGGGGGTGGACACCCAGGAGGTAGATGGGTCCATGCTGAAGGCCTCCAGAAACCCAGACTCATCCGAGGAAGGTTTGGGGTGGATCAACCCTCCCGCTGTCGCAGGAGTTCTATGATGTCTCCAAAGAAGACATCGTTGGGGGGTGATCTGGGGGAACCTTCCCCTTCCTCCAAATCGGTGTCCTCAGTGAGGGACCCTGGGGAGGAGTCCAGCTGCCTCCTTTTGCACGTTTGTTTGCGAGGCACCTCTTTGGTGGGGCTCTCCGGACAGGACTCGCAAATTGTCTGTGGTTCCATGAGGGGAACATTCTGGGGCACATCGAGCACAGGCTGTCCCTGAATGGGCAAAATGGCTGAAGTCACTCCCAGAGCCAAGGGAGTTGGGGCGGTATCTGAGGAGATGGTCAGGGGCTTTGATCCATTGGAGAGAACCCTTTCCACCACGTCAAAATCTGAGGGAGAGTGAGCCTCCTGGGAGACTAGTAAGGAAGCTGCTCTTCCTGGATCCGATGAGAGGATTGGAGCCGAGCCCGAAGGAGCCGAGATACTGAGGGGAGAGCCGTGACCCGACAAAGATGGCACGAATAGAGAAAAACCCGACCCCTCGGATCTGACTAGCTCTAAGTAACGGCCGGCATCGAGGTACCCGGTACCATGGGCGCCGACCCCCTGACTCCGGGACCTCTTGAATCCAGAAACTCCAATACCAGGGCTCAGATCGGAGAAGGAGTTACTGGGGTGAAAAAGGGAAGAGGGGGCTGGCAAGACTCCCATCTAAATCTGGGTGCAAATAAACCTTTGCATCATTTTGTCCATGCCTGCCTCAGATAAGCTTCTGGTGGAACGCGATAAGGCCACCAAAACTGACCAGGAGAGTTGGTGTGCAGAGGCCGTAGAAGAAGGTTTAGGCTCCTCCGGCGAGAATCTGGGCGAGTGGACCAGGGAGTACTAGGCCTGACATAACCTGTTGCTTTTGAGGAGGACCCACCGGATCCGACCGGTCCAGAGATCTCTTCCTCCCTTTGTCCTTATCTTTCCTGTGCTCCCTTTCCACAGACCGTTTGGCAGGATGTTGAGTCCTGGCCTGAGAAGGAGGGGAAGAAACAGTAGCAGAAGTAGATGCAGTCACACCTGTGACTGTAGAAGTGGCAGAGATAGCCGCCTTCATAGCAGGGAGAAGTCCTTTCAAAACAAATTTAGCCCTATGGCTTTCCAGGGCCCTGGGGTTAAACTCCGCACAAATAGTGCAGATGGTAGCAAGATGGGGGACCCCCAAACAAAACATGCACAGAGTGTGGCCATCAGCTGGAGACAACTTGTGGCCACACTCTGTGCACTTCCTAAAAATAGGCTTCTGTTGATCCGCCATCATGAGGCACAAGGCTCTAACTCGCCGACCACACACACTTACACCCAAGCTAACAAGGAGGGGGAGGAAGGCACTACACTGACTCAAATAAACTAAACTTTTTTTTTTAAAACACGATGCAACAGCTAAAGGGGAGGTAAAGGCGAGGGAAGAAAACCTACCTAACACTACCACAAAAAATGCAAACACCTAACGCTACCACTGGAAACCACTTACCACCCCTGGAGCTCTAAGACCACGATGCTCAGCAAACCGTGGCAAACGAGATCTGAGGGAAGGAAGGAGATGGAGGGATATTATGGGTAAGGGGAGGAGCTTGGAGCTCAGATCAGATGCTGGTGAAGCTGCCATCTCGGATCTGATCCAAATGAAGTCAACTACTTCAGATTAAATGTTTAACAGTTGCTGTGGCAATAAAATATGTTTAGGTACTCAATTTCTCTAGATTATGTTAGAAAATTCCAAGCTTTGATAATTTATGCAAACCCCTGATGGAATGCAATGATACTCCTCAAGACTGCCCTTAGCGCCTCCTTTCCTAGATGGAGTATATACTGCAACTAAGTTCAGGTATTAGCCTCTATACTATTACTTAATTCCTGCATATTTTCCTTGGGGATCCTCCAATACCTCTTTGAACTTCACAGGAAAATTTTTGGCAGCAAAACTGCTACACCTAAGAAAGAAGTCAAGAAATAATGGGAGGTTGGCATAATGGTTAAGGTGTTTACCTTACAAACATAAGGTTCAAGGTTTGATTCTCACATGGGGTAATTGGCTAGGCTGAAAATGGCCCACAAGGGCAGTTAGCCTAGTACTAATCTATGAACCTATGAACCTATAAACAGCTGAAGCTACCACTGCATAATCTCTAGCCTCCATCTTTAAATGTTCACCTGCAGATAAGTTTCTTGTAATCCTACTAATACAGGTTTATACTTAAGAAATGATAATATTCTTTATGTTTAACTAGTCTAAAGACCATGTTTATTACAGTCTATAAAACTATAAAGCAATTGTTCACCGTAAATAGTTATAAATTCCTCAGCTGCATTCTTAAACTACTCTCACTAGATTATTTATTTTATAGTGACCCCTTCCTCAACTCTATTAAACAGTAACTATGACAGCCCTACTGCACAGTGAATTAGCACTTGATCTTTAAGTACACACTAGCACAGATCAATAAGTCTTAACCACGTCTCCACCACCGCCTAGTCAGATAAATCAGAATATTTAAAAAAAAAATGCACCTTCCATATTCTACTTATGAAAAAAGAACTAAAAAATCTAAACAGCTCCATGTAATAAATGACTAAGAATATAACACCTAGCCTTTCCCACTCCGGATCACTTACACTACAACTCCATTACACTGGCTTTTACAGTGTTAAAACAAGTGCACAGTGATCCAACCACTTAGTTGACCTGATTCAGAAATGAACATTTTTTATTATTATAGAAACTGCAAAAGAAAGTATGACTAATACCACAGTAAGAAAGCTCTCTGCATTTAAGTGTCACAAAAGTAATGGAAGTGCTGCAAAAATTAAAGTTACTCCCTCTTGACATACTCTACTTTAAAACTTCAACAATAACTATGTCCCCATCTGAAGCACAGTAATTTATGAATCAATTCTTGTAAGAGTGGAATACTGTTGTGCTTGCTAATTCACCAAGACTCACTGCTACACTAGCTCACACAGTATACAACTCTACAGACTAAAACCCATCATTGCAGAAGACAGCACAGAGGTAAACAGCCTGTAAACAAAATAGCTTCCAAAGTCATTTACAACATTATAGTATACCCACTACTTAGTCACAGAGCAACAGAAACTACTTTTGTAGTGTTATTGCTCTTACAATTTCCTAACACTGTCTAAAGAAATAAATGCATTATAAACAACTCTATATAGCCCTCTGGAAAGCAAATACACAGAGGTTGATGCAATGAGAAGTATCCTAGTGGAATTTTAGAAAATGCATTCTGAATGGATCCTGGATTCACATAACCTCACCAGCAAGAAACAGCAAATTAAGTTGGTTCCTCTTCCAATCCAGACACATTTAGTAGTTAACAGAACATTAAGACCGATTAACAAACTACAGTAACGCCTAAAATAATGTAGCAGATTCTTATTATGAACCTTGATAAGTGTGGTAAAAAATAAAAAAAACAACCTTCTATCAGTAAGAGCCTGTCACATTCAATAACACAGATCAATACCTGAACATTTTCTTAGTGGATAAACTGTCAAAGATAGAAAAGGCTGTATCTTCTTGTCTAGCTGACTCTGTCGCCTTCTTATCAAACTGCCAGACCTATTCTGTAGCTATTCCCTGGGATATATCTTCTTAATCAGACCTTTGCTCGACAACTTCCTTAACGTAAAAAAATGTTTCTGTAGGCTCCACAAATGTTTTAGCCGCATTTACACACACACACAAAACCCTTCAATTAAGAAGAATATAGACAACAGCTTAGAGTGGACTTGCACTCACTCATCTCAGACAGGAACTGAGCCTGGCTCTTCTAAGCAAGGTGGTGGTGGGGGCAGTAAAGTTGTGTTAAGTTGCACTTACATCTAATATTAAATCTTTGAATTTCTCACTGCTTCAGTAGCCTATGGTTAGTGTCTTGCCCAAGTCACAGCAAAGTACAGTTGTGTACACCTACCATAAATGTAGATGTTCGAGTGTCTTCACTGTTGCAGTCATGACTGTAGGGTTCTCCCCTGCTGGCAGGCAGCCCCAGGTCGGCCAGAATCCCAAAGTCTGGGTCCGGCGTCGGCTGTTCAACCATGTTCCCTGACGTCAGAGCGCCAGGAGTACAAAGCTGACAGCCGACGCCATCTTCTCCAGTTTTTCTTGCCCCAGATGTCAGGAGTCCCAAAATGAAAAAGGTCCCATAACCTTTGCAAATACACCTCAGAAGAATGGTGAAAAAAAAGGAAATACACAAAAGTAAAAATAAGAGGGACAGGAGGAGGAACCCAGACTGCAACAGTGAAGACACTCGAACATCTACATTTATGGTAGGTGTACACAACTGTACTATGTTCATCGTGTTTCACTGTTGCAGTCATGACTGTAGGGTAGAATCCCAAAGATGAAAGAAAGGGAGGTGGTCATAAAGAGGAAGGGGCTAAAGGCCCTGCAAGACTGCAGAGGCAAAGCCTGCCCTAGACTTAGAGTAGAGAGGTAGATTGTAGTGCTTAGAAAATGTATGCACTGAACTCCAAGTTGCAGCTTCCAAAATATCCTTGGTGGGAACTCCCCTGAGGAAGGCTGCAGAAGTGGCAGCAGCTCTGGTGGAATGAGTCTGTATACTCCCTGGGATTTGCTTTCCATGGTGAGAATAACAAAATCTGATTCCATGAGCAATCCATTTAGAAATGGTCTGTTTTGAAATGGCTTTACCTTGGGAACTGGAAGCATAAAAAACAAACAATTGTTCTGATTTTCTGATGTCCTTGGTTCTGTTCAAGTAAAAACGTAGCTGTCTGTGTACATCCAAGGAATGTAAGATCCTTTCCCCTTTATTTTGAGGAGTGGGGAAAGAGGTTGGCAAGTGTATAGTTTGATTTAAAGCCACTTTGGAAACCACCTTAGGCATGAAGGTAGGATTAGTCCTCAAAGATACCCTGTCTTGATGAAAAATAATATAAGGTTCCACAGCCATTAGAGCTTGTAACTCTGAAACCCTCCTGGCAGAGGTTAGGGCTAACAGGATGGCTGTCTTCCAAGATAAAAACTTGATGTCAGAAGAAGGAGCAGGCTCAAAAGGAGGCAAGGTTAGTTTTTCCAAAACATGGTTGAGATCCCAAGCAGGAATAGGAGGAGATCTAGGAGGTCTTAAGTTCTTAGCTCCTCTGAGAAACTGTCGCATGAGCTGGTGGGAAAAGATGGGAGGGTCTGTATTATAATGAGCAGAAATAGCAGAGGCATGGATTTTAATGGAAGAGAAAGAGAGACCCTTATGTAAGAGATCTGTCAAGTAAAGTAAAATTAAAGTAATGTTGGGAAGAAGAGGATCAGAATCCTGAGCCTGCATCCAGGAACAAAATCTTTTCCATTTTCCTGCATAAGATTTTCTAGTGTTAGGACGTCTGGCTTCTAAAATGACATCCATAACCTGCTTGGGCAGTAAAGAAGAAATCAAAGGCCCTGGATTAACCAGGCCGCCAGGCTGAGAGTTCTGACATGAGAGTGTAGAACCTGACCCTGATGTTGGGACAGAAGGGTCGGAGACTGAGGTAAAACCCAAGGGGGCTCCAGGCATAGGTTTTTTAGAGTTGGATACCAAAACTGCCGAGGCTAATTGGAGCCAGCAAGATGATCATCTTGGGCTTGTCCTGTTTTATCTTCAATAAAACCCGTGGAAGAAGAGGGAGAGGCGGAAAGGCATATATACGAGAGGTTCCTCCAACTGAATGACAGGGCGTCCACTCTCCAGGCTTCTGTGTGGAAAATCCTGGTGCAAAAAGTCTGTAGCTGATGATTGAGATGGGATGCAAAGAGGTCTATGTGAGGACATCCCCAGACTGCTGTTATCATCCTGAATATTTTGGTGTCCAGCATCCACTCGTGTGGATCCGAAAGATGTCTGCTCAGACTGTCTGCCAGGAAGTTTTGTTTCCCTGGTAGAAACTGAGCTTGAAGATCCAGATTGCAAGATAGAGCTGTGTCCCATAGATCCATGGCTAGTCTGCAAAGGGGGTAGGAATGAGATCCCCCTTGCTTGTTTATGTACCACATAACTGTGGTGTTGTCTGTCGGTGGTCCGTATTAACAGTTGTCCTGGTTGTAAAAGATTCCTGAAGGCCAATAGAGCTTTCTGAACGGCTAACATTTCCTTTAAATTGATATGCAGGTGCTTCTGATCCTTTGTCCAAAGGCCCTGCAAACAATTGCCCTGAAAATGGGCTCCCCAAGCATAATCCGAGGTGTCCATGGTTAGAATCTGAGAGGCAGGAGGCAGACGGAAGGGCTTCCCTTTGTTTAGAGCACATGCCCTGGACCACCAAAGAAATTCCTTTTGAAGGCAAGGAAGAACAGAGATCAGTATGTCTAAACTGTGGCAATGCTGAGACCATACACTTTTTAGGTACCACTGTATTTTCCTCATGTGTAGTCTTGCATATGGTACGAGAAGGATGCAGGAGGCCATGTAACCCAAAGCCTGCAGGAATTTTCTTGCAGATAGATGAGTTAAAGTTGCCAAGGTTCTGAAAGTTGAAGCCAGCTGTAATGTTTTTCGGATGTCAGAAATGCCATCTGGGTTGTGGTGTTTAGAAGTGCACCCAGAAAAGTTATCTGTTGTGATGGTGTCAAATTTGACTTTGTTATGTTCACAGAGAATCCCAGGAACTTGAGGAGGTTTTGTACAAATTCTAGATGCTGGAGTAAGACATCCTTGCTGTCTGCCTGAATTAGACAATCGTCCAGATAAGGGTAAATTTGAATTCCCTTGAGTCTGCAGTAAGCTACTACTGGAGCCAGGCATTTGGTGAAGACCCTGGGCGCAGTAGATAATCCAAAGGGCAGCGCAGAGAATTGAAAGTGCCTCGATCCGGCTTTGAACCTGAGATATTTTCTGCGATCCTGCCTGATGGGAATGTGTAAATATGCCTCCTTTAAATCCAAAGTTACCATCTATGCATTTTTGGACAGCATTGGAAGTAGCTGCTGTAGAGTAAGCATCTTGAATTTTGGAATCTCTTGAAAGGTGTTCAAGACCGACAGATCCAGAATGGGTCTCCATGAGTTTTGCTTCCTTGGGACTAGAAAGAGCCTTGAATAAAACCCTTTTCCCATCTCTGAAAGAGGAACCAGTTCTATGGCATTCATAGCCAAAAGAAATCCAAAACCCATTTGTCTTGGGTTATTTGAGTCCAATTTTGATAAAAAAGAGAGAGTTTTCCTCCGAGAGGGGCTTCCAGGGAAGAAGTTCCTGTAGCCCCACAGAGGGAGTCATTGAGTTTGTTTCCTTTAAGATTGTGACCTGTCCTCTCCTCCCCTAGGGGTGGAAGCAGTCCACTGTCTTGGTCTATAAGCAGCTTGTGATTGAAGCCTCCCTCTGGAACATCTGTATCTACCCCTCTGAGGCCTGTCTGAAGTGGGAAAGGACCAATTTTTTGAAGGCCAATTCCTGCTAAATCTAGGAGGCTGTACTTGTAAGAAATCTTTAACTGTTTGCATGGATTTCGCCTTATCCTCCATCTTTTTAATCACCTCTTCAGCTTTCGATCCAAACAAAACATTAGGCTGAACAGGAGCATCCAATAATTTTGCCTTTACCTGTTCAGGTAAATTTTGTTCCTTTAGCCATGCATGCCTCCTAATGACTGTGCCAGAGGCCGCAGCCCTACAAGAAGCCTCCAAGGCATCAAATCCACAGTGTAAACCATGCTTCCCAACCTGTTCAGTGGCATGCAATAAGTCAAGTAATTCCTTATCATCTGCACAGGCAGAAATGGAAGAAAGCTTTTGTTTGAAGACAGACAATAGAAATTGCTGGTATTTAAACATATGAAACTGACAGTTTAAAGCCCTAATGGACAAAGTAGCAGAAGTGTACACCTTTTTGCCCCATCTTTCTAAGGATCGAGAATCCTTTTCAGTAGGAGTAGGATTTTTGGCAGAAGCGGCCTTAGCTCCCTTAGGACCCTGAGAAATGGTTTCAGGGTCAGCAGAAGGGTTCTTGTATAAAAACTGATGGGAATCAGGAACCCTGTAATATCTGTCAGGCTTCACAGGAGCAGGAGGAAAAGAGTCAGGGGTTAAGTTAGCCTCCGAAAAGGCATCATCCACAATATCCAAAACAGGAGGAATAGCCAGTGGTCTATGTTGGGGAAGAAGAAGAAATTCCCTCAGCCTTTTCTTGGAATCCGAATACTCCTGTCCTTCCCAGTGGAAATGTTCCCTCATTTCATGCAAAGTTTCCCCAAAAGAGAAATCCTCAGGGGGAGAAGCTGAAGGAATGGAGTCTTCAGCATCAGAATCCTCATAAGGAGGGAAAGAATATTCCTGATCAGAAGAAGAAACTGAGGAAACAGAAGCCTGATCAGAGGAATCATAACAGACATCCTGCCTTGGCCTTTTGTCTGGAGGGGGATGAGAACCCCTAATCATAGTAAGTAAATCCTCCGCCATCTTGAGTAACTGTTTCTGTGACTTGGGAGCCGGTTCAGAAGAAGCCTGTGTAGAAGTCTTTGATTTTGAAGGAGTCTTTGCCTTTGTCTTTGCCTTTATTAGTAGCTGAGTAGGCCTGAAAACCCCTTCGGAAGCCGGTACCTGCACAGCGGCTCCGGACCCATCCGAAGGAGCATTGTCCGAAGGTCCTGCAACAGAAATATTTAAAGGCCTGGTTGGCTCCTCATGAGAGTCCGTTTCGGCCGTCGGTTCTGAAATGGCCGACAGGGGCTGCAAAAGTGCCTCACTGACGACGGCCGAACCTGAAGCTGGCTCCGCCAGCGTTATCATCAGATTTGGACCTCGGAGGCTTGTCTTTATCCTTGCGACGTTTGTGAACTCCGGTAGCCGGGACCATATCCAACGACATTTTGTAGTTAAAGCGCCTACCGAAGTAATAAAAAGCAAAATCGTACCTTCGCTTAATTGTACGTTGATTGAATCTAGCACAAAACCGACAACTAGCTACGTCGTGGTTAGGGCCCAAGCAAGGAATACAGTAAGAATGAAAATCCTTATGAGGTATTTGCTTCCCACATGAAATACAATTATTAACTTTTTCTGACATCGGAGTGGAGCAAGAAAAAGTTTCTAACGGGTACTTAGCTTTGAGTGGAGAAGAAAGTCTTCGGACCAAAGTATATCAGTAAAATTCGTCAGGAGTCCGCCGACCGGCAATTGCGAACTGCTATCACCGCACAGCAAGAAAGACTGGAGAAGATGGTATCGGCTGTCAGCTTTGTACTCCTGGCGCTCTGACGTCAGGGAGCATGGTTGAACAGCCGACGCCGGACCCAGACTTTGGGATTCTGGCCGACCTGGGGCTGCCTGCCGGCAGGGGAGAACCCTACAGTCATGACTGCAACACTGAAACACGATGAACATCTGGCAAACTTCCAAATACCCTGGGATCCCCCACTCTGATCTAGTCTGACTACTGAATGGCCAGCCCTGAAGAAGGAAAATTAGCAGTCAGACTGGAAAGTCTTTAGGACTTCCTTGTCAACTACATAAGAAGTAGCATACTCACCCTGAATTAAACAAAAAAGAATAACCCAACAGATCAAAAGAATGCTGGTGGGTTGGTGGTCATGGCTACTGCAGCAGTGAGGAACTGAAACAGCTACTGTTATAATACTTAACACAACTGTACTATAGTCATCATTCCCTCTGTTGCAGTAGCCTATGGGTAGAATACCATAGCTTATTCAGCCAGGGAGAAGGCAGAATATGGATCCAGAAAAACCTGGAGAATGGTCCTAGCAATATCAGTCGTGGAGCTAAATAAAGATTCCAGTATATAATTACTTGCACAGAACTAATAATGGGGTCACATAGATGTTTCTACAAAGCTTCTAGAATCCATTTTTTCCAATATACCATCAAGGAACACACAGCCCATGGACAATGTGCCTTAATACTACCTTGAGATGGTTCATTGTTGACGGAAAACAAAAAGGTAAACCACCTGGAAAATGTGACATGGACTGTTCTCTTTTTTTCAGTCCCAAAATAAGAAATGAATAGCCAAAAGGCCTTTCTAAAGGACATTGTTCTGGCAAGAGATAGTACCTGAGCTGCCTGCATATGTTCAGAGTATGAGGAAACCTTTCTCCATGGCTCTGAAAGTTAAAATAGAACACAGAGATAGATGGCATGATTTAAAGAAACTATGAAATTCCTTTGGGAATGAATGAGGAATTTGTTCTTATGGATACCCTATCCGTAAAGCACGGCAGATAGGGTTTACCCACCAAACAGAGCTTGCAACTCGGATACTAATATTACAGATGTCAAAACAAAGAATAGAGCATTTGTATATTTATATATTATGGAATGAACTTAGAATATGCAAGTGCAGGCTTAATTTATGATGAGGCTACCTTTTTCCAGTGGAGAGTTAAGATCCTAGGAGGAAGTAACCTGTCCTCAAGCAGATGTTATGTGAAACATTCAAACACTTTAGCACCTACTGAATATCCCATACAAAACAGGTGCCTAAAAGAAATCATAATCCCGGCAGAACATTTACCATGTACTAGAACAGGGTAAGTTGAACTTCTCTGTCTTGTATGAGTAGATCAGATCATGGGGAACTCAAGGTAACTGTCCTTGGCAAATTCCATAAAAGGAAGAACCAATACTGTCTAGGCCAAAAGGGATTCAGCAGAAAAAAAATTAGAGTCCATCTGAATATGCAGAAATTACCCTCAATATCAGTGGAAAGGGTGGAGTGCATAAAAATCTCTAGAAAAGGATTAAAAAAAAAAAGAAAATGTATGTACTGCCTTTTTTAAAGGGAAGCTAACAGATCTCTCTGAGATATTCCACCAAACTGGATCAATACCTGGAAGATCTTCTCAAACAGAATATATTTGTGAAGTTCTTTCCTGGTTCAATTCAATACTTCTACCACTATGACTTGCTCTGATGGAAACAAAGGTGTTTGGAGAGTTAAGGAATTCTGAAGAGCCGACTCTCAAAGTGCTCACAGCTAGCATGAACAGGTGGTCCAATCATTTGTCCCCTAGATTAATGATGTACAACATCACTGTGATGCTGTACAATGATGTAAAAATTGTGTGCTCTAGTCTGTCTGAAAGACACACAAACCTTGCACGTTACCCTAACAGAACAGTCTTCCAAATAAGCTCTGAAATGTCTTGAGACACAGACTGATGCAGAAGACAAGAAAACAAGGGGATACATGTGTTAGATAATGCATTAAGTCTCCACCATTGTAGTTCCATGTACGAAGCCCAAGAGGTACTGCAACTAGACTAGTAGTGTGACCCAGACACAGAAGTCCAGAGGTCTTACAGATCCCATGGAACCATAAAGCTTTTCTAGGGAATAAAAATTATATCTTTTAAAGGGTCAATATCTAGAAAACTGGATTGTTCCCAAACACAGACAGGGATGTAGACTTTAAAAGCTCTGACAAGGGTCTTATATGCTGTCAGGAGCATTCTGGAATACCATTCCTTTGAAAAACAGATCATCGTTAAAAGGCTGCAAGGGTAAGCAAAGCAGAAAAAAGAGGGAAATTCTGTATGGTCTGGAAGGTGGGGGGGACTCCCCATTTCAAAAAAAGAGAATTTTGCATTTCGAGCTGACTGTTCTCAATTTAAATTGTTTTTAATCCCCAAAAATGAAACATAATCAATTACCACAGATGAATGAATAAAGACGGTTGATGGGACAGGTACTCAAGAAATGAAAGCTGGAGGAAAACGTTGAAAAGGAAACGCTCGTTACCCTAGGAATCCTTAAGCTGCAACTCTCCCTTTATTGACAAGATTTACAATTGTGCTAGCCTAACATGGGCAT